>NW_026623243.1:907272-1011670 GCF_030028575.1 Malurus melanocephalus
GCACTGACCGGCCGCGCACCTCGCTGACCTAGGAGACCCCAAGAACCCCACACGGCCCTCCCCTTTTCCGCCTCSAAATAAACTTTTCTTCCCACGCCGAGGGGAGGCTGGCGGTGCCTGGGGGGCCGCTCTACCCCTGCCAAAGCCGGAGCTGCGTCCCAGTCCTCGACCCCGTGGCCACACTCTGCCCGCAGCGGCCTGAACCCCAGGCCCCCGATCCCTCCCTCCCTCCTACACTGTGGGAGAGGCGGGGGCCCTACTCCTCCCGCCTGCGGGTGCGCGCCACCGCACTCGCCGCGCACGACACCCCCCGCACACGAACCCACCCACCCACGCACACCCTCACCCGCACACCCACGCACACCCTCACCCGCACACCCACGCACACCCTCACCCGCACACCCACGAACACCCTCACCCGCACACACGCAGCCACACTCACACACACACACACACACACACACAGCCACACTCACACACACGCACCCCCGCACACACATTCACACACACACACTCACACGCGCGCACACGTGCGCACCCGCCCAGCGGAGCGCGGTCTCCGCCCCCCCCGCGCGCACACATACACGACACTCATACACGGCACACGCACGGCACACATACACACAGCACTCACACACACATACACGGCACACATACACGGCACACATACACACGGCACACACACACACACGGTACACACACACACACGGTACACACACGCGATACACACCCACTCTCGCGACAGACACATCAAGCCGACATCCGCGCACACGCACCCGCCCGGGCACACCGCACATCCCGCGCTCCCCCACAGCCACTCGCGGCCCCCGCCATGCGCTGAGCGGAGCCGCGGCCCCGCCAGCTCCCAGCGCCGCTGATCCCGCCCGCCCGCGGCGTGGGGGCGGCCGCCGGGCGCGGCCGCGGCGCGGAGCCGGGTTCCCGCGGCGGAGAGGTGCAGCAGCCCGCGGAGGCAGGCGGGCGGGCAGGAGGCTGACACAGCCGGACGGGCAGGCAGGCAGTCGGAAGGAGGCGAGGGACGATTTGGACATGCTCATTCTCGGGCGCTTGGTTGCCTGCATCCAGCTCATCTGTATCCTCAGAGTGGGTGAGTGATCTCTGCCTGAATTCATCTTCGGGCTTCGGAACAACTTTTCTCCCCGGGCTCCGGTGGGCTTTGGCCTCTGATCCCTTTTTCTCAGATAGGCAGGCACAGTCCTTTCCTGTTCCACACCGCGAAAACACGCTGTCAATTGCACGGGTGGGAGCGTTTCTCCTACCCCTTGTGCCTCCGGCGCCGGGCTCCGAGGATGCGCGGTACCCCACACCACCCCGGCACCGGCGGGCTGCTCCGGGAGGGTTCGCCAGCCCTCCTTGCCTCTGCTCCCAGGGGTCCGGCCCCGCTGGGCTGCCCGCACCGCGGGGGAGGGACCGGGTGTACGGCGGTGACAGCGGGGAGAGAGAAAATCCATGCCCAGCAATGCCGAAACCGAGATTATTTGGGGACGTGGGATGTGAGATGTTGCTTTAGGCTTTTTCAAGAACTGTTCCGAAGGGAAGGAAATGGTGCTGAATTTCACTTCAGAAAAGGGCTCGTTCTCCCTGAAMGGGTAGCGTTAGTGATGGCTCTAAACATGCAAAATACGATTCGTTCATTAACGTGGGACCCCGCATAGRGAATATGGATTCATATATAGATTTTAGTAGGACTGCTTACATAACCAAATTCATTTTCAGCTCAGGCAGACCTGTGCACTTGGAGTGCATCCTAAAAATCATGCASTGCCCTGTTAAACGGTATGATGGTTATTATAACCAGCGTGAGTCACTTGATGCTGTTAGAAGTGCTCTCTTCAGTACTTCGTCAAATAAATACTAGCAGCTTGAGTGGTAGGGTTTATATCGTTCAATGATCGTTTTGAATTTTAAAACTTTTATCAAATAGATCACTAGAAAATACCGGTTGGCTGCTTGTATTTCAGTATGAGGAACTTGGRAGCTTCACCTCCTTGTATACAAAACCAGTCTTACAATAGGTYTGTGGTGACAAAGTAGCCACTAACCTACATTTGTCACCCAATAGGTGGTGCTGCTTCTGAAACCATGCAGCTCTATAAACAAAGATCGGGGTTAGGTTACTCGCAGTGAAAGCAATTTCGTACCAAGTTCTGCTTGTTAGAGAAGACTGGTTTTTTTTAAATTTTATTATGGGAAAAATATTTTTGCTTCTTTTCAGAAAATACTGTGGAATGATTCAATTATAAAAGTTCTGAATGTAACTGTCCTTCCATTAAAATGTATGATCTTCTTAAGTACATTAATAACATTTTAATGTCATTTTGAAACTAACCTATTCCTAAAAGTAGGGTGTTTACTCCAGTTCTCTTACTTACAATAATTCTCTTACACTACAGCAAAGAATGGCCTGTTACAAAACTTTTCATAAGTTTTTTTAATGTTTCTCTTACATCACCAAACTATTTCCGAAAATCAGATGTACTCCCAAGACTATTTAAAGGAAAAGAATTAKCAGGTGGTTTTACATGTGTGCAGAGGTATATGAAAACTTTTGAGAACACATCAAGTATACAATGATATGTTCATAATGTAATGCAACTCGATTCACTTTTGGAAAGAACTTCCCTATTCAGGTGATCCTATCACATTGGAARCAATGCAAGATATAAACATAACTTTTGTAACATTTTTTTTCTTGTAAATAATTTCATCCAGCATCTTACTAAAAATAAGCTGATTTTATATAATGTAATATTTAGGTACTTGTGCCTATGTGTGTTACATTCATGAATTTACAWGATCTGACAGGATGGGAAAAGGTTTTTTATTCATGCACAAGATTTAAGTGCAGCTATTTTTTCTTTCTGTAGCCTGATACACTGTTGTTTTTAAACCTGACCTGAAGAGGACCCCCTTTCTAGATGTGATGGATCGATTTGGTCTCAATGGTGCATCATTCTTAAGATTTAGGAGCTAGACTTCTCAGTGTGTTCAACACTATGATTGTTCCCAAGAATGTATATCCTGTACTGGCTATTAAATTGATTTAATTAGATGTCATTTGAATATGTTCCTGTTTGAGTACCTGTCCATACCAACCATGCTATAATCGGACATCAGTTCATAGAAACAAATACTTAGTCAGAATTTTGATACTATTTTCTTATGTGATTTGTTTGTTTGGGATTTTTTAATAAAAAAAAATAATTCTTGCATACCATCAATGTATGGTTCTGAGGGTTTGGTAGAAGAGAAGGGCTGGRTTACACTATCTGGTTCTTACCGTTAGGTATTCTGTTACAGAAGAAACCATACCCAGGGTTCTGTGAATGGATTGTTGCTAGAGAGCACGGCAGTCTGCCTTTTATTGTGGAGCCTGGGCTTGTTAGTGTGAGGCTAGGCAACGTGTAGATCCCAGCYTCATTTGCTGGTAGTTTCAAAAAATATTGTTGAGTGCTCAGCTGGTCCTGTACAGTTTTCTATGAGGTCCTTTCTGATAAATCTGAGTGGGAGATTTGCTGTTGTCTTTGCGAAAATCATCAGGGAAGTCTGTCTCTTATGTGTCTGAAAAATACAAGGTGGCCAAGTCAGCCTCACTGAAGAATTAACTTTGAGCAGATGGAGGCAGAAAGTTCTTCTGGGCATGACAAGACAGTGACAGTTCATTCTCTGTCTAACTGAAGAAATGCTGAGGAGCTTAATTCTAATATCCCTGCAGTGTTATGAACAGCACCTTTCTTCACAGTGTTACTGAAGCCAAGCAACTTGATTACATCAAGTACTGATGTAATTATTTATGGAGCAGGGTATTGTCAGAGTACTCTCAGTGAGTGCCATTGAGTGAAGTTCAATGGAACTCGTGGAATGAGATGCTATTCAGTCACAAGTAAGAGCTCATAAGAAATCCTAGGCAATTGTTTGTGAATGCTACTGTGTAGTTGGAGATTTCCTATTAAGTTCTTTTTTTTTTTTTAATTGGGATTAAAGGAAAAATGAAACAACCCTACATGGACAATTCACTTGGGTTTTTTTTTTACATTTTTATTTTAAATGAGAAATTTGTGAATCTATAATCTTCAGCCTGCATATATCTGAGGCTGAAGAYAGTGTTTGGAAATCTGCCCCGACTTACTGATGTGTTCCATATAACCTAAAGTCAGTGAGCGGTGCCCTTTTTGTGCCTTTTGTCGCGTTGTTCCTATGGAAATAATATCTGGAGTCTTTTCAATAAGGAGACTATTTATGAATCTGTGTAGGCAAGAAAATGTTCATAGAAAAAGGAACATGTTTTAACAAATTACACTGTAATTGTGGTTAAATTTGAGTCAAAAAAGTATAAATATTTAGGCAAGAGKTAAAAGTATTCCATGATCCCACTAGCAAAATGTATGGATAGTTTTCCCAAATAATGTAAAATCTGTCTCTAGAATGCACTAATCTGCTTCTTACTGCTATCACTGTCTGACCTCAACCAGGGTTTTGCCTTTCAAAATGCGACTAATTAATCTATGAATTGCTTAATTAGTTGTGTCTCGGTTTAATTTCTCACTATCTGGAAAAGATCTCTCTCTTGTTTTTAATTTATTTCTGGTGTCCCTTTGCTGTGACTTTATTTGCACAAAGGTAGTAACATTTCCYTAAATATACTTACTTTTCTTATACAACTGACATCAGGACTATATTTCAAATCTATCAGGCAGCATGCCCTCACCATCAACATGAAAGCAGCTTCTCTGTGCTCTTTTCAGAGAGTCACAACTAAAAATAATGAGAATCTAAAGCACAGCACCACTTTGGCTTCCTAAATCCAATCATACTTTGTGTTCATTCTCAAGTCCACGTGTTTAGACTCAGGAAGCCCTTAGACTGTTAAAGGACTATGGGATCAGATTCTTCTTTTTGGTACAAACCTCTTATTTTGATAATATTTTTATAGGCCAGTCATTTGGCACACTTCAAACTGACTTAAAGCACAGCAATATTAATGTGTATTACTTCTAATGCTTTAGCATGTTTTGCACTTAAGATTATATGTTCCTATGGATGATGATATATAGCTCCAGTGGAGAAATTTAATCCTGCCCTATCTAAAACATAAGAGCTAAAACAAAAAGCAATATTTTTAGAACTGATTAATCTTCTATTTTAACCATCAATATTATGGCCATATATGTGTTATGCATTTTTCTGTCATGGAGATTTTTATATACCAAAATCTAAATCTATAGTATGGAATTATTTTAGATTCAAATACTGGCAGGTATGAAAAGTGATRGAATGAATGGCATTTTAAAATTAATGTCAGAGTAGACAAATATTTACTCAGCCCACTAGTCATCTGTAGGACATATCTGACATAGTTATGTAGTTTCCAATGTTGAATCAATACAATTTATAAGCAGAGTTTTTGAAGTTACATTTGGCCTTACTTCATCTCTGAATTTACCCTTCTATCTGGATTCCTGGAGAGAAAGTAAATTATATATATAAGATGGTAATTTGATACTATTATAATCGGTATTGTGAATTAGAATGTTAATTAATGAAAATAGGCACTTGCCCATTTTTTAAGGAAGACTGTTTCCTAGATTTTCAGCGCTCATCATATAAGTGGCCACTTCCTACTATGAGATCTCTAATTAGCAATTTAAGGGTGAACAGATTCTGTTCTTTTCCTGACAATTTCAATTCCTCTTCAAATGTGCCGTGCTTCTCAGTATTCCCCGTAGGGCCTGKAAGTCTGTGGCAGTTCCGGAGCCCCCAGCTCCCATTTAACAGCTCAGTTCTCACAGCTTCGTGCACCATTTATGTGGCTTTCCTGTACAAGACATCCTTTGGCTATTCAATAAGCTTCTTTTCCCATAAAGACAAAAGTTACCTTTTTGAATACATGTCAAGCCTTCTGTATTAGAAAGATGAATCTACAGGAAGAAAAGGACTTAAAGTATTAAATAAACAAAATCCACTAAATGAAAGATAGCAAATATTTCAAAGAGGTTGGGGCTACAAATGAAACTTGGCTCCTGCAGGTTGTTGAGAACTGCTGGCAGCAGAATACTTTTGTAGGAAGGTATGGTGCAGGTTGCTTTTTGAATACAAATTAGTGATATTGGTCCATTCAATCTTGAGGCTAAAGTAGAAACAACTGGAGATTTTAGAAACAAGTTGAGGTTTTATTTTACTTATTTTGCATCGTTGGCTGGTAATTGTGGCACTACTGATAGAGGTGAAATAATAGACCTGTTAAATAAAGCAGAAACTCTGTAAAAGTGTCACAGATTACTCCAGATGAGGTGTGCCTTTAAAAGCTCCTATTGGCTTCTACATCTCACCCATACTTGACTTTGGTTTTCTTTGATCCACTGGAAGCAGCTATATTTCACCCTACAAATCAGTATTTTTCATTATTATTTTAAGACCCCAGGAGCYATTGTTTCAGTTAGTTAATCTCAGAAATCATTCCTGTGGTGAAAGTCACGAGGATGATGAAAGCTCAGCAATGAAAGTGGGATGCCAATGGAATTTAGGTGTCTGAACCCAACATTTTGATCAAGGGGTTCCCTTTGGAAGTACTGGCTCAGTACTTTTGATGGCTTTCAGGGAAGCCTTCAGGCAGCTGTAGTTCCTCTTATGCATGTGCCTTACGTGACCTTACTATGTGCATCTCTGTGCGTCTTTAACTCCAGAGTTTCACTGGATCCAAATCCAAATGTCCTTTCAGATGGCTTTCCTGAACCTTAAGGAAGGCTTCCCTAAAATACATGCTTATGGAATCAAGTGTTTTGTTCTGGCTGGTGCTACTTCTGTTCAGGACAAAGGACACCGTAATGACTCTGCCACCTGCTCTTGTTGTAGCCCAGTCAGTKAGGCATTTTACCAAGACAGTCCAGAGAGAAGGCCTGGTCTGAGATAACCTGAACCTACATCTTCTGTCTCCAAACATTAGGTTTTGTCAAATGAGAAGACTTATACTTCTTGTATAATATGAAGCAATTTATCTTAAATTTTAATTTTTTTTTTTTTTTAGAAAACATGTTTTGAGAGGATACTGGACAAGATCTTGAAAGAGAAACCTGTTGAGGGTTGCTAAGCAGTTGGAAACCACTTCTATTTCAGGAAATTTTGGAGGTGGAAGCGGAACCTGGGAGAATTTGCAAGAAAGTGTTCCAGTGTATAAGTTTGCCTTTTTCTCACTGTTCCTTAAGCATCTGCTTCTGGCTTTTGAAGCAAGGACTCTGAATTAGTAAGATATGACAGCAAGATAGGAAATATGAGTTCTTATGCCTGCTCCTACTCAGTATTTCATTATCTCCTTACTGGATACAGTGCATAAATCACTACCACAGCCTTTTCTCTGGTTGCACTCTTAAAAGAGCAGATTTTGCACATTTCTTTTATAGTTCCAGATACTTATTTAAAGAAGGGAGTTCTGAGCTGCAATTCTGAAAGCCTAACCTCTTGAAGGTGGGCAGAGCTCAAATGTATTTCCACATCAACTGTCCTGGTCAGCTGAGTAGCGTTTGGGCGAGCCAGTTGCTTGTTACTGCTCTCAGCTGCTAAAATCACCTAAAGACAGCGGAGCAGCCTGAACTTCAAAGCTCTGGAGCCTACTGCTGTTGCCTCACAGGGGGGTGATTCTGCTAAAGACATCTCACGCTTGAGTTTTTTCTAAGTCAAGGCTATTGAATACATCCTTTGCACCGCAGTTTCAGCCAAACCTAGATGTGGTTTGGCTACTTGCCATATAAAAAGCCCTATTTCCTTGTCTAGATTATTACAGCATCCAGTAAGACATACAAGATTAAATGTTTGGGCTTTTTCATACTACCCTTTTTGTTTCACTAAATATAAAGAATGTGGTTACTTTGAAATTTTCTCTATGATATTGAAATATTAAAGATCCTTCTGTAAAGATAGCATTCAACAGTTTATACTTCTATATGAAGATACTAGGACTTCTCRCCTGTCTAGGAAGAGATTTCATTAAGAGCTTTTGGGATCAGGATTATCTGTTAGAAATTTGGCTGTGAATTGTCRTTTTCATTACCAAAAAAACTGCTGCAAATACTGGATTACCTGAATGYTGAAATATAAAGTAGGTAATATTTGAAAAGGTATCTATCCTCGCTGACTCATTTAYCTGTTTGTTGAGATAGGATAAGAGTAAAGCAGTGAAGAGGTGGTTAAACAGTAACATCAAAAGGGCAAAATAAGAGACATCCGGAGCACTTTTACTGTGTTAAAATCATGTTACAAAAATTGGTCTTCAAAATGCTATAAATTAAGGATGTTGCATAAAAATAAATCACATCAAATGTATCTTAGTAAATGACATGTTTTTGTTMATTTCCTAACAGAATGTGATATAGAACTCCTGACTCATTTAAAATTTTTTTGGAAATCATGGTAAGTTCTCAATTGGGGCAGATTTTTTTTTGTTTTTTGAATAAGTTATCCAGACCAAATGAAATACTTTACTAAAGAAAATGGAGGGATTTATTGAATTCCTTGAGATTTAAATGGTTTTCAGAATACATTTTCCCAAAAATAATGCTATTTTTCAAAACCGTCAAATCCTTAAAAAAGATAAATTTATAATGTTTTGCAGGGGCAGCATATATCAAAGAAACGGAAAGCTTTTTGAAAACTAAAGCAAATATTTTGAGGAAAAATTAAGCCTTTAAAATCGGCATTTAAAAAAAGACTTGATTCTTCAATTGCTTTGTGTGCTGAACTCCATGATTTCAGCAGAAGTTCCCAAAAAGAAAAACATCTGCTTGCTGAGACTAAATAGCTAATGATCAGAGTAACAGCTGGCTTTATAAAAGGGACCTAATATTACTYCAGGCAATTTTTCTTCTAGCTCCATCCCCAAACTGACCAACTGTGTTTAATGTATTCCTACCCAGGTAGAAAAGTAATTTAGTTTCAAGTGTATGCGTTTATTTCCGTGAGTTCCTTTTGTAACTCTTACTCTGATGGGCATGAGTAAGTATGTTAACCAACAAATTTGCCAGGCTGGGACTTCCTGGGAGGCCCGGGAGCCTTCTTGCAGCTTCATGGAGCACTCCAGTTAGGTGCCTGTGACATCTCATGCCAAATGCTGTGCTTGCCACACAGCCCATCCACTGTCATTTGCACAGAGTTCGGGGCGAGTCTTGTGTGATCTGTGCATACCTCTTTCTTTATAATCTTTGAGTTTTAGTTTCGAAACCGTTGCATTTCATGGATCTTGCCACGTTGCAGGAAAACTTATGCGGTGTTGTTTTGTTGGGGTTTTTTTCTAACACAGCTTAGCCTTGTTTTAAAAAAAAACTGTATCACTGTAAATCCACAGATCATAGTAGTTACTTCTGGCTCATGCGCATGAATAATCCTGGACAAGCACCAAGGAGAAAAAGTTCCAGACAGTCTGTTRAAATTTTAGGATAGCGATGACACAAACCCAAATGGCTATAAACTGGCAATGTGCAAATTTATACTGAAAATTCGAAGAAAGTACCTAACCATTACAACAGTGGAATTCTGAAAAGTCTTTCCAATGGTACTATTAGGAGCAGAAAGCAAATTTGGGTTTTTTTTTTTTTTTTGCAATTGTAGTGTGCTATGCTTTTTGTAAGAGCCTGTGGCACCTGAGGCAGGAGAGAACCCTGTCAATGATCCAGGAGTTCCTGTCAGTTCCAAACTGTGCTAAATAAGAAAACTGAGCAGTGTGTACCTGGCTGTGCCAGCCAACTGCCCACCAAAACAACATAAACCAGTCGTTTCTCATGATGGGCTGGTGTATTTTTAAGCTGAGGTACTAAAGAATGAATGCTCACTTCATCTGAACCCCTCAGCATTTCAAAATGCATGCAGAAAAACAAACATATAAAGAGAAGGCTATATATCATAAATACAATATAAAGCTAAGAGACTTTAAAATTTACATTTTGTGTTTGACTGTTGTATTTTGAGGCTGTAAGATTACTTGTACAAGGTAAGAGACCTCGTTTAAAGAAAAGTATTTGAAATTGCTCATGTGGTTGTATGACTTCAGGAGCCAGTGATATAGTTAAAGTACCAGCCAGCTGAGAATCCAAGTGAACTGGCAGTGTACTCACTCTCTCATCTCATACAGCCACAGCAGATTTAATTTCATTTTATTTCAGTGTCAGATTTTGCACTGGCTGAATTCACAGAGTGTTCTCAGGCTTCTGCCCATTTCTCATTAATCCTCTGGATGTCCACCTCTCATATTCTCATGTAAATGGTTGGCCTCTCTGTCAGCCCCATTTCTCACTAAATGCACATTTCTCCAAAGACACAGGCAGTTATGTAGTAGTCTGCTCTTGAAAAATTACTCCAGCAACTAAGGTTCTCCTTGACTGGTTTTTGTACCCCTTTTAAAGTAAAATTCTTACATATCTGATACCATTTTTTCCCCTGTTTGGTCCTCCTCCTTTATTTGAGATGAAGAAAAAGGGATTTGTGTTTTACTTACTGCTTTATCTGCATGGTAAAAAATGAAATAAACATTAACTAATTTGTGTTAGAACTAACCAAACAATGGGTAAAAAACATAAATTCCTTATTTTGTTTCTTTGTGAGTTTTATTTTCTGCACMGTTGCCCAATAAATTTCAAAGGTTAATTTTTTGGTATGTCTTGATGAGAGACAAAAAGATTTCTGTATTTAGAACATATATATATACATATATATATATGTTTGACTAGAGATCRACAGCAGTACATTCAACAGAATTCTTTCAGGAATACTTAGACTTAGAAATTATTATTTTAATCCATTAGTGAAAAATACATCCATTCCTGAGAATTATGCAAAGATATCCTTTAATCTGAGTCTTTTTTCAATATTTTCTGCTCTCCACTGTGGGATTTGTAGTGCATAAATCAGCAAAGTAGGTTTCCATGTGGCAGTATTCATCTCTGTCTATATGGGAAGTTTCAAACTTTTTGTGTGAGGTGATAAGACTGTGACACAAAATCTTCTAAAGACTTGTCTTAGCAGTGGCTGTACTCATGAAAAAGGAGGTTTAGATTAGATATTAGAAAAAAATTCTTCATTGAAAGGGTGGTCAGGCACTGAAACAGGCTGCCAAGGGAAGTGATGGAGTCACTGTTCCTGGAAGTATTTAAAAAAAAAAACGTGTGATTGTGGCCCTTGGGGATAGGATAAAGTAGTGGACTTTGTGGTTGGACTCGATGAACTCAGCAGTCTTTTCCAACCTTAAAGATGCTATGATTCTATGAAAAATGGCAACAGGAACAGATAGGCCCTGTTTGTTAGGAATATCTGCACATCTTAYGTGATCTGATTAGCTTTTGCAATTATTTAAGTGTTTACTGTAGGAAAAGACATTCACCATAGCAAAACAAATTGCAACTGCAATTTAGAACAGATTAAAAATATCCATACTGCCCCGCTGAATAGAAGAAGACAGGTTCAGCTAAATCTGGTGAAGCTAATAAGGCAGTGATGCATAACAAATAGTTTCAGGTTGCATGCAGTCAAGTGAAATACAGGAAAATGTCCATGGAACAACCAGAAAATCTAGTCCTGTTCTTGGTGAATAAGGTAATATTAGTTAATCAGCTTTTTCTAATATGATCTACACATTCTATCACAATTGTACAGAGCGCATTTGAACAAAACTGTAATCCAGGTTTTCATGGTTTGCTTCACTAGTTAAATAATTCCTTGGACGTGAAAAAGTTTTTCAAAATACATGTAACCCTGAAATCTGCTGTTCACTTGAAAGCAACAGGAAATTCAACSTACTCAGAATGTGATTAAATCAAGGAGATTTCATCATCTTGCAGTGGATCTCAAAACGCTGGGTTAGGCACCCTGCTTGATGTGCACAGACTGGGACTCATAGCAGCCAGCATGCCCTGCACTGGGATGTGCAAGCTTGGTAAAATAAAGATCAGAGTAGATAATAAAGAGAGAAAAGTTAGCTAACTGGACATGCCTTTCAGGGCCACATATTGGAAATAACTACACTTGAAACATCTTGTTTAGGTGGCTAGACTTGKGGAATTCAGAATTCCACAAGTTGATCCTGCTATACCTAAACCAGCAATACAATGCTGATACCAGAGACTTYCAATCATCATCTAATAATACATTTGCCAAAGAAAGAGGAGATGGCAATCCTAAACCTTTCCCATGCAYTGGCGTTTGAACCTCAGCTGTGGAAGGCAGTGTGGTCTGCAGTGTGACAAAGCACAGCAGTTGGGGATTTGCTTATCTGTACCAGGCTGAAAATGGGAATTGTAGAAAACTTTGAAAGAGAAAAYTTAACTCTTCAGTCCAGTGGGTGGGATAAGGTGGTTCAGGTCAGCATTTCTGGGTGCTAGACTAGATTTTTGCCCTCCCTTCTTCACTGCCAGCTACCCTGCTCCAGAGCAGCAGCTGCTGCTGTGTGTGAGCAGCAAATGCCCAGCAGCAAATCCTTGGTGTCCTCCTGCTGCTGTGGCTCCCTTTCATCTTCCCCTGCTGCACCCCCATAACACTGTCACACCGTGGCTGCAGTAGGGATCTCTTCTGCTGGGATGGACACAGATGTGCATTTGGCAGCCTGTGCTGCTGGAAGGGCTGCTCTGTATGTGATGGGCAGTGGGCAAGGCAGTACATTCTGTACGTTGATTTAAAGCCTTGGGTCGGCATTTGGACCATGCTGGGTTATCTCTGTCATAAAAGGAGTGATACATGGGATTCCAGTCCCTGTCATTGGGATCATTTCTGTCTTTTATCTAGCTGCTATCCAACGTTAAAAACAGTAGGATTTCTGTTGTCTCCTGTAGTTCTGAAGCCTGATGACAAATGCTGCTGTATCTCCTGGTCAGGTCAGTMTAGTGCTTATCTAGGTCTTTTGGGCATTTCTGAATAGCACCCATGAAGTCACTGCATCTTTCAGTCTTGGACCAGTTGCTGATTTTGTTGTGTTGCAGAAAATGAACCTGTCAGATRCAAAAGTGCATTGCACCTCTTCCAGAAAAGTGTGTAGTGTATCATTAGTCTGTGTAAGAAATGAATGCATTTGCACCGTCCCTGTTGGAATAGCAGGAGGTTTTCAGCCACAGGCAGGTATGGCAACCGAGTGAGCAATTGCTGCAGTGCCCTGGAAGAAAATACAGCGTGTGCTCCTTTCTGTAGCAAATCAGATGCTTTAGATGGCATAGAGACAACAGATGCATTTCCCTGGTGAGTCACTGAGGTTCCCTAAAGCCCTCTGTCTCCAGGGCTTTCAGCTGGGCTGAAGCATAATACACTGCTCCCAGTACAGTCAAAACCTTAAAGGCTTCGTCAAACCTATAATTAATTAATACTTGTGTAAGACTTAGAAGCTATCTCACTAGATGAGCCCTAAGTCTGTTGCTAATGATTTTAAATCTACGGAGCAACTTCCTAAAATCCTTTGAAATTGGCAATTATAATGTTCTGTCTTACATAGGAAAGCTTTGATCACTCCAGAGCAGGAAATAAATGCATGACATAAACTGAAGAGATACAGTGACAGAACAGCCGCAAACTGTGAAATACAGTGGAATGGCAGAGAGCCAGAGGAAGATTTKCTGTTGCTCCTTCCAAACTCGATTTGAAGTCATTTCAGTATTTCTRTGTTGCATAAATGACTATGAAAGTCCTAGGAGGTCTGCAGTTGCATGTGCTTGCAGTCTTAAGATAAGATTTAATTGAAGAATTTTTGCTTTCATGTCCTCTTCATTTTTTTTTAAATTCCTATGCAATTACAAGGCTCCATTCTGACAGAGCTCTAGAAGTAAACCTAAATGAAAATCTGACTTGTTCTGTCACGCGTACTTAACTACGATTTAAAAAAAAAAGTTAAAATGTGTCTGAAAGCCTATTGTTTTCTGATCAAGGGTAGGAATATTTTGCAGAGAAACTAGCTGCAGTCTAGAAGCTTTATTTTTGCTGTGGTGTTTTCTGAGAGCAAAATGTGTGAAGCTATTTTCTGTGCTTGACTAATGCTTGCTCTGGGTTCAGCAATGACAACCCCCAAACTGTTTCCCTAACTTACTCAATTTTTCATGAGGTCATTAAAATTAAGAAGGTTTTCTAGGTATAAAGCAGGGTGGTATTTGCTTGTAAACTTTTTACACTTCCTCAAATAACTTGCAGTTATTAAAATAGACAAAATAAGAACATTTAAAGAAAATAAAAATGTGTTCTAAATTAGTCTGCTTTTAAGGCTATATGGATTTTTTAAGGTACTGTAGTGCTGTCACCTGYGTGTAATGTGCACCTGTTGTGCATCTACAGAAACATTTTCTTTTCTTTGATAATTGCATAATAAATTCTCCCTAGAGGCTGTTTGATTAAGTGAAAAATACTACAAGTTACTTATTGAGGGAGCAAATATTATTGTAATGGTTTTATATCATAACAAAATAAAGTTACATGAAAGTAGAATGAGAAGAAAAAAGTTTCTCTGTCTGATTGTCCATAAGCTTTTCACTGAGGGTTTAACGGTTAGCACTGTGCCTGTTGATGCAGTAATAGTACACTTTAGAAAATCTACAAACATTTGGGAAATTTATGAGTGGTTATGGGAAGTACAGCCGTTTAAATTACACAGTATATTTATTTATTGAATGCATAGATTAATCCTTTAACTGGGCTTTTACATGTGTTGCATGTTTAAACAAAATTGAGATCTGAGGTTAAATTGACATGTGAAGATGCTGTATAATCAGGAAATTGCTACCATTTATTATTTATGTATTGACAACATCTAAGTGCATCTGTTGATGAGCAGAGTTTCATTGCATAAGGTACCATATGAAAAAAAGAGCAGGAATATGACACCTGCTCTAAAGACTTTAGAAATGCAATAACTTACACAAAGACAATCTGGTAGGACAGACAAGATGGGAGTTACTGCTGAGAAAAAGCCATATATAACCCAGGATAAAAAGCAGTTGAGTTGGTGAAGCAGCAATTTGTCATATCTTTTCTTGCTATTCCTATGAGTACCAGTTTTCAAGTGATACTGAAGGGGTCTGYCTCAGTTCTACATCTGTAAGGTAGAGATACTTTACTCAAAGGTATTCTGTGTGAACAACAGTATGTTCACATTTCTGAAGCCCTTTTAAGAGTGAAGAGATTGGCACCAAGTCCCAGGTTACAGGGCAGTGTCCCACGGCGAGGAGGTTGTGCAGGGAGCCTTTGCAGCCTCTGGGGACCCACGGTGTGTGTGAAGGCAGCTCTGTTTGCAGTCCCCTTGTGTGCCCTGTCAGCCCCAGGCAGCACTGTAAGGTGAGGAGAAGCATTCCCCTGGAGACCCAGCCTATCCTGGTGACTCAGTAGGAAACTGAAAATCCTGAGAGCTTGGAACTGAACCCAGCAGTGTCAGCTCAAGCATGTCATTTTACCGTCTTTGCTTTGCTTTCTGCAAAACCAAGACCATATACCCATCCTTTCTGATATCAGTTCAGGAACAAAAGTACTGCATAAATACAAGGCCGCAGACATGGTACAGTGTGCACACGGGCGTGTGAGCAGCCGAGGTGTGCTGCTTTGGATGAAARAGGGAGACTTTGAGCATGAGCACAGCCATCCCAATGGTGTATGGCTTCACTTAGGGGAGACTGCAGGGACATTTACACCTGAGAACATGAGTTAAAACAGCTGATCTGAACATTTGTCTTGTGGTGGATCCTCTCTGATCATAATCCTAAATGGAAGTTCTCACCACTGCTCTCCTAAAACTATGGGCTGCCACAAGATCTCGTATCTCATAGTCCTTGAATGTCAACATGGAGAAATGTGACAATAGCAGGTAGGCATTTGCTGTGCAAAACAAAGCTCTAATATCTCACAAAAGAAGCAATTATACCAAATGGGGGTACCACTGATGTTACTTTATCTAATTGCTGTAGTTCAGTGTTCATATGCAGTGTATAGCTAGAAGTGTGGTAGTACAGTCATAACATACTGAAAAGTTAGCTTGGGTCCACGTGCCATGTTTGATGATAATAAAAGTAATGACACTGTTTATCCTGTGTCATTTTTCTTCAYGTGTCATTCTTCATGCTGCAAGGGTAGCATGTGAGCACAGTGTAGGGGGGTGGCTGTTGGCAGTATTTTCCATCAGCTTCCATCTCAGTTCCACAAGGTCTTGCAACACACATTTTCTAGGCATGCCCTGGTGCTGAATGAATGTGTATAGCTTTTCTCTCTTATGCCCTCCATACTGCCACATCATGGGTCATCCTGCGTGCTTCGGTTTTTGCTGCCAGTTACCACACTGCAGTGTCCTGATGCATTGCTGCCAGCAATTCTGGCTTCAGGGAGGTGGTGCTCTGTATCCCTTACTTGCACTTCAGAAATAAATGTCAACATCTAAGCTGTGTCCATAAAGGCAAGTACTTACATGGAGAAAAGTTTTAAATAGTACAACTGAGTAGTGGATAAAAACCTACATTTTTTCGTATTATCTTTTTAAAGAAATAGAAATATGTTAAAAAATTAATTGAAGGACCTTTCCAGATTTCTGTTGTCTTCTGGCAAATGATGACTTACAGGGGAAAAACAGTGAGAAAAGTAGTGGGTCCTACTAACAAGAGGAAGACTCATAATGATAATTTCCAGACTTCTTAATCTAAAATTTGTAGAAATCCCAGAGAAATCCCAGAGAATTTAAGAGAGTAAATGAAAGAACARAAAAAAAAAGAGGTAAGGGAGAAACAGGAAGGAGGGAGTGAAGAAGGGAGGGAGAAGGGAAGGAGTAAGTTTACAAATGAGACACATTTGGCACTTGTATAACTTCTCTTTCCCTCATACTCTTCAGTTCTGGTGCTGCTGCATTCTGCAACTATTTGTCATTTGTAACTGCTAGAAAAGGAGMCTGGAGGAGTCAAAGTACTCCTGCTGTGACTTGTGCAGGCATCCCATCACCGAACCCAGGGTGAATTGAAGTTAAGTGAATCCCAAGGTTTCCATCTCAGGTTTTGKTTTTTKTTTTTTTTGACAACTCTCTTCCCCATAGTGAGGAAGATGAAGAGCGTAATGCTACCAATTCTTTTAATAAATGCAGAAAAGTRGAGTTCATTGCAGAGCAATTTATGAGGTGTTCATTCATCACAACAGAGAAAAAGTTCAGAGCAAGAGCTGAGGAGTAGCTCAGCTGCTTGAGAGCTGAGGACTAGCCAGTACATGATGAATGAATTCTAGAAAGACACTTGTTGACACTTGCAAGGAGAGATTAAGTGATGAAACAAGAGCAGTGACAGGTTTGGGGAAGGAAGAGACACCACCCCCTGCCCCCTTACACTTCCACACTGCCTTGGCCTTTGAGGGTGTCCTTCAACCCTTCCTCTCTTCTCTCGCTCATTGGGAGCCTTATGCACTCTCCTTCCCTCCTTTTCTTTCTCAGCCTCACATCTGGATGTGACCCAGATTCCCTTTACAAAATCCTACTCTTCTAGAAGCATGAACAGTTCTTCTGTATAAATTCTGTTTGTACAACATGCAGTCTCAATGCAGCTCAAGTTCTGTGGATTTCTTGGCAATATTAGAAGTAAATCATTATAATAGTTTTTAAAAACTGAGTGTTGGCAGTGATATTCAGGCTGTMATGACCACTGTAACCTAAAAGAATCCAAGGAACTTTATTGTTTTCAAAAGAGAAATGCTTGTTCTTAAGCTGAAAGGTAATTTGTTTGGAATAGTAYATTTCATTTATAATGAATGCCTCCCATCCTACTGCTCCTGCCTTGAACAATATGCAAACCCAGCATTTAATGGCAAAAWTCACTGCTCCTAAACATGGCACACTGGTGCCACTATGGGCAGGACATAGGTGTGTGTTACAGATTAATCAGGGRCTGCTGGTTTTCACCAAAATGTAGACCTCTGGTAGTACCTCTTTGTGAGGAAACATTTGAAGGGGAGTTAAAAGCCTTGGACTTGTAAGGACCATGTTGGGAAGGGTTTTAGCRTGCCACAGGGAATGGACAGGCTGGCATGACTGCAAGTTCTGGAAGTTAAGGTTTTTTTCAGGGAGATAATATTTAGAAATAAGTTTCAGCTAAATTTCATTATTACTTTAATTGGAGAAAAAAACTCTAAATTCTTTTTGATGCAATAATTATAATGAGCACTATTTTAAGAATCCACCCAAGGCACTAGTCATGAAAGAACATGTGCTTGACTGGGTTGCATTCACTCCATAAAATAAAACTGATGTTCTGCTTGCAGCTCTGAGGAGAAGACCTCCATTCTTTTTCCTTCATGCTAGAATTCCACTATGAYTGTGATGAGTATCCTAGTTTTCTGTGGAAGATCATGGAAAGATTAACAAGCTGTAATTTCAATAATAAATAATGTAATAAATTTACAATTTATTTTTGTAAAACAAAAATAAGTAAAGAAAGAAATTGGCAGGAAAAAAGGCATACTGGCACAAATCTTGATCAAAAAAATTTCTTCTGCTCAGTTCTAAAGTGTGTCCATAGAATTTTTAGTGTACATCTACTAGGCATTACAATTTTCTGATGTGTATTGCACAAAAATAAGTTTTTAAGAGCAGGGTAATGTTTGGGTGTGTTGGTTTAACCGCAGCCAGCACTAAGCCCCACGCAGCCACTTGTTCATTCCCCCATCAGCAGGATCATGGAGAGWATCAGAAGGATWAAAGTGAGAAAACTCATGGGTTGGGATAAAGACTGATTAATAAGGAAGGCAAAATCCCCACAAACAAGCAAGACAAACCAGGGAATTTTTCCTGTCCTTCCTATGGGCAGGCAAATGTTCAGCCATTCCCAGGAGGGCAGGGCTCCGTCACACATAATGGTAATTTGGGAAAACAAATGKCATCACTCCAAACATTGCTCCCTTCTTCCTTCTTCCCTCCACTTTGTATACGGAGCATGKTGTCACATGGTCTGGAACATTCCTTTGGTCAGTTGGGATCCCCTGCTCTGGCTGTGTCTCCTCCCAACYTCCCATGCACCCCCCGCTTCCTCACCAGCCTGGCAGTACAAAAATCAGAAGAGGGCTTGGCTTTGTGCAAGCCCTGCYCAGCAACWATAAAARCATCCCTGTATTATCAGCCCTGTGTTCAGCACAGATCCAAAACACAGCTCCATACCAGCCACTGTGAAGAAAATTAATTCTATMMCAGCCAAAACCAGGACATAGGGTAAGAGCTAGTATCCAAGAGCAATTCCTGCATTTAAGTGGCTTGCATGCTCAGAGAGAAATTAGAAAAGTTAACTGCTAATGCAAATGACCATATCACAAACTAAATTTCAAGARGAGTATTGACTCCAATTACACATGATCATCTGCTTTCTGTGATGTAGAAAAATATCCAGAACATGGCCAAAAATGTAGAGTAGTCAGTGCTTGCATGAGAATGACCTATTCAGCATACACCAGTGTAGCCTCTCAAGAACCGTGAACATAAAAGTAGATATTAGGATACTAATAAAATCAACAAAACCTTTTTTCCTACGGTTATATTCTATCATTGCCTTTCCACTGAGTGCTAATGAGGAGTTCATAAGAAACCAGGCACATTTTAGTGAACTAATAAAATTTAATCCTAACAAAAATGTACTAGTATATTGCCTGTATAAGAGCAGTGAGCCCATTATTTTGGCAATAAGCCAGACACTGCTGGATAAATTAAAATGCAGCGCTTTCATCACTGCCTGATTTAGCAATTAGTTGACATCAAACTAGGAAACATGCATTGGACAGAGAGTACAGAATGTGATTTCTCCATATTAATACTCTAAACTATTTTATTGCATATCTATATAGTAGACTCAATACTGATGGGATTTTTCCTATTTACAAAAAAAAAAAAAACAAAAAACAAAAAAATCCCTAGTCATATTAAAGTGTTATTTTGCAGTTACCTGGCATTCAGCATAGATAGGATATTCCTTCACCCTTAATCTAATTATGACAAAATCAATAATGACAAGCCTTGAGAAAATAAGTGCATGACAATTAAGAAAAAAGTGGGTTAGATATGAGGGAGTTTGCTTTGCTGATGATGACAGGGCTCAGCCTRTAAATCACCAGTGTAATAGGAGTATGCTGAAAAAAGACAACCATAAAGACAAAGGTAAATTACAAAATCTAAATGAGACCCTGGGGACTAGGAAGATAATGATGTAAATCAAATCTGAAATGTGGGCTGAGGCACAAATGTATAGGTGAAAAGCAGAGCTTCAATTTGATACAAGAAAAAGGAAATGTTTGAGAAATGATCTGTGTGTTATATGTGGCCTCAGAGAACAATTCATCCATCATTCAGCTAACTGCTGACAGCTTGCTTTCCCTGGGGAGTTAATTTGATGGCAACTGCCTGCCCCTAGCTGTCATTTTTGTAGGAGCTGMGAAGCTTTTTCCTATCACAATCAGGGTTGTTGCACTCACCTGACACCCAGCATGCACCCAGATAGGTGTCTGCCACTTTGGGACAGAGAGAGCCGCCTAGAGTGGACCAGAGAAATTATTGTGGCCATTAAAAAAGCTCTTGGTCAGCTGCCAAGATGCCCTAGGAACAGGATGTTAATGCTTTGACAGTTGAGCCATCCTCCAGCCATTGCCAGCACTGACTCTTCGGTGACACCGGAGCCTGCCCTGGCAGCACCTGAGGGTTTGGGCCCCTGCACTGGGCTGACCTTTGTGTGGTGACTGTATGGGAACGGGTTATGTAGAGAATTAAAACAGAAATCTGGAAATAGGTGCATGTGAGGTAAAAGTTGGGAGGAAGGTGGAATGGACAGCTCAACCTTTYATGCTATAAAGTAAAGTAAAATGAAAAGGAAGGAAAGAAGAAAGAAACTAGAATACAGCAGAGTAAAATTTGGGTCCTATTCTGAATTAACAAAGAACTTTGTGTTCCAGGAGACTTTTGGGKTTTTTTTTCCAAAAGCTCTGGGGATATTTTTGTACTTTAGGCTTCATATGCATGCTATAGTTTTGATTCCCTTTGTTCTGGAAAGAGAGATGAAACACTCGTGTCTTGTTTTAGAAAGGAATAATTTTGTTTTGATTTTTAGCCCAGAAGTAAGTTTTGCCAATAAAGAAATAAAAATGACCAGATACATACTTTCTGGTCTTCTGCATGTTGGCCTCAAAACTGAATGGGCTCAGGTGTTTATAAAAAGCCACGATCCTTTCATAWTGCTGCAATCTCTTTTGAAAGCAAAAATACATTTACATGAAACTTGGAACTTACAGTAGAAGGCTTAATAATTTTTATTTTTTTCCTTTCTTATCTCAGCTGTAAGATGTGTTTGATTGATGCTGCCATGGGCCCTGTTGTGCCTCAGAGTACAAGAAAGGGGAGAGTTAATGGTGATCCATATATCCTAACCATTCAAGGACCAAAAACCCTCCTTTGGGATGAAGATTAGAATTTCTCTTCTAAGGCTGACTTTGATACAATTATCTATTTCTTTTGCCTATAATACGTGCCTCCTGAGAACTGTCAAAGGACACTGTTGGCACAAGTTGTATGTAGCCAACACACCCCTATGAGATGTGCCTTATTTTTTTGAAGAGAGCATTTTCTTCCTGCTGCCTTCATATGCCAGTCCCTTACAGTGGGTGGGGTCTGGGTTAAGTTTAATTTCTGATTTTCTTTTAATTTGCTTTGGTATACTTGTGCAGAAACCCATGCTTTGGAAAGACGCATTAGTCTTCGGCACAGATTATATTTAACTTCAAATAACCAACATTTGGAGCTTGGAAAATTGCATTTCCTATGAATGAAACCGTATATAATTTATATCATGCTTTTTCACAGAAAAGCCATTTTCTTTTTATGGAAAGACTTACTTTKATGTAAGTCCCTCGAAGCTGATTGTAAAACTGA
The DNA here is from genome assembly GCF_030028575.1 of Malurus melanocephalus. Lineage (NCBI taxonomy): Eukaryota > Metazoa > Chordata > Aves > Passeriformes > Maluridae > Malurus > Malurus melanocephalus. Next base: position 929,156 of record NW_026623243.1, read on the forward strand.
AGTAACAAGTTAATGATATGCAGTACCAGAGACTGTTGTGTGAAGTACTGAATGCTGAATTGCAGAAAGCTATGTGGATATATGAAATGTATTTGTTAATAGTGATATGGTATTTACAGACCGAAGAAAAGATTTTTCCAGTTTCTTCTCACAACTTCGTTGCATGTCTTTGCACAACAATCACTTAGAAATTCAGGATTCAGGTCTTTTTCAGATGAAGATCTRTTTTCTTTCCAGATTCATTTTCAAAGTAGGACTTAAGGTACAGCTTCAAGATTACCTTTGAAGCCCCAGACAGAGGTTACTACATGTCTGCATGCATGATTACTGATGTCAGTTTAAGAATTCTAGAACTCTCTCACACACAGAATAAATGGTTGAATAATTTAGTCAGAATAACCAATGCCTCTTACTAAATTCCCTATTTTCCTTTACTAAGAAATGTATTTTATTGTTTGAAAATCTTTCTAAAAACCTGTATTGGGATGAGCAGATACTTTAGAGCGTAAGAGGTACTTTSTTTTAAAGGAGAATAGGGTAAGAGAAAAAATTCTTTCTGTTCATTTGTGGCAATTATGTTCAAGCTATTTGAATTGAAGATGTTTTAGATAATTAATTTTTTGTGCTCTGAGATCATACCTGGACTTGATGATATCATCAAAAGCAGTGGCAACAGTTCCTGTTTCTTTGATGGAGCTACAGTTTCTTATGGAGMGGCTTGGATATGTAAGGGACACAAGAAGGAGCTTTACCATTAAAACTGTTACATGGTAGTCAATTACAAAAGTAATTCCCTTAAAAAGGCTTGTCAAAGAAACCAGCAATTAGCTCTGAACTCTGTAAAATTTCTGTCGTTAAATATAAAAGAGTGATCTCTTCAGCTTGTAATTATCTTTATGGGCTATAAGAAACAGGATCAAGGTAAAGAAACACATTTCCTTTCATTAAACCCCATAAGTACTTTTAGATGGAAAGGACTTTACTATGAAAATATCAATCAACTTAAAACCTCAGTGTGATTTTTTTAGAAAAAAAAGTCACAAATATGTATTTCATTATTGAAAATGCCTCCACTTGTACACAGTACTTGTAGGAGCAGAGACTGATGAAAAATATTTGGAAACCAGCAGAGGGAGGGTTTTGTGGAGGGAGGAATATGATGTCAATTAGCCCTAGATGAGCCCAGAGGGGTGCAAGACTGCAGGTTAGTTGACAAAAAGCTCAGAAATATAAATGAAGCATTTTGGACAGATTGTGCATTCCTCAATGCCTTTGGAGTAAGAGATTCAGGTAAGACTCTGACTTTCATGCTGTAATGTACCCTTGACCAGAAGGTCAGCCCAAGAGGAACAATTCAAATTCCTCATAAACATCTGATTTTCTCCTCAAGAGGCAAGTGATACCAGCAAGTGTATTGTTGCTTTTCGGGGAAACAATTTGAAAAGGACTCATGTCATTTAGGTGCACAATATCTTACATTAGGAGCATTTTAATTTGGAAGTCTTAAATCTCTCTTTAAAAAGAAATTTAAAAAAAAAAAATTAAAAAAAATTTATTCCCAATTGTGATATATAAACATAGTTACGGTAAATCCAGTAGCTGGGTGGCCTTTTCCTGACCCCTGCTCTCTCAGAGTCTTTGAATGCAAAATTGCAGGGATGTCTTATAGACCAAAACTGATTTCRGTGGTATGTTTTAAAAAGAAGAAAAAAAAAAAAGTGGGTCTGAGGAGAGCAGGAGAACCCTCCYTATGTTTGTAAGTCTAGTTATGACAAGGCTAGCAAAGCCAAACTGCATTGAAGACACCTTATTGGTCAAATGAAAGTATTATATCTTCAATTTGGTTTATGTCTAACAGATCTGCAACTGTGACTTGCAGAGTAATTTTTTACGTAAAAAGTTCATTATTATGGCATAGCAGAGTAGCATTTTTCTTGTACATAGGATATTTCCAAACTATTTCAATTACTCTTAGTCTACGGTAATTTGATAGTGATTATTTATTTTAAAAGAACATTTTAAACAGTTACCTAAGTATATTTTTCCCGGCTGTTTAACTAATTTGCTGGGTTGTTTATTGTAAACTGTATTTTTAGAGAAAAAAGTATGTATTATTTGAAACTTTCATCACAATATTCATGTCAGTGAAAGCTTGACTGCCTGTTTTCTCTGCAGATTTATGTAAATTTTCAGGGACCTTGTGTGAATGGAAGGAGTCTGAATTTGTGTCCATGGCAATCTGTTCAATGTGTAGAGGAAGTTACAATGGCCTTAACCCATGAAAAGGATCAGTTGTTTTCATGGAAAGCAGTCAAGACATGCTTTGAATTCAGATAGTCAACTTAATCAGAGCTGGACTTTGTTTTGTGAGGGTTTCTCTTTGAAAGAGCTGAATGCCGGTCACCTGCTACAATCAAAATACATCATTCATCTGTAAAGGGGCATAAAAATTTAACAGTTAGCTGAAGAATGGATACATCCCTGAAACAAAGGAAAAAAGTCCTGCAGTTATTTACAATCTCTACTTGGGCATGTAGAAGCATGAAAATGCCACAGTTGTCCGGGCTCATTACCTGCCTTCAGGCACGGGCAGCTGGGTGAATTCCTACTGTGCTTCTTTAGGACTGGGAATTCAGCAGCTCTTGTCCTCACTGCCTTCCTGGGTGTGGTGGGAGCCCTGCCTGGGCAGAAGTGGCCAGCACACCTGCTAGGCAAAAATCAGGGGGGTTTGAGCAAACATGGGAATTCAGAGTCATATATCAGCCATCAGAGAATGTAACAAGAATTGAAGGCTAGTCCTCCACCTCATCTTGATTTTCCTCAGGAAAAAATGGTTTTGCTGGTACAGCTTACACCCCGGGTAAGAATAAAGTGATTTAAACCATATTCCTTTCTGTCTTTACTAAAAGAAATAATATATAACATTAGAGAGGGTTTTTTTTTTCCCTGCATTGAAATGAAATTGCAGTGCAAATATTAGGAGAAGTATCATTAGGCAAGCTGTGTTTGTTTGGCTAATCAGCAGAAGTTTAATTTGGAAGATTGAATAATACTTGTGTCAGTTTTGTCTGTTTCAACTAATGAAAGTAGAAGATCCTTCTGCTCCATATCTAAATCTGCTGCAGAATCTTTCCACAGATTAATGGTAGATTTTTATTAAGGATGGCTTAGTTTTGATGATGAGAAGGATGACAAGGTTAAAATTAATAAGTACAATAATGTGAGAAAATAARCAGTTCAATGTCGTTAATTTGTGCAAGTATTTTTTTGCGGTATCTATCAAGTGCTTCTTGAACATTTTCAATGTTATCAGTGTTAGCTAAATAAATTTGGCCTGTTGTTCCATGAAGCTGCATTTAGAGAGCATTGTAACTACATTTCTTGGCCTTCCTTGAAAATGGCATTACCCAACAGCTTTACAGTGGCAAGAGGCAGATCTTTCAATGCACAGCTCTGAATGAGGACAGCTGGTACTTAMCCTAATGCAATTTGAGAGCTGTAAATTCCTGGAATTGTCTTCATAAGAACTACTGTGCCCTGTGCATGTCCACCAGTGGAGATGTTTGGACATTAAAACTGTAATGGGAAACATGGTAACTGCTTGAGGGAGAAGAGAGAAGACCATTGATGGACAATCACAGTGTAAGCAACAACATCATCTTATCCAGGCAGAGGAACAACCATTAAGTACTGTAATGGATGGTATTTTTACTGGATGTTTAAGTTTCCTTTCTCCTTGGGAGCAGACAGTAGCAGCAAGGATTTCTTTAAAAGTGGCAACAAAATATAAGAGCATAGGGAGAGGCATGCTGTTAGGGAATATCTCAGATGTCTTTACAGGAGGCATAGGGATCAATGGCCAGATCAGGCTGTTCTCTTGGTTCTCCAGGTCAAACACAATTAGATAAAGCAGAATTTCTAGAAACTGGGGAAAAAAGCAATATTAATAATAGTAGTCACTTAAAAAAAACTTTGTAGAATAATTGGGTTTTGAGGATGAACTGTTCAGTGAGGAATCCCAGAATTAGAGCATTTGAAAATGCCATTGCCCACAACATAAAGGATGTACTCTGTAGTGTTGGTTAGGCCAAAATCTGCTCTACCTTATTCTTTTACAAGGGCAGTGAAAGACAGCGTTGTCTAAAATCAGCATTTGCTCTTTGAACAAGGTGGACATTGCAACACAAAAGTGTCATTTGATCCCAATTCTGTAAGGTAGCTGCAACTGATGGATCGGAGTTTTTTCATTTTATTAGGAATATCACATCCCAGTCACATTTTGCTTCTCTGATGGAATTTCAGAGTTATAAGGGGGACATTGCTAAAGAGCATCTAGGGACAGGGTCCTGTGAATTGTATCAAGGGAAGAGTTAGTCCAGCCAACTTCTCAAAGTTAACTTTGTTTTTTACCTGGATATAAAAGTAGATTGTCTATCACAGAACAGTAAGTGATACTTGTTTTAAGTTAAATAGTAGGTGCATTTCATCTAGGACAAATGCTGCCACTGTTTCAAACACCATGGGTCATTCATGTGTGGTGTGCAGATAGCAGGAATAGCTACATTGGGTCATCCCTGATTTCAGTATTGTCTGACAGAGGCCAGTGCAGACATTTCAGAAGAATGGGCATGAAATCACACAGTAGGTAGAAGTGAAATACGCTCCAATCTTTTCTCGTATTTCTCATCTATGCCAGCTACCTTTTGAAATGTATTGTGAAAATTCTGAGTATTCCTGATAYCCTTATAGTTATTTCAGTCTTCATTTAGCTGTTATCCTGAGCAGTTTCTTGCAGTGATAATTGCCTAGACAGACGTGAATAAAGTGAATCCTTTCATTGCTTTTCTTGCATTCAACCTCCTTGTTAGTCTTACATTCAACCTCTTTGTTAATGCCCCTGGGTGTTCTTGTTCTTCCAGACAGATGGGAACAAAAGTTCCCAGTCTTCATCTTAGCAACATTCATTATTCTTTATATTTATTTTTTTTCCAAACAAACATTCTTAACTGTTTCCATCTCCTTTATCTAGAACTTTTCCATGGCCACTTTCATCAGTGTTCCCTCTCATCCATGTTATTGTGTGTAATTGTCTTCGAGAAGATGAGATCAGTACAGACCGCTGTTTTCCAGGTGAAACAAAATTGATAACTTGTTTTAAGGGACAATAATACTTTTTCTTCGTTTTTCAAATATTTCCAAGTTTCTGCTTGGACTCCAGATRTACACTGAATTAAGAACTTGATTTAGTTGTCCAAGGATGCCCCAGTGTATGCTATCAGCTGACAATAAAGCTGCGATCAGCTTTACCCGACTAAGTAAAAACAGAGGTTTTTGCAGTGTCTTTTTTTCAATAACTTTTTGCTGCTACATCTGTCAAGCTAATCATCATGTGGCATTGTTACACATTTACCTTGCCTGTTACAGCTCTTTGGACTTAGTGAAACCATTGCCTTACACAATCTAATTAAATGAAATCTCAGTGCTTCACAATATAAAAGATGCTCTTGGATTGCTTAAAAAACTTTTTCTCTTTCTGGAATATTAGTAGACATTTGGAAGACTTCTAAAATGTTGCATCACTATTTAAATGGGAAATATTTTTTTTCTTTTGGGGAACTTTTTCAAAAGCTTGTGCATTTTTATTACTAAAGGTAAGTGTCAGTGTGCTATTTTGCTGGCCTTGCTGTCCCTTGAATGTCAATTCAAATTATGGTGCCGTCATCACTCCTTAATGGCTCATCTGCTGTTCACTGGGTGACCTGTCCCCTGTTCATATTAGAAGAAAGGCCTTGGCGTGTTTGTGTTCAAGAGATACTTTTCAGGTTTGCACCGGCAGTGTTAGTCTAAGCTTTGTCCTGTTGGGCTATTTGCCCATTTTACATGTGCCCATTGAAATCTTACTGGTTTGTTACATTGTGCTGATTATTTCATCCTGCTACTCCTTGGGAATTCAATTAGCTTTTCTTTTCTAGCCTCTGTGACATAGCCATATATATATACATATATATATATATTTTTTATATATTATAATTTATATATGTAATATTTATGTATATAATTATTATGGCTCAGACTTGTTCTGGTAGAGTCAGCTGCGTGTTTCTCTCCACTCAGCAGTTTTATTTTTCTCAAGGCAGTCACCAGTGTCTATCTAGAAGTTCAAACCTTCCTTGCTCACTCAAAGAAGTGAGTTTTAGCACTTTGTTCATGTGTCTCTTTGGGCCTGCACCATTAAATTGAAGCATTAATAAGAAAACAGGCAGTGAGAGAGCTTCTTCTAAGACCATATGTAAACTTGCAGACCGTTCCCTATTCATGGCTCTGCATTACTAGGCGTGATCTGTAAGTCAGGCTTCCTCCCCAGCACAATGGCAGAAGTGCCTAAATGGCTCTAGGACAAAGCTCCCTAATTATGTGCCCAACAAGTATTCACAGAAGACACTCTGAATCCAGCCTATTGAAGTTTTACCCTGTACCATAAAACCTTTCTATAAATATTCATAAGAGAGAGGGGGACAGGCAGACATGCTTCACAAGCTGCTAATTAATGCCTTTACCCATGGTTTTATTGCTTTACACCTAAACCAAGGACAGGCTGTGTTTATCAAGGGCTTTGAGGATTTGGGGAGCCTGCAGTGGGAGTTCAATGTTGAAATCCTCTTCTGGTACTAATTCTTCAACACTGGAGAGCCCAAACCCTTTAGTTCTGTTGGGAGTTGAGATCTGAAGCGGCCAAGAGTTTAAGCATATGACTTCCCAGTGTGGRAATGACTTTGTCAGTCCTGGTGTAAATTCACAATTTATTCGCTTTAGTGCATTGAAACCTAAGTATAGGACTCACGGATGCTTATTCCACTAACTTAATATACGGTTTTAGATAATGTTTTCCTGATTCTGCTTGCTGTTAATTAATGGAGCAATTCATTAATTTATTAGTTGGCTATAAAAGCAATTTAGTCCTGGTACATGAGTCATTGCATGTTTTTCTAGTTAGGTACGTTGTATTTAATTTCTTCCCATTTCAGTGTTTAGTTCATAGTATAAATTTGCCTGTGAATCACAGTGGCGTTCTCAGGCTTACAGATTTTCATTTCAAATATTTAATTTCTTTCTTCTAGAAAGTCACAGTCAATTTGCAGTTGGTTATTGAGTGTTGACAGCTGACTGCCACAAGTCCGAACTTTCAGTTGTGTTGAACTGATGGGAGCCTYGGAGGAGTGCTGCAATAGGATTCTCAGTTCAAACTGTGTCACACACTCAGTGTAGGATTGCAAGTAACAGGAGGTCAGAACCTCCATTTTGTGGTTCAGTGCACAAATTAAGGCTTTTCATGGAGTGCCACTACTGCCTGAGACCTGTGAAAATGTTTTTTACTGCCTTAGCGAAAGGTTGGTTTATATGGGGAAATGGTTATTGCAGGAATTTTGTGTTTACAGTGATTTTTCAAACCGTGTATCTATCATCTTGTGGGGCTATTATTCCTATATTTTGTGTCAAATCTTGTTTAACTCAGTTTATGTCTCCTGAAAAAATTCAACAGGCATTAGAACTGAAAGAATAAGAAGCAGAAAAAAATGCTGTGGGTTTGTTTTTCTAAAATTATCGATCTGTGTTGTCCGCTATTACTGCTATGTAGAATGTGCATAGACATTATGAGGATGGGTGGGTGATGATTRTGGGCCTATACAGTGGTTTTGTGTTCTGTCTGCACTCATGTGGGACTTACATAGCTCCCAGTAAGATTCACCTTCCCCCTCCAAGATGAAGAGCATGTTGATTAAATGCAAATTAGCAAGAKACATGACTGTAAAATATAGAGTTTCATGCAAAATATCTGATCAAAGCATCTTATTCTCTACTTCCAAATACTGTTAGTACTTGAATTCCGAAATTGTCTGTGAAGTTCCAGTTTTGTGGGTGATTGGTGCAGGACTAGGATGAGATTCTTGTTTCCTTTATGGTACTCTCTTGGGCAAACATAAACCGTGAGACAGAATTTGACCCTAAAACTRTCAAATGGTAGGTACAGTGTAGATAAAAAGTTACTGATGAGAATTAAAAATGAAGTCAAGAAAAGACATGTGAAGAAAATAAATTTTAAATTGGCTTGACCTTATTTTATTTGAAACCCTCCTAATTTTTAATTTATTCTATATGAGAAAAAAGTCARTATTGCTGTAGTTAGCTACAATAAACAATCACCTCCAGGAGCAATCAGTACACATGTTGTTTTCAGCAGTCTGTGAAAGTAAAAATACTGTTCTATAGAATGATACACCCTATTTGTGTATGTTTGATGAAGTAGGGGACCAGACACTGAGCGTTTGCTTTTTAAAACACGAGTAAAATGTGGTCAGCAATTGTCTGGTGTGAGCTCAAAGGGCCTGGATTGTATGGAAAGAGAGTGGTGTGCCACTCTGCCCACATGGTGCAGGAGTTGGCAAAACGTGGAGGAAAACCATCCTCTGGGACTTCGAGCCACCCCCCTTTTTTGGAACTTTTATTTTTATGTGACTTCTTTTCCCTAAGTAATAAGAAGCTAAAACAATGTCATTTAATCTGTCCATATTGGCTTACAAATTTTTGAAATTAACTTCTGAAGAGATGAAGTGAAATAATAAAATTATATCCCACTAAAAGCAGAGGCCATACTAATTAAACTTGGGACTGTGTGTCCTTGGTAGCTGTAAGATCTGAATGAGGATTATGGGAACCTCAGCCCCATCCAACAGCACCAGACCCTCATCRCTCAGCCCCTTCCAGCTGCCACCATCTCTGAGCAAAGCTCAAAGGTCTTGGGAAAATTCTGGCTGAGTGCATTAGAATTTTTTTTTTTTTTCTGATCTATGTGACATGTACTTTTTTTCCCCCATAATTTCCTGGTTTAGGTTGTGCCATAGAGGTTAAATTCAATACACATTCCAAATATGCTGTGGAAAAATCTCACTTGGAGATTGTAATTAGACTGTACCTATAGTCAACAGGTGTGGTTCAACCTATTCAACAGTGAGTTTTAAAGCCTTTTGTAATTTTATACAGCAGGAGTCAGACTGAAAAGTGACACTTAGGCAAAAGACAGACAGCCAAGTCCAAAGTTGCCCAAGTCCTGAGAATGCTGAGAAATAGATGCCTGACTTTATGGATACTTCACTCCTTCTTCTGAAAGTYTCCTGAATGCTTAAGATTCTGCTTTAGAACTCTCTGGACAGCATGGAGCAGCCTGGAGTAGCCTGGAGTCTATTTCATATCTTACACATTTCTAATTTAAAAAATTAATGATATTTCAGGCATCCTTTAAAAATTAAACATTATAAGAGCAGGTTAAAAGACACATTTGTAATGTTAAGCTCCGTATAAGGTATTACTAAACACTAATTCTCCTTTTCACTACATCCTATTACCTTGAAAACTCCATGAATTTAAGGAGACAGGTTCCTATTCCTTTGACTAGGGAGGGGTGAATCTATGGGGCAATTGCTCCTTAAGAGCACCCAAAAGGGAAATTCAAGGCATCTTCAGGGCAGAGGGAAGCTTCTGCCCCTTGCTCGTGGTGAAGAGAACCTGAGTGGAGTGGGAGGAAACACAAGTGGCCACGTGAATCTCCAGTGCCACAATCAGAGGACCTCTAAGGCTAAAAGGCAGCACAGGCTTTGGTTCCTCAAATCAGTGTATTGTTAAATACAGTATTATGAATTAATTTTAAAGTAATAGCATGATTCTGATTACTTTCTCTGTGATCTCCCTTATGCAACTATATTAATAATTCTACTGCATTCTAGTAAAAAAAGAAAATTATTTAAAAAATGTAACGCAAACCCATAAATTACATGTCTTTGTTTTGACTTTGGTTTGTGTTTCTGGTGTGCTAGTGTTTGTCAAATTTTCTCTGTTGTCTATAGCAATCATAAGACACGGTTTTCTTTTCCAAATGATATGTTTCTGTGATGAGTTGCAATAAGGAAATGGCTAAAGGAAAACAGTAAACACRAGATTTAGAACATGGTGTTATCATAAGAAAACGCAGTATATGTCTGTATATATTTAGATACCACTTAATGACAAATCCTTACAGAACAACATTTTTCCAGATACATTGATGCACATATATAATATAATTGTTAGGATTTCTCAAAAAAGGCAGGTTCTATATTTGTTTACAAGTTTTTTTTTGTTTTCTTTATATTATGTTCATATATTTGTTATGAAATAGGGACATATTTTTAGAGATATTCAGTCACTATTGGTGTTCACTATGAGCTTTGGAATTTTTCAGTCTTGGTGTGATGTGTGAATGTAGTTTCTTGAAGGGAGTAGAATGATGTTGGTATTGTTTTATAAAAGGTATGTGACAAAGTCCCTARACTTATTTGAATACTTATAAGAAATCATCCAGGGCAACCTCTCTCTTCCCCATGGTTATTGAAAAACAATTTCATTGAAATTGCAGTATGACTGAAGGGATAATAGTTAAGTAGAATTTGCAATTCCAGCATCAAATAAGTGGGAAAKGAAAAGATATAATAATTAAAGGCTTCCTCCTGCAAGGAGTATCTTCCTCTCAATACCCCCTTCTCCAACATCTTCAAAAGATACAGTCTAAGGCTGTTCATTAGGGTCCCCAAGATGATTTTAGCCATTGAAATATTTTGTAAAAGATATAGTTTTTAACAGCTTGAATTCACAGTCCCTCCTGTGCTAAAAACCCATTTATTTCAGTAAYTGTTCCTTTGAGCTGACTTGCATAAGGTCTACTGTCAAGAGCTTTAGATAAATATTACCAGAGATGTAGAGCTTTACTGGTTGGTAGCTGCTAATATTACCAAGCAGAGAGGCATTGAAGAAATGTAGTAATTAAATTTNAAAAAAAAAAAAAAAAAAAAAAAAAAAAAAAAAAAAAAAAAAAAAAAAAAAAAAAAAAAAAAAAAAAAAAAAAAAAAACCCCAAAAAAACAAACAGAAAACAACCGCTTTCCAAAAGCCAGTTAAATGTGAACTCTGGAATTTTGGATATAGGAGTTAAATTTGTTTTATTTTTAGTTGCACTTTATTCACAATGAGTTCCTTTCCTTGAAGGGAATAGTGTATGTTTTTACACTTAGGTGCTAAATATAAGAAGAAAAGCACATATTCTTAATTCCTAATTATATTTATCACCGTACTTGACACATAATTTTGCTAGAAATCATGATTGTTTAAGTTATTGGAATAYCTAGGATGTTAAAGAGGATCATGTGAATAGAATTAAGTTACCTTTACTATTTATGTTTAAACCAAGTTCAGTTGTGTTTACCTCCTTCTTACTTCTCTGGTACTGCTATGAGAGGAATAAATTAATTTTAAAATAAAATGGCTATAGTTTTCCTGACTTGATTCAATTCTTATTTGTTCATGACAGTTCAGTCTGGATTTACTTTTTATTTGTATGATTCCATTAATTTATATGTGTTGAATGAAAAGACTCACTGGGTATGGGGAAAAGAATCTGGGTAACAGCAGAGTTATAGAAAAGTGTGTCGGGATTCACTCCTTGGTACCTGCTTTTTTTTAACATCAGTTCCAATTCTTATAAACACCAACTTGCCTCAATTCACACATGGCACAATAGTGAAACTTTTTTGGGCAATTACAGTCATCTTATATTCCTCCTGGTTTTGGCTTTGGAGCTTTGGAGCTTTTAAGTTGTTCTGAAGGATTCTAGTTCTGTAGTTGTGCAGAGCTCTCTCATTCTGTAGGTCCTCAAATTAGTGATATATCTCTGTGYTTAGCTCAAGGGCTTCACAGGCACTTAATTTTACTCACCTGTGCCTCTTCAGAGATAACCACTGGTAAGGACCATTCTCCCATCTAAAAGCTCTCCTGGTACCTTGGTTTCGGTGAGCACACACTTGAATGCTGCATCAGTGACCAGAGAAGCCTTAAASTTTGCCATAGGTAATGCTTCCACTGCTGGCCAGTGGCTGTGTGAGAAGCTGCACCCTATCAGACCTTTTGGGTGTACAAGATCCCAAGTGGAAAGAGRCAGCCAACATTTCCTGCTGCTTTGCCTGTAGTCAGAGTGAAGGTGGCAGTCCATAATTAAAATATGTTGAATCATACCCTGCAGTAGCCCTCCCAGTTTCCTTGGCTGCTTAGGAATTTCAGGGCCCCTCTAAATCTCAACATGTAAAATTTCACAGTGATAGAACCTAAATTGGTCAAATTGGAGTCTTTGGTACATTTACATATACAAATGCCCTTGATAATATATGATTTATAAGTCTTAGTTGATGCCATAGGTATGATACTTTAAATTCATGGCATTATTCACTGTAAAGTTGTGACAGGTGAAGTAAGCAGAGTGCCTGTTAATACTCTGGTGCTTAATAACAGCTACTTCTAAACTAAAATGATTTTAAAATCTTTTTCTTCTACTTTTTTTTTTAATTTAAACACTATTTGTGTTGATAATTAAACACAACAATGGCTGAATTGTAAGAAGAGTTTTATTTTGGCTTTATATTTAGTGCAGGAAAAATCTCACTTGTCAATCTGTATTGGAATGAGCAGCCTACACTCAAGTGTGATGGAGGGGACTCTTTTTATATATACCTGATCACGTACAAAAGCCTGAAATAAGCCTACACAGAAAAAACTGAGTTAAAAAAGATTTTTAAATTTCTCTAAGGGTGTGACAGTTCTCTCTCAGGTCTTGACAGAAGACTTAGACACTGATGTTCAGGGGGAAAGAATACATGAGATTACAAAGGGGGGTTATTAAAGTATCTTTTGGTTTTTTAAGGATTTTGCAGATGGCATTGCATCATTAAATAGATTCATAAAAAGAGAGAGACCTTACTCAGGCAAATGTAGATCATTCTGTTAAAGGGATTTATAATTAGCTAATGCCTTTAAAACTTCAAGAGTGTTAGCAGGTTGTGCTCTGAATCTTTTCATTTCCTATGTCAGTATAAATCAAGAGTTATTTCAGCTGAGGCAATGAAGCTACACCAGCATAAGATTGATGAAAGATACAGAACTGGATCCTGTGACCTTCCTGTCAATAAAAGAGGCTAAAATAAGGAAACTGAAATTGTTGAAGAAGCAATCCATTTATCATCAGATGTGATTTTGCACAGCTTTAGCTCTGTTTAAGGCTCTCAGAAGCAAAACCTGTATAATGAAACTCCATCCCATCTATTTTATTGTATTCTTTTCATATTTGACAAGCTCCAAGCATCTCTTTTGTTAATGATATGTAGCTTCTTTTTTTTTAATTTATTATTATGCCATTTTTGCAGTTTCTCTTCCTCTCTCTCTGACTTCTTTGCAGCAATTTTGTCMGATGTCCCACTTCTTAGGCACTAGCTATGTGCAGATTCTCTTTCAGCTACTCTGTATAAGCATTGCTATTACCATCCCATTTCAGTTCTACAATTCCTAATTCTTCTCCAGGGAAGGTGTGTATATCTTAATTTACAAATAAGCCACTTGCCTGATAACCTGTTTCTGATAATAACCAATGCCAGCTGGCAAGGCAACTGGATTAAAAGAGGGCGAATATGCAATGAGAATTTCCCAGTATAATCCTCCCAATTTCATCAATGGACCTAGTGAGCCAAAAGTGGTGTCACTGTGTTTAAGAATGTTTGTGGATTTCTCCTTCACAGATTTTTAAATCATTTCCAAACCTATGTAATCCTGTGATATTCACAGCTTTTCGCTTCTGCAGTCAGTAATGCCAGTGTAYAGAGCTGAGCTCTCATGAGACACAATTTACTTGAAATAATAGCTTCTGTATTTCTCAAAGAGAAAATGATCACATTTTTGAGTGTGCTATCCTTGGTGGTATTCTGAGGGTTCCTGTGCACTTCCTTGGCCTAAGAACCATGCATTGAATCTTCCCCATGTAAATTGGAATTTTAATACCAACAAAGCCTTTATCTCCATGATTGTAATACATTGCCATTATCCACTTATACCAGATGAATGCTTATTACTTTAGAATCTCTCCTCCTTGCTCTCAAAATAGAGTTTAGTACAGGAGGAAAATACTGAATGGACCATATATTCCAGGACCAAATCATGTTTGTAATCTAAATGCATAGTTGGTAGTGCCTACCCACACTGTACTGCAGAACATCAGTGTCCCATTTGTAGATCTCACTAACGCTGACATTACCTAATGTGTCCCAGTTCCCATAAATAAGTCATTCTGTTGTCAGATTCTCATAAATTCCAGTCCACTGCAGGTGCAGCTCACCAGTTCAGGCTGAGCAGAGGTAAAACTGCAAGGAGGTTGTCCCTTTTTCCTCTTGAATTGGGCAGCTGGTATATCCTGACATTGCTGTGGCCCAAAGCACATAAAGGGCTAGTAAAATTACAGCATCCTGGTTTAAATTTCAGTGCCAGATTATGCCTGAGCTTGTATCCTTTGTAGCAAAGCAGCACACTGAGTGCAACATCCCCAGTCTCTCSAGCACTATCCTTAGAAAGCCCTTTTAACCAAGGCACAGGAGAGGGGTCTCTGGTGGATGCTTGAGGTTTGTTGCCTCAGCATCTCTGAGAGGATTTTCCCCAACAGAATTCAGAGGTTTAAGGTCCCATTTCCTCTTCTCTGACTCATTTTTCTGGCAGAGTGTCAGATCAAGAGGATCTCCCTCAAAGACAATTCCTTCTGTTAATTATGAAAGCTATAAATTTTTCACCTTTAGATATGCATAAACATGCATTGAAGATTAGAATGTTTCTAATGTTTTCYACTGATTCACAGCAGTAAATGAAAAGCAACTCAACTGAGGCCAGTAAGTACAAAAGGAATATCAGACTCATGTCAGAAAGAAGTAAATCTGGTTATTTATACTTTTTAAACAGCAAAAAGTATCTACAAGGTCTTACTACTCGTAGCACTGTGCTTTGACCAGAGATCATGTTCTCTCTTTGCCCTGCGACTGAACATGACACAGGATCAATCACAAATCAGTCAGTCCTGCTACCCATAAATAGCAGGGCAGCATTTGCCACCATCATTTCTGATTTCATGGGCTTTGGGTTCTGGGGCACACAGGGTTTTGACAGAATATAAAAAGAAAGATTTGGCTTTGAAGGAGGGTAATAAAAAGCGGGGGAAGGGGAAGCATTTAATGATATCTTGCACATCTTTTTAATAGGCATAGAAACATAACTATAAAACCATTTAAAACATGATCCCAAAACCAAACTGACCTGTTCTGTTAATAAATCAACAATTTATGGAAACATGTTCAGCCACTTCCTGGAAACAAAAGAGAATATTAAGGATTTTTTGCTTCGTAAAGCAGCACATCATCCAATAAAATTCAAACTATTTTGGGCACTGGCTGGAGACGTCAGTCAGTGTCACAGGAGTCATGCAGGCTGTCAAGCTGATCAAGCTCAATCAGTATCATAGATTTACGTATAAAAACACAAACTTGACATCAGTTTTGACTTTTTTTTTTTTTTTTTGGTGAAGATGCTCTTTCCATCTTCATTTAAATTAAATGCGATGTCAATTTGTTAACTTAAAAAAAAATAAAATTAAAAAATAAAATAATTTCCTTCCAGCTGGTCTCTACTCTGTTAGCTGTTTAACACTGGCAGTTTATATAGTACTAGAATGCATGGTTGTGTTTCCCAGGGCAGTTTACACGAGCATCTCAAAGGAACAATTGCTGCATGGCTTGTCCTCACACTCAGGCAGAACTTTCCTCTGCCACCCATGCTAGCRGTGAATCTTCAGTCATTTCCCAGATGAAATTTGCTTTTCTTCCCCACTTTTGCCACATATTAAAGTGTAAAGAGACAAGACCAAAACCACTGAGAGTCCCTGCAGATGTGAGAAGGTTTATGGCTGTGAATGTTAGTGGAGGGGCTGTGGGCACACAGCTTTGGAATAACAGGTGAAGGTGTATCACTCCTGGAATCTTTACAGACTTTCTGTAAGGTTTACTGTGTCAGTAAGTGTGTAGTGCTCCAAACATACCTTGCCCTTTTTTCTTGTTCATTGAAACTAGCACTCTTTGTTGATCAGAACTCCCKGTGAAATTTAAAAAGTAGTGGGAAGCTCTCACACCCAGCCCTTGATTAGTTTGCATGTGACTGCTCAACTGGTTGTGAGAAGTAGCAATTAGGAGGATGATGGATAAAGGAAGAAACTGGAGACATCAGTTAAMAGCCGTGAATCACAGCTTGCACAGCTTTCTTTTCCATAATTAATTGAAGGAGCAGGCACGATGCACATTGACTTGGAAATGGGGCCCAAAGACAATGGTTCATGTAAATCCTTTTCCACTGCTGTCACTTACCTGTGTTTGGTGTTAGTCATGAGTGAATGTTTTGAATTGTTACAAGGGATAGTTGAGAGTTTCTTGGCRGGGAGGGAGCACGAGAAGAGAAAGATAGTGAAGGGCAATCACATCACATGGAGGAGGCAGAAGTAATAAAACATGGACTTCAGATAGGTAGCAGAAAGTCACTGTAAGATACACAAACACGTGTAAACCTGCAAATAGAAATGATGATTTAACATCCTGTAATCAGTACTACATTTCTGCATTAAAGAAAAAGAAATGGATATTAAGAAACTGTTTCATTAAATSGTTTACTGCATAAAATTACCAGAATTTTATGGCATTTTCTCAAGGAAGCAATCTCTGTGTGTGCCCAACATGCTCGAGGGCAAATATTTCTTAAATAAGTTTGCATGTCTTGTACTTCTCTAGAACAGTAATGAGATTAGTTAAYATTATGGCTCTTGAAATGACAGTCTCAAATAAGTTGTATCTGCAATTTATATGCATTAGTGATTATTAGGAGGCATAGTCATCTATTTGCCCATACCCTTGTGTTGCTAGAATTGCACTAGAGGTGGCATAAAAAAATAACAATGAAGGTTACTTAGTAGTCAGAGTAAGTCAATGAGTATWTACACAGATTATTTTTCTCTAGAAAAATATAACATAATTTTAAAGTAGCTAGTATCTAACCTTCTCTCTCCATCAAGGTTATGGACGTACAAGTAATCTCACATACTTTAGCTGCAATTATGCCGATGATAGAATACAAATTATATTTTAGAATATTTTATTAATTATTGTTTGTCTTCTATCAGTAGTACAAAGTTACAGAAAACATGTAAAGTCAGAGGGCTTCTTCATAGGAGGGTTGTATTAATTTTAAAAGAGGTCCAAGATAATGACAAAGTAAATTATTCATCAGCAATTAAAACAGTGATTATCTTGTTGGAGGGGTATGTGTCATCAACATTTTAAGGTCCTGTTAGSCTTCTGGTTTTAATAGTGTAAATTAATTACTATTTTGCAGATTTGGTGTACGGATACTATAGACAACAGCGGAAACTGATTGAAGAGATCGATTGGTCATATACAGGTAAGAAAAGCTGTCTATTGAATTACTGATTTCACTTTGATATATTTTAAGAGCCTTATATGTCTGTATGCAACTTACAATATGCCTAAACAATTGTCAAAATGAATGCATAGGAAATGGAATTTGAATAATACACCAACCTTACAATAGAAGAGTGTTCTCATCTATTTAGATTAACATTTTAATCTATTTAGTAATAGATTACATCTTTTACTTTTGGAAAGTCCTCATCCTTAAAACTTTGACCTGAGACCTGTCTTATTTAATGAAGGCTGGGCCAATAAATTGTTAGGTGCTCATTTACCATCTGAGCATTGCTATTGTAGCAAATCTCAAGAGCAGACAAGAAGGCTGAAACAAGGCTCGGCACATTATGTGAGAATGAAGTTATCCATGTACTGCACATGAACTTCTACCCTGAGCTTCTGAGAGCTTGAGCATCCTTTCCAAGTCCCACCCTGACTCTCCCAAGAACTCAGTCACTTTTTCCCTCTTATTTGCATGAGTAAGAAAGATATACACTGAAATTCTGCATAACCATTGCCTCAAGAAAGAAGAACAATGGAAAATTCACACTGAGCCTCATACGTTCTTATGTATAAGTCAAGCACTTACTTAAAAGGTAATTTTAAAAGTCCTAGATGTCTTTTTTCCAACATGTAGGAAGTGAGTTCTGTTCAGAGTCTTACATTTTAAATTGCTTGAGTTACTGTTTTAAAAATGCCAAACTATGAAAAATAAGGACTGCCAGATTTCAGTCTTTCATAAATTTGATTCAAAATGTGTTCCTGTAGTTAAAGAAAATTACATCATTCTTTTTATTACTCTCACTCTCTTTCTCATTTTCAAGACAGTTTTTATCTTCCAGTGTAAAACAGATCTAACAAGTTTTAAGCCTAGAGAGAATTGAAAGAGGCTAGTCATAAACCCTTCAAAATGAGATTTATAATGAAAACTCCCATTTACACAGATTGTAGTGCAAAATTCAAGCATAAGATCAATCAGTAAACTATTTCATGTTCAAAATAGATCTATTTTTTTAATATTGTAGTTAGAGGACTGTAGGGGTAAACCTCCTGGATTCCTGTTGACCATTGGGCAATCATTGAAGAATAGCAGATGCGGTTTGTTTAGGATATCAGAGCAKCCATGCACTGTGTAGCTGCTGCAGGTCACCCTTGATGGATATTTTGTATGGAAAAAYAGCCCAGACTTGGCATGTCAGATCATCCATCCCTGTTGTTTCTTGTCCCTTAACGTGTGAGGTACCTGTGTGCAATCATCTCAATTCATATGCTTTGCTCTGCTGATTCAACTGCTGGCAAAGCCTTTCTCACCATCCAGACCTGTGCAGGAGCCCTGCTTAGCACCGTGAGAGCCCTGCTGAGCATCCTGCTGCTCATGCAGCCCCCTTCAGCCCCCTTCACCCCCCTGCAGCCCCCTGCACCCCCCTGCAGCCCCTGCCCAAGGTGCATCCTGCCCTGCGCCTGCTGCCTCACCCGGCTCTCWGCTGTGCAAGCCCTGTGTGTCCCCAACATTCATTAACACAGCTGACTCAGTACGTGGTCCAAAAGGGATATTCAGAGCTTTTGGGGAAGGCTGCTGGTAAATTAGGGCCTGGGAGCTTCGGGCGAGCAACTGTGTTGCAAGCTGAGTAGCATGGGGTGCTTTGCTGAAATACCAAGTAATTGGTTCATGGCATAAAGTGGAATACACAAATTCAGCTTTCACTTATAAAAGGACAGTACTCCTGGATGTTAACTCCTGARTGAGCATTGTGTTTTGGAGGCACAGAAGTCTAGAGGCTGAAGCATTAATTTATCATCCTTAATTTATAATAACATAAATTATTTTATTCATAGGCAAGCTATATCAGGTAGTGTAGGTATAACCTCTATAACTAGTGCAGGTTTATGGTTTTGAGGCATAGACCAACATGTACATTTCTGAGTGGATCAACTATGTTTCGCCAGTACATTTTTTCCTCAGAAACCAGTTACATTCTTCTGTCTTATAACCTACTCACTGAAAGACTGAAAGTGAAACATTTCATTGAGTGTGAAAAATTATACTCAATGTGCCAATGATGTGTTTCGAGTAGGCCTGGGGAGCCTGCAACTGTAGAGTCTAATCCACCATGGGTAAGAGAAACCCAGCTGGCTTGGCAAATTAGCCTGAGTTTGAGCAGATGTAATTCTCTATATCAAATAGAAATTTCAGATTCATTAGCCACAGTGGGTCAATACACTCTGTTACTGGGATGATGTTGTGAGATGAAAGTGAAGTGGAACTAGAGAGTCTTACCTGTTAAAATCATCCAATTTCTGAAGGTGAAATTTCATAATAAAACAATTTCACACACTGGAAATTATTGTGGGTTATCAGATTTTGCTGTAGTGAAGTCATAAATGCTACTGAAACATTTTATAACACTTCTAAGGGTTCTGTTTTAAGCCATAGACAAAACCTGCATTTGCAAGCATTAATTTAATTTTTGTGTCCTGACTTTGCATGTATTTGCATAAACAAATACAGTGTTGAAGAACTGGAAGGTGCAAGTTCCTGCTACAGATGCATCCAGTTTTTTTCTGGAAAGGGGGATCCTGTAGCTAGGTTATTTGTAAAAAATACTGTAATAATCTCTCATTGTGTTTTTCATTTAAAAATTMATAGAAAATCTTTTAAAAAGAGTATTTTCAAATTATGTCATATGGTAAAAAGTGAATCCAGCCTTTTTTTTTTGTTGTAGAAAAACTCCATGCACTGTGAATGTTTGATTTCCTTAAATGAATTACATACTAATTGATAAGCAAAKATCATTTGGACAATATTTAACTGTACCAGTAAATACGCATTCATATATTATTTCAAAGCGTAAAGCAAGTACTATTCAGTTATTTTCTGTCTCAGAGGTGGAAGATTAATTTTTTTTTATGCTTTGCTTTGTTCTTGGGGTTGTTTGGGTTTTTTTAAAACATGGCTGGTTGATAGTGATCCATAAAAAGTCCAAGTCTAAAAGTTGATGTGTAAAACTGTCAAGTGATACCACAAAAAAGATTTTTTTCTTTCCCCAGTGAAATGTCTTTCTGTTGGGTTTCACTCTTGGGATTTTGGTTCTTGTTTACAACATGTGCTTTAGGGGAAAAAAGACACAACTGAAATTTGTTAAAAGCAAGAGATTCTAAACAGTCTTCCAGGAATTACAAAAGCCAAGGGTTTTAAACATTTAAAAAATTGAATGTACTGTGTAAATGAATAGCATAGTGAGATCAGCATTCTTCGTCTCACCATGTAGGAGTGTTATGTTTAGCCTGTGCTACCATTTATTAYGTGATATACTGATACACAATGACCTTACAAATATTGGCTACTCTGATCTTGAGGAAAGGGTAATTTTGGTAGAAACTGATTGGTCTCCAGGTATTCAAAAAACATTTTTATTATTTGCAAGCGGAATCTGAATAATACTTCCTTTTTCTCTGGGGAGAATCATCATGAATCTCAGAATCACAGTGTCAGGTAGGTTTGAAGGGGCCCTGAAGCTGAAACAGGTTGCTCAGACTTTGTCTAGAAAAGCACTGAAAATCTCCCAAGAAGAAGATGCTGCAGTTTGGTCAGTGTGTTCCACTATTATTTTGAAAACCATTTTTCTTTTACCCAGCTGTGTTACATCTGATTACAACTTGTGGCCATTGCCTCTCATGCTTTCCTTGTGCCCTGCTCTGCAGATTGCCTTTACAGAGCAGTAACTTAAGCTAAGTTCCCTCTCTGAGCTTGAGCTTCAGCAAACTCAGGTGCCTCAGCCTCTCCTCGTACATGATGTACACCAGCCCCCACACCATCTCAGARGTCCTTAGTTTGTAAATATCCATCTCATACTGGGTGCTGGAGGAAATCCAAACTGGGCTCTGCATTCTCGATGTCCCCTCACTGGTGTGCAGTAGAGAGAAAAGGTCACTTCCCTCATCCTGCTGGCTCCACTCTTGCTCAGGTAACCCAGGGAGTGTTCGTCTTCCTGACTGCAGAGGCACAGTGCTGACACACACACAGCTCATTGTCCATCAGGATTATTAATTATGATATTTCCAGATATTTTTTCATGTCTGCTCTATTTCAGTAGTAGTGTACAGTGATGATGCTCTTCTGGAGCTTGCATCAATACTTCCTTCAGTAATCATGCCTAAATGTAATGATTTCTTTGTTKTTCTCTCCTGTTGAACATTGAACTAATCTTGTTAAACCTGAAATTGTTACCTTTTTTTGTCTGATTCAATAGCCTCCTGGGGATATTCCCCTAGTTTATCTTTCTCATTGCTGTTGTTACGTCAACAAAACGTTATCTGTTATTTGAAAGTCTGGCTTTGCTGTCCCAAGTCCTGTAAATTTGCAGTGATTGCTTCAAATGTTCATGCCTGTAGTTTGGCTCAGAAATTAAAACAGTCTTTGTTTTCAGTGGTACTGAGAAAATACAATTTTCTTTCTTGCCCAAACAAGATCTAATATTTTAATTTCAAATGTTCTATCGTATTTTAGCACTGAGGAGATTCTGTTTCAAAGTCACTGCTCCTGAAGTTTATGGAAAAATATGTTGTTGCTTATATCCATAACAATGTATGGGCGTATTTTGCTTTTTCACTTGGCCTAAAAAGTGAGCAAGTATGTGCASTATCTCAGCTGTGGCTCAACAGAATGATTTTAACATTGGTAGCTAATTCGACTTACTCTGTAAAATGTCTGCTGCTTCTGCTACCCCCCAGTTTGCCCCCGGTAAACCAGAAAATCTGAGGCTATGCCCCCATCCTCACCCCGTCTCCCTGTTCAGCAGCCATCTGCTGGGAGCATGGACAAGGTCCGACATGCCGGTGCTGCTCCCTGCCCTGCAGCTACGGGGAAGGAGAGGCTGTGCTGATGTTTGTGTGAGCGTGGGCATGGTGCCTGCTCCCTGTCAGACAGCTCCAGGAGCAGGGCAAAGGGAGGCAGGAGGGAAGGGCAGGCTCTGGGTCCTGGCCATCGCCACCCAGGGTGCAGCATGATAGATGAGCCATTCTGTGAGCCAAACCCTGAAAACTGTGTGGAAGAGTGGGGTGCACCAGCAGGAGCCTGCTGGAGGTGGGATCCAGGAGCTGGATCCAGAACCRTCTGCTTTAATGGACAATTCTACCAGACCAGACTGAAATATCTCTGAGGGCCCTGGCCAAGAGTTGATTAAACCTTCTGCCTTCAATGGCTTGGTAAAATTGTGTTCTGGGAGATAATGCATGCCAAATGAACTTCAATTCTTTTCCTTGCTAAGTAACTACTGTAGCGATATCAGCATAACTTCATGAGCAGATCTAGGCTTTTTATGACCCCCTGTGAAATATGTAATTTTGTGTTCTGTACTCACCAGGTGTAAACATGACTGATGTGCTGTATCAGTTGTGGGTGATAAAGAAAAGCTGATGCTCCTGGGCTGTGTGGGTTCCTTCAATAAAGGATGCAGCATAAGAAATGAAAATAACATACTTTCTTTTATTAACTCATAAAAATAGTTTTGCAGGGGGACTTTTCTCTTTTAGTATACCTTATGCTTCAGAGGCTGGCATACCTTTTCTTGCATGATAGCTCATTACATGTATTTATAAGCCTCAGATCCCACAGTCATTCATGCTAACAGTCTTTTGTCACTAAATTCACAGGATCACTAATTAAAAAGCTTTTATTACACTGTTACTGTTTTTGGAATGCTGATGATTTCACAGCAGAAATTACAAAGTCATGCATCTGTTTGCATCAGAGGGACAAGGTGTCCTCAAGTGAGAAGCTACATGCTGGCATTTCTGGCCATTGATAAATTCCTTTTAAGATATCTCAGGCTACTGAATCAACAGCAAAAAGCATGTTATTCAACACAAATAAGATATTTATTCAGTATATTTGTGGATTTTTAAGTCATATAAAATGATATGAAGAGTCTGTTTACAAGAACCTTTCTTTTCAATGAAGAAAGATCCTTGARCAGTAGAAAGCTGTTAGCAGCAAAGTGGAATTTATTTAGCTTTTATTCAGTAATATTTGCAGGATAAACCAAGTGGAAAAAATTCTGAGGGATTTTGGTGGAGGAGGTAAGAGAATTGGATGTCAAATTCATGGAATTTTCAAAGTTGTGTGTTTGTAGGACAGGTATGAAGTACCACATGTTGTTATTCATATTGATCTCATCACTGTGAATTATAATATTTTTGTTTCAATTAATACTGAAGTGATCTGTTTGCCAAAGTTTCCTGCTAAGAAACTCGGATAAAACTGTTCCTTCCTTCATTTCAGTACTTTAATGCCATAAACAAAGGAAACCACTGGGTCATTTTCACAAACTGCACAGGAATTTTTCTGAACATTATTTATCAAATGCAAGGTTGGTTTCTGAAGCACAGAATTCAAAGGGTGAGGTATTTGCATAGTGTGGCACTGCTGTTATGCTGAAGTCTGTCCAGGGGTTAGAAAAATGTAGAAACTTCTCATTAAGAAAATGCATTTGGAAATGTAATGCTTTTTTGGAGTGCTGTCTTTGGGAATATACCAAAGTAAAATGGAAAAAGCAGATTGTGGATTCTCACAGTAGACTGCAGGCTCTGATTAAGCATTTTTGCCCTTCAAACTGATCATAAAAGTATGCTTATGCACATATTATTGAATGATTTCTCACTTACAAGTGCATTCAGTCTGTGTTGCAGTAGGACCATTATGTTCTTGGGGACTACTTGCCTATCAGCAAAGCACAGATGATTACTTTGAAATCATCATCACCTCCATATCAAGATGATCTATGGATTTGTGAGGTTTACAACCCATCAAATAATTCTCACATTGCTTACTTTTACAGAAGGCCTTGTTTAATTAAACATTATCTACTGCATACTATTTGTTTTGGACTTTCTTACTGGTGTTTTTACTCAAAGGTTATTCTGTATTTATAACAGGTTTTGCTTTTTCTTTGATGAAATTCACACCCCACTCATTTCAGTACGCACAGTTTGGTAATACCTGGGAAGTAATTCTGTGCAATGAATTCACAAATTTGAAGCCATTCCTGCTCTTGCTGTATCTCATTAATTCAACATATATCAAACCCTTCCAGACAGATTTTCCATGCAATTTTCTTTAAGCCATAAGCATTAAAGCAGTCCCCCAAGGGGCCTGTTAGACAAGTCTGTGAGAGAAGGAAGAAAAAGGGTACAAGGAAGGATCCTGAGCMGGAGGAGACAGTAGGAGTGTGGTTTCTCTGTTCACAGCACAAAGCCCTCCTGCAGGCTCAGGTGCCCCGTTTATTTCCCGGAAAAAATTTCCAAAACTTTTCAAAACCCATCAACATTTCTGTCTTGGAATAATCAGCAGTTGTCTCTAGATTTATCATTTGAACTGTTCTCTCAATTATTCGGTTGCCAGAATCACAGAATTTCAGTTCTGAGCATCTCTTCCAGCTGTGAAAAGTGCACTTTTGTCAGGAGCCAGGTCTTTCTGTATACATTTTAGTTAATGCCTGCAATGCTTCAACAGCTGTGCTTGCAACAAACTCCATGTCCAAGCTGTGGTGGCCTCTTTCTGCTTTCTTCCAAGAGTTCTCTTTCTAAGAGAGTAAACTGTGGCTTGATCTGATATTGCCTGGCACTGATCCTATTTTAGGAGCCACAGAAACAATTGACTGTCTTCTTTCATCCTTTATCATAGATGCTGCATTTGAAACCTAATCTGTTTTCCCTCTGTCAGTGGCTCCTCTGTCAGTGCACTTTATCTGATGAAAACTTTGTTAACCAGAGATGTTTTCAMAAGGTAGTTAAGAAAATTAAGGTATTAAAAATGTAAAAGCAAAGAGAGGGATAACGTTTTGAATGCTAGAAAAGAGAAAGAATCATTTACATGTAACGACTTGGAAATTTGTTTCCCAGTTTCTGGTTTTTTCCTAGCTGTGTAAGGAGTCAATTCAGGGCTTGGGTTCATGGCTATAGACTGATTACAGTTATTTTTACTGGGTTAGTGGCATAAACAAAACTACAACAACAAATAGACAATTTTTTATTACCCTGCCTGAGTAACTAAAAGGGAAAAACTGAAACAAATATTGTTGTTGGAGTATTTAGGAATACTGGGTCAATGGTACATAAATTCTTTCCTCCTGTTCCGGAACAGAATGGATTTTCTGCCTGTTTGTACATGCTTTGACCACTTTGCATGTACACAGCACAGCACAATCAACCTCTGTTATATTTTTTCCTGTTATTATCCAGGAAAGCAAATACTTATGGCTGGAGTTCTAGTSAGTGAAAAATTACAAGCTAAGAGATTTTTCATTATGATTATTCAAATGTCATTTCTTGAAAGCTAGCTTTACGGTAGGGCTGTGGTGTGTGTGAACAGAGGAGCACTRGCACATTACCTGTTTAATCTGTATTTAATTTGCTTTCCAAGTATCCAAAACAGATGGAAGACAACCAGCACAAACAGGCAATAAGCCAATACATAATATACATTCTTGAGGAGTGGGAACATACTTTAAATAAGACAAGCATTCATTTTCTTCAGCTGTAAGTACCCAGTTCAAACAGATTCAGTATATTATCATGACTAATCTTTACCAACACATTTAGCCACCAAGATGAGATCTGTACACCTGCCAGTCCTAATGTGATGTGTATCTGATCAAAATGAGAGCAGTGCTTGTTCTCCTCTGTGTGAAAGCAATTGATGATAATCCGTTGCAGAGGCTTGATCACACATCTGAAGTTCCCTTTGAAATCATTTGTTTTTTCTTAGG
The DNA here is from genome assembly GCF_030028575.1 of Malurus melanocephalus. Classification (NCBI taxonomy): domain Eukaryota; kingdom Metazoa; phylum Chordata; class Aves; order Passeriformes; family Maluridae; genus Malurus; species Malurus melanocephalus. The sequence goes on from NW_026623243.1 coordinate 955,331, forward strand.
GAAGTTGTGGAGCATGTGCTAAAAAGAGCTTTTCTGGATGACTTCCTATGTCTCCTCACTTCACCCCATTCTCAAGAGAAATCTTCCTATCCTTTCCATTTGACACTTTTTGTCCTATTGCTTTATTTCTTCTCTTACAGTGCAGCCACGACTTGTTTCCCTTTTTCATTATAAAATTCTTGTTCCCCCCCCCCCCCATCAAATAATCATGTAGGGTTTTATTGCCTACTTCTCCCTGACATTCTTCTTAATGGCTGCATGAAGTAATTGTCAGTTTGCCACTTTATCTCCCGTGTTTCCAGGAAAAAGCTCTCCTCCCAAGTAACTGAAGGAGGAAGAGCTGGCTGAGTGTTTCCATGACTCTCTTGCAGTGTCTCCCAGTTGCCTTTTCCTAAATGCCAGAGCCACTCTCCAGCGTGGTTGCCATGGTGTGTTCAGCTGGCACGCCTGCAGGGGCTCACAGCGCCAGCACACCCACTGCACGCTTTACAGGGACCAGGAGGGAACTCTTACCTGCTGTGTCACATTAAATACAGCACAGCAAAAGGTACTTCTTGGTGCATGTTCTGAGTAAGATTTCCTCCAGTTTAGCAGCATAAAACCTATTCAATTAATTAAGAATATTCTCTTTGTCCCTCTATTTGTGAGGGTAGTGGTACATCTTTTGATGGGTTACAAGTTACATACATAAACCTGCTTGTGAGCTTGCCATCTCAACAGGTCATAAATGTAAGTGCTCCTGGAGAATATGRGATTTAAATTGTGCTATGTTCATTAACTACCTTATTTTAAAAGTTTGTAAGGTGTTTTCTCTTTCCTTATAATTCATTATTCAGTCTGAAATATTGTTACTAGCAAAAGAAACTTTTCATCAATATGGTTTCCTGATGTGAAAGTCAATGCAAATAAAGTAAATCCTGCATTGAGCTATCGGAAAACATTTTTTAAACCTCAGGTGTATGACTGGCAATCTGTAGATATATTTGTAGCTGAAGTAACGAAATCCTTTTCCAAATACCAATAGTTTTAAAAGTTTGCTTTGAAATCCCAGTCAGCTGAGTCATATTGTTGCTTCTAAAATCTGTCATTCACTTCATTAACAGATTTAAAACACAAATATGAATAAATGCCTTTTTTTCCAAATAATAAACTACCAGTAAGTTTTGTTCCAGTTGGTCATTTGTTTCAGGTTAAGTTGGTCATGTTCCTTTAAACAAACATTTAGGTAGCCTGGAAACACATTGCATCCAGGTCATGCAAAGAAGAGCTCTGAACTACAGTGTACTTTGATCTGTCTCCTTGATAAATGTTTCATAGAAACAAAATATCCTTCTCCCAGTTGCTCAGATTTAGTTGTTGTGAATGAAGTGGGACTTTCCASTGTGATTAGTTCCTTTAATTGAATGTTCAGTTTTTTTTTATTGGTACCATATGTGAGCTCCCCAGCTCCAACACTGCTGCTACAGGCAATCATGCCRTCTAATGCTTGCACTAAATTAGTTGAAATCTGTTTTAAAAATAGGTGTAATATTTTGCTTCATAGCTTCACTGAAAGACTGTCTCAGAAATCATTCTTGACTTTTCATAGAATCATCGAATCATATAGATTGGAAAAGACCCCTAAGATCTTGAGACCAGCTGTTAACTAAACACTACCAATTCCCCCAATGAACCATGTCCCTAAGCAGCACATCTTTTACATATATCCAGGGCTGCCAACACAGTCACTTCCCTGAACAGCCTTTTCCAGTACTTGATAACCTTTATGGTAAAGAAATTTTTAATAATAGCCAATCTGAACCTCCCTTGATGCAACTTGAGGCCATTTCATCTAGTCCTGTCACTTGTTACCAGTGAAAAGAGACTCACCCCCACCTGTCTAAAGTCTGCTTTCAGGGAGTTGTAGRGGGGTAAGGTCTATCTTCAGCCTCCTTTTCTCCAGAATAAGCACCCCCAGCTCCCTCAACTGCTCCTCATCAGTCATCAGACTCAGCATCTCAATGTCTTTCTTGTAGTGAGGAGCCCAAAACTGGACACAGGATTTGAGGTGCGGCCTCTCCAGTGTCAAGTACAGGGGGCTGCTGCCTTCCCTGGTTCTGGCTTCACCATTGCTGGTCCAGACCAGAATGCCGTTGCCCTTCTTGGCCACCTGGGCACAGCTGGCTCGTGTACAGTGGCTGTCAACATGCACCCCCAGGTCCTTTTCCACTTGGCCACTKCCAGACACTTCTCCCATCCTGGAACATTGCATGGAGTTGTTGTGACGCAGGGGTGGGACTCGGCACTTTGCCTTTCTGAGCCTCATCCAGCTGCCCTTGGGCCACTGATCCAGCCTGTCCAGATCCATCTGCAGAGCCTTCCTGCCCCCCAGCAAATCAACAGTCTGGCCCAGTTCAGTGTCATCTGCAAAACGACTGAGGGTGCACTTGATCCCTTCATTCACATGATTGGTAAAGATGCTAAACAGAGCTGGCCCCAATGCTGAGCCCTAGGGAACCCCACTTGTGATTGGCTGCCACTCCTTTTACTGCCACTCTTTGTACTTGGCCACCCAGCCAAACTGATTTGGATTTCCAAGGTGGCTGTGATAATGGACCATCAAGATAATCTGATTCTTCTGGTAGAATTGATGGTTGGTTTGTTTGATTGTTCTTTGGGGAGTTTCTTTCTATTGGCAAAGTTTACCTGCACTGATATCCCTTTCCTGTTTGTGTTTTAAGTTTAATCATGATAATCTGCTCTCGTCCCCCTTTAATTGTTGCACTAGCTTTTTCTCATGTTGCAGTTAAAATTATTTTGTCTTCAACAGGCTGACTGACATCTTATGCACTTATCCTAGATGAGCTGTCCCCAGGACTTTTTGGAGAGACATTAATACTTTATTATCTTCACTAAGAGTTGCATGGTTACAGCTTCAGTACACAATTGTCTTTCCATCATACTATTTACAGCCCCCTGAGACTGTCAGACATGGTCTGATTCTCCTCCTCCCCCGTGTTTTTTCTGTTTTGAGAGTCTTATTAGTAACAAAAACTCCCACTACTAGTCTAAATGTGTCATTTTACAAATTGCATTCTTAGATTTCATGCCATATTTAGTAGTGTTTTTCTCAAGGCCAGCTGTTTTTCCCATATACTATACTGGACCTCCTTCTGATGGCGTGTTTTCACATGTCATGTCATCAGTAGGTGAAGTTAGCAGAACTGTGAACCTCCAGAGTTCCCTGCATACACAGAGYCGGGTGCTTCCTATTTACTGCTGATGATTATTTTTCTTCTTTTCTCATAGGGAAAGTACTGGGTTCTATATACTGGGTGGTAACAGTAACAAGCTGCTAATAGTTTGGTGTATTTACTGATCTGTTCTGCACCATTAAAGAATTTAACAGATTTTCTGTTTGTTTAGATACTTTTAGTTATCCTTCCTTTTTCCCTTCCCTTTATTTCCTTTCTCTTTTTTCCTTTCTCTATTTCCTTTYTTCCACAATATCACAGTTTGGAAATCACCTGAACAGTCATCTGTGTTCTCATTCAAATTCTACAGGCAAATTCAGCCTCACTATGACTCCAGTGCTATGATGATCATGAGTCAATATAAGGAAGTTGGCTTATAAAATGTTCTATGTCATAGGTGAAATATTGCTTATGTTGTAAGTTTTTTTCCTGTTCAAGCATCATTATGTTGCAATGATTTATGGTCTAAAAAGAAATGCTTGTATGAATACTAAATATCCAGTTAGTAGCTTTATTATGCTATCACCCACAGATAATCTCTTTGATAAATTCCTACATAAATAATGTTTAAATTATTGCTACATAKGTGTGCAATTTTACAACTGCTAGTAGTTATCTATACTCAAATTTCAAACTTTAGTATTAMAGTCTGAACTAAAGGCAACTGAAATCAGTGAAAAATACATCCCTTAACTTAAAATTAAAATACTTCAAATCAGTGCTACCTYATAGCTATGACCAATTTATATCACATTGACAGTGAAGTATGTTTCTATACAAAATTTATATGTGTGGATCTTAACAGTGATGAAGCTGGTAGCAAAAATAGTGAGAAATGGGTGCAAAAAACCAAAAAATATATATGAATAAATACCGTACTTTCAGTGTGTAAAAATTATCAAATTACTTAAAAATTACCATAGCAAAACTAGGAGTATTTGGCAATTAGGTGAGGAATCATTCCATAATATCCAACGGCAATTAGCTGTTGCCATGCAGATCCCTCRTTATTTTAAATTCTAAGAGAAATTACAAGCATATTAACTTTGTGCTGCAAAGTTGGTCATCAGTGAAAATTAATGTTTATGTTTAATTGGCATGGAACTTCATACTTCATACTTCTCTAAGGTGAATGGCCAAGTTTATACTTTCCAGAGCTATTGGATGGGTCTATGATAGTACTAAATTCAAATTCATGCAAGCAAATACATCTTTTTGTACACAATCAAAAATTATGGAGATTTTTACAAAATTAATGGCAATGTGAGAATAGAAAATAGTTTCATAAAGCCTTTCAARACATATGCAAGAAGTCTCCCTAGATGTGATATTAGATGTGATATTCTTCAATACTATTTTTCACTAGTAGCTCAGAGAAGGGAGGGCATTTGCAAATTCAAAGAAGATATGCTGGAAGTTGCAAGAATTTTGGGTGACATAGAGAGAATTCAAGATGAACTTGAGAAATGTTCTGAAATTAATAAAATAGAATTTGTCAATAAAATGGTGACAGCAAGCACAAATTTCTCCCACCAGCAAAGAAAATCAAACATGTAGATACAAAATGGGTACTGGCTGGTGAGGTGGCTGTATGGCAGTTAGCCATAATTGCATCTGAATTGACAATATGTTGTCATTGCAGAGAAGGCAATCCCATTTTGAGGTGAATTAACAGGAATGATGTATAAGGCACGGGAGGCAATTATTCTGCTCTACTTGTCACTAGGAAGATCTCAGCTGTACTTGTGTATTTATCCTTGGGCTGCACACTTGTAGAAAAGACAGTGACAAAGTGACAGAAGGTGCAGAAACGAACTAGAGAGAACGATTGGTGTCTAAGAAAAGCCAAAATCCGTGGAAGACAATGGAAGGAAATAAGTTAGTGTAGAAAAGGAGGCTGGGATAATATTTTTCAAATATTTTAAAGTTGTCAGCTGCTCTCAGTTCCACTAAAGTGACAAGGATGAATCAGTTTAATTTGCAGAAGAAAAGACCTAAGTGCAATAATGGAAAAATCAAACTGTGAGAATAGCTCTGTTCAGGTTGCTTAGGAAGGCTGTGGAATCCCTCTTATTGAAGTTCTTTCAAAAAAATGAAAAAGACAAGCATTAGTGAGAGATTATTAAATCTGATTATACTTGATCCTGTAATGAAGGAAAGGACTCAGATGACCTTTCAGTCTTGCACATCTGTGATGCTTTGGGGCAATGTAAGACCCAATTTAATCATCTTTCAAACAGCACCTCGTGTTATTGCTTAGACAAAGAGAATACTACCAACCATTCCTGAAATTACCATGTTTTCAAAACCATCATTTGTTGATCATCAAACATTTGTCTAAGAAAATTATTTTCCATGCTAGGTCKTTTCCTCAATTTTGATGGATTGAGGCTGTAGGAGGATGGACTGCAGGGAGTATTCCGGAGTTTTTTTATAAGGAGACACAGAAAAATGTGCAAGTTTCCTCTTCTGTGGGGAAAAAAAAMCCCAAAACCCCACAATATTTTCTCTGAAAGCCTGATATRTACTTATTTTGGATCTGGATTCTAGAAGGATGAGGTASCTTTCATTTTATCAACTCAATTTCTGTATAAGTTTCTTGGGCAAGCTCTTGACACAGTGTCCTGACATAAATATGTGTTGAAATAATTTATCTGGGTGATTTAGACTACTTTGATTATTTTGAATGGAATTGCAGTAGGATCCAATGGGATGCAAACCTCTGTGAGAACAGTAACTTCTTGAGTCACTCAGACTTGTTTCTGGGGCTTGTCTGATTGTCACCTACAATTCAAATTTAACTTCGAAGATTTTTTTGTAACTCTAAGTTCATAACTTTTTGTGTGGGTTTTGTCAATCATTTACTCTTCAAAAACTTTTGTATGCATTTTTGAAATACAAAATAATTTGCTTTCCTTGTTGCAGACATTTGTTGCAGACAATTGGAGATTAAGTTGATTTAATTTTCTATCTCTCGGACTACTTCAAGACCTCAGTCAGAGCACTGAAGGCAGGCAGAATTTTCTGTCTTGTGCTGCTGAGCAGCTCGGATCATCTGGACTGTCAGCAGCTGGAATGTACTGACTTAGCTGCCGGAGGAGCCCGAGGGTTGARTAGTCCACATTTGTACTGCTTTTATCCTGTTCTGCATTTGTGGGCTCTGTGCAGTAGCAGGGCCCTAGTGTACAGAGCCCRCAAATAGTTGAGTCACCTGTTCACTCAGCTAATGATTTCTAGTGACTGCTTTGTATTTGTTCTAGGCATTGACATTTTATGTTAATGAGAAAATATGAGAAATCAGCTTTTCCAGCCTTCTGTCTCAGGGCACCTCCAACAGCTTCCTTCAACAGCATCGCWGTGCATCCCTGGTGCTCCCACATTTGTCATTGGTGAATCACTTTCCTTCATCCGCTTCTTTGCTTCCTGCCTGCTGAAGCATTTCTTATAATATTCCCAGAGGTAACTGCACCATAGCACATGATGAATCCATAATGTAAGGTTTCTTTTTTGTGTCATAATGATACTGCATAATGGAGCCAGAACCTGTGCCTAGAGATGGAATAGTTACAAACAAAACCAACCAACAATAGCAGATCTGGAAAACCAAAGGTCACTTTGTTTAATCACTTTTTAAAATGTCAGGCTTGCATCCACACATCTTCACAAACTTTCTGCATATGTTCTTTAAAAACACAAACTACTTTCTGTTTTCTGGGCAGCCCAGGCATCACTCTAAGTTTTGTGTATGTTTTTATTATAAACTGGTACATTATACGGGTACATTTAAGCAGATGCTCTTTTAGCCTAACATATGTTTATACTTGCATTTAGGACCTGATTCTAGATATGCAGTCCCTTGAGGTTACTGGGAGCTTAAGACATTGCAATTTAGAGGCATGTGCACTTTGCTGATTTGAAGGCAGAGATGCAGTCAGGAAAAAAAGTATCTGTCACTTCCGAAACACCTTTCTTCTTCCCTGTGACATATTTCCAGAACCCATGGAAAGACTATTCTAGTTGTCAGGAATCACTGGGGTATTTTCTGTCAGCAGAGCATAGAAGTGCTGGTGTGCATGAGGTGCAGGGCTGTCTATCACTGCATGAGGGTGTCATGTTCATCAGGCTCAAGTATCACTGTCCTCTTCTTTATTTCCAAATGAAACATCCACTACTATAAATTAGTTAAGGTGAAATGAAATACACAATGGAGCAATACTTTTCCATTAAAAATGCCCTTTGGGTTTACATCTGGTTTTCTTTTTACATGTTTGTGCTCTTGATGTTGCACATTCCATATAAATTTGCAGCTTAGAGTCTACAAAGTTGCAGAGCTGTAACTTACATGAGCTGCAACTAATCTTATCTAACCTTCTACAGCTCCTTTCTTCTTCCCACRCTATGGTGCAATTTTCCTGCAAATTAGCACAGCTCACTGGAATTGAGGTTCCAGATGAAGCTTCCCCACCTCTCAGATTAAATTATCTCTGAATAAAAGGCAAAAATGAGACCTAAAAGGRGAGACCAAGCTTCAGACTGTTCCCTCATCCTCCTTTCCCTACCCTAATTGCTGAAACCACAAGGTGAAGTCAGGCTTCTTTTCATCTTGAGAGCAGAGTTCTCTTGCTGTCCAGAGGCCACAGCAGCCCAGCCTTTTTAAAAAGGATGGATGGACACTTCTCTCTCTTACTGGTTAGGCCTTTTCTCAATCTCTCAGCAGGAAYGAACCAAGTGCAGATGTGGTGGAATGTGACCTGTGGCCATCATTCCCATTGCCATTAGGAGAAAATTGATTGGAAATTTTGGACTGACCTTTGAAAGGTGCCTTTCTTCAATATAGCCAGTGAAGAGAAAATGRCAATTAATTTATGAGCACTGGCTCACTCCCCCTTCAAGTCCTTTTCCCTTGGGCTGCTTAGCCTTTTTCACCAGATGCATTAGACACGTTGCATTGAGCCTGTGCACTGCTGTAGAGACATGGCCAGAAACTTCTGTACATGTTCCCCCTCAGTTTCTTCTTTGTGTTTGAGTAAAACATGGCATATGGATTCTCATGAGAAAGCATCCTCTTAAAACAGACATTGTGATGTCAAACAACCGATGTGCTCCTGCAAACCAAGTATTCTGATTTTCTTGAAAATGACTGACCAGGTTTTGATTTTGCAGTGAGCATTCTTTAAATTCTATGCAGGGCAGCAAACCTGCAGTTTAAAAGCCAGAATCTTAAAAAAAAATGCAGTTATGAAATGTTAAAATTACTAAATTTTCTCAAAAGGTATTTATCCATTCTTTTGTTTTTCATCCTCTGCTTCAGTGAAGGTTGTTTGTATATTCCATAGCTCATGTAGGAGGCTATGCAAGAAGTTAGTAATAAAATATTAATGTTGTCATCCCACGGGACATATTTATTCCATCACAGATGCAGTTTACATCTCAGATCAATAGAGCAATTTCTAAAAACCTCCTTTTAAAGCAGCAATTGGAATATGATTATAGTTGTCCACAGTAGTTATATCATACAGCAAATTAGGAAATACATGTCAGGAACCATTATTCTAATGCGGGTCTTGTAAGATTTTTAAACAATGTAAGTAGWTGCCAGATTTGCACACTGATGACCTTTTTTGAAACWATACCCTCAGTAGGGAGGAGAGAACAAAAATATTGTTGACTTGTACGTGGCTGTCAAGTTAATACTTCCCAGGAACCCACGACACTAATCACCCTTCTTGAATGCAAGTTCTTTCTTTCTTTTGCTCCCTCATAAGTTATCCCTTAAGCACTCATTAGACCACTGCAGCTGAAAATTGGCAAATTTGTTTTCAATGTCAGCTACCACCATTTCAGTCCTGGCCAGACGCAAAAGAGACAGCACTATATAGCCAATGCCACTTTGTTTCCTGCAGTATTTGTAAAGAAACATTTTGTTTTTGAAACCAATTAAAATAGAGCAACATCTTACATGTTTATGCTCCAAAAAGTGCCCAGTTTATACAGGGGTGAGAATTACACAAAGTATAAAGCAGAGGATTGGAAATTTGCCTCTGCAAATGGCCATTTCAGTAGCACATCTGCCATTTCAGTAGCACAACTGCCAAATTTTTAGCAATCGGCAYCAGCAGCAGCCTTAACAAGGGAACTATTGTGATATGTGTAATGGCAATATTTATTTAATGCAATTAAGAGTTTATCCTAATATCARATTAAATCATGTACCAAATTAAAGGTAAGATCAATCTTTACAGTCTTTCAATAGGGTATACTTATTATCAAAGAGGGAGTTGTCATACCTAATCTGAAGGGGTGAGTTTATGCAGATACACAGCTGCAGTCAAATCAAACGACAGGGGAATGCAGAGTGGGCAAGGGCAGGGAGTAAAGTTCCCTTAGTGCTCTGTGTCTGCAGGCTGAGGATTATTTGAACAGTGATCAAGTGTTCTCAGGAGACATGTTTTAATTAAATTCTGCTCAGCTAAGAATTTGTACAAGGACACAATTGTCAACAAAGATCCTTCCTTGATGAGAGACTGAATGCCAGCATCACAAGACCCTCACAGTGTCCCTCAGTATTTCACTTGGGTGGAACAGTGGTAGTATTGCAGGTTGACACTGCAGAAGCAAGAACGGTGCTCTTCAGGCTGTGCCTACTCCTGTTGCCAGTGTGCACATGGAATATGATTTTCCAAGCTGTGGATTAATGTGCTCAACTCATCTCACAAATGAGAGGGGCCCAGGATGGCCATGCAGAATATTTGTAACACCGCAGAAGCTCTTAGTTCTGATACAGTTTGTGTAGTTCTAGTGAAGACATTTTCTTTCTGTTAACAGGTCCATATAATTATTTTCTTTAGAAGGTTCAGCATTCTGGGCAAAGAGTAATGCTCTCTATCTTTGTCAGTGATTTAGATGATGGGGCAGAGTRTACCCTCAGCAAGATTGCTGTTGACATAAAACTCTTGAGAAGCRCTAAAGAACCTCATCAGACTGGAGAAATGGGCTGACAGGAACCTCATGAAGTTGAACACAGGGAAGTGCAAAGTCTTGCCCCTCAGGCACCAGTACGTGCTTGGGGACAACCACCTGGAAAGCAGCTTTGTTTAAAAAATAAGAAAAGCAGGAGTCCTGGTGTTCATGAGTCAACAATGTGTCCTTGCAACAACAACAACAACAAAAAAAAAAATTAGCGATGACCTGGGCTGCGTCAGGAAGAGTGACAACAGCAGGAAGGGGGACATGATCCCTGTACCTATCCCTGGTGAGGCCACACCTACTGTTCTGAACTCCTCAGTACAGCAGTCAGGAATGCATTGATGGTGCTCTGAGCAATGTGGTGTCATGAAAGGTGCCCCAGCCCATGGCAGAGGGGTTGGAACGAGATGATTGTGAGGTCCCTTCTAACCCAAGCCACTCAGTCATTCTGGGATTCTGTGATTAGAGAGAGTCCAGTGAAGGCAACAGGCAGAACCTGAAACACAGGAGGCTCCCTTTAAACTTTGGGATACTTTTTTTTTTTTTTTCTGTTACGGGGACTGACACTCAAGTTTTCCAGAATTATGGAATCTCCATGCCTGGAGATATTCGAAGGCCATCTGGACAACTGACTTTAGATGACCTAGCTTGAGCAGGGGTGTTGTACAATGAGCCCCAGAAATCCATTCCACCCTCAACCATTCTGTGGTTCTGTAACTCCAAGAATCTCACACAAAAAACTGATTATTACTAAACCAGGGAAAGAAGGAAGTACAAGAACATAGCAAGCTAAGAGATGATAAGGGTGAATGAGTCTCAATACAAGTTTGCAATGGTAAATCTCCACAGAATAAGTTTCAAAGACAACAATGAGTCAAGGAACTATTTATCAGAACTGCAGTGTGACAGGATATTAGCAAAAGTACAGGCAATATAGAAAAGAAGAATTTTCTACAGATCTCCTCTGACTCACAGTCACAAACTGGCAGTATTTTCTATGAAGTCAAAAACATCTTTTCTTTGCAGAAACATTCAATGAAAACTCCACTCACTGAGTCTTCTAGATTTGATGTTACCCCACAGGGAGGTAGGCTGCACTGGAAACAAAAGATTCTGGGTATTATTCCAAGACAGAACTTGTTCTCATGACAGGAAAAGTTGTTGTTGCCTACAGCAGGGAGAAATTATTTTCAAAGACTTCACAATTACATATTCAAGAATCTGTCTCTTCATTTTCTCAGAAACTTTCATTTACATAGTTCTTTTGCCTTGCTTTTCCACCCCCAAGCTCCCACCTATTTCTAATGTAGTATGCTATTCACTATTTCAAATTGATGTAGAAGAATCATATAATTTATCTATAGGGTTTTTTTGATCAATMCCTCAGACTGAAAACTGTGTAAATGTTGTGCCATTTATTCAAGAATGAGACTAACCTTTTCATATCTTCAAAATTATACCAAGAGKTGGAGATTCAGTACTTGGGCTTTACTGTGTCTTGCCTGTGTGATATGTCTTAGCTAAAAGCTCAGGTCTTGTATCTTCTCTTTAATGGTCATAACCTTTTGCCACATTTTCCACCCCAGCTGTAATCAATGCCTACATTAATCATCTGCAGATACCTTAATTAGGGAAAAGTCATTCACAAGTCCTCAAATAACTGGTGGGAGAGGAGAGATTGATACATTGTTGTGTAGAATACATATGGTAAGCACAAGACAATTATTACAGAAAAAAWTGTTTCGAAATACAGTTGGTTTATACTTCGCATAAACTAGGTGAGGTTCCTTCTCTGATTTTCCTCATTATTTTTCATGTGTTTGGTTTTGGCTTGGATACTGTCAATTTTCTGCTTAGTAGCTGCTACAGTGCTGTGTTTTGARTTGAGTATGAGAATAATGTTAGTAACACACTRATGTTTTAGTTTGTGCAAAGTAATGTTTACCTTAAGTCAAGAGCTTTTTGATTTCCCATGCTCTGCCAGTGAGGAGGCACAAAGAAGCTGTGAGGGAGCATTGCTAGGACAGGGGACCCAAACTGGACAAAATGGTATTCCATACCACAATCCATCAGGATCAGTCTATAAACAGAGGGGATTTGGCTGRGAGCCACCAATTGCTGCTGGCGAATGAGGTCAGTGGGCAATGACAAGTTTACCAAGCATCACTTGTTTCTCCTGGGTTTTATTTCTCTCTTTCTGGTTTTTTTGGGGGTTTTTTTTTGTTACTATTATAATTAGTATTATTAATATTACATTTGTAATTTATTGTAATTTCCAATTTAAGTGCTTGTATCTCAACCCAACAGTTTTAGTCTTTTTCTGATTATCTTCCTCATCCCTCTGGGGTCAGGGGAGTGAGCAAACAGCTGCRTGGTGTTTTGTTGTTACTGGGGGTTAAATCATGACAACATGMAATCTGAGTTTCTTGTTTGAGAATATAGTAATTAGGCATCATAATTTGATGCAGACTTAATTCAGTAGAGGCTTTGTGAATGTGGTCACAAGCGGAAGATTTTCTACAATGTGAACAGTCAGAYATTGAAATAATCTCCCCGGGGACCTGGTGGATTTCCCATCGTGGACACTTACAAGATTCAGCTGAAMAGGGTGCTGGGCCATCTTTCCTAGGTTGTGCTCTTGCTAGAAAGGTTGAACCAGATGATCACTGTGGTCCCTTTAAACCTGGTATTCTGTGGTTMAATGACTGAATAGTTACTGAACTATGTAGGGAAACTCTAAATTCGTGCAGTGCTACTTGTTGCCAAATGCCCTATTGCATACACTAGCCATTGAGCTGCAATAGCAAATATAAAACAGCTAGGAATTGATTATATTTAATAATTTTTAACAATTACTTGCTTTAATTGCTTTTATTATAGTGAAGTTTGATTTACTACAGAAATATGATCTATTTATGTGAACAGACTAATGATACACAAGGTGTTTCGTGACCATCAGTACCTTCTGTGACCAGAGTATCTGACTGTGCACATTGTGGGGCTGAGACCTAATTGTAACGAGAACCAAAACACCAGAGAMATACTACAGAAGAACTAGACCATGATTTAGGAGTTCTGTGTGCCAGTGGAATCTACATGAGGAATTTTGCAGTAAGTTGGTGTGTATACTTTTCAAGTGCACAAAGATTTAGCATGTCCCATTGTAATAGTGCTGATGGTAAGGAAGGTGTACCTTCTTTTAAGTTCACAATTCAAGGTTGGGGTCCTACATTAGGCACAAGGGGGAGTTGTTTTCTTCAGAACACACCAAGTAGCAGAAAGGTGCCTGCCTCAGCCCTGCTCTTTCCCTGCTGAATGCTCCACTTGCTAGGCTACAAAATCAAGCAACAATCCTTCTTATCTTCTTAAGGCCCAATGATGCTAAAAMTTTTAGCCTCATCATGTCACAGCACTGGCAGAATGAGTGAAGATTACTTGTTATCCTTCCCTTTTAACTATTCTCAAGCCTTGYCATGGAATGGTGAATAATTTTCTTTTGGCTGAGGAACATTCTCAGCTCACATTGTGCCAAATACACTGCCTGGCTCTAAATGCTGGGATATTGTRTTAAAATGGGCATSGCCTTGAATGTCCCTGAAGGGCAGGAGGCSCAGCTGCAGGGCTTTGCTTTCATCTTGCTGCTGTTGGCTCTGTGGTTTGAGRGTCACTAAGTCCACACCATCTGGGTCTATGCCTTTGTGATTGTGGCAAGGGATGATGAGTCTGTATATCCAAAATGGGCTTTGATTTTGGTTCTTCAGCTTAGTCAAATTGACAGTGTCTTAGGGCACAGTGTTAGAATATTTAGGGGAGCTTTTGGTGAGARTCTTGTTATCTGTGAACTCTGTGTGGCTTGGTTCTCTTGACATGTATTGGRGAGATTTTGTGCCCACAGCTTGCAGAACTGTTTCAGTTACGGCTGTCCAACTCTTTGCAGACTGGATGGACAAGATTTTTGTGTGAAGGTTTTTAGTCTGGAGTAATTCAGTAATGTGTTTCAGAAATATAGTAATTCAGTAGTGTATCATTTACATTTGTGATAATATGTTTCAGGTAGTAGAATTTTTTTCCTGGGTATAAAATTGATACTTTCCAATAAGAGGGAAAATGAAAGGAGAAGCAGCAATAGATTAAATTTAATTAAAATTTAATATGCCCCTACAAATGAAGAAGTGTTTGGATTCTTTAGTGTTGGGGATTACTTGGCACTGAAGTCACTTTCGTGCAGAGTCCCCWCTGAGGAGTGGCTTGTTTCCTCTATTTGAGTGATAGCATTATTCTGTGCAGAAGAAAATCATTCCTCTTGATGGTTAGGTGATGTTAGTGGGTCAGAAATACCACGTGTTCCTCTTGATCCTAAGTAACTTTTTTGTTAAAGTAGATAAATAGACCAAGAACCATTTCCTTTCATTATTCCTCTGGGATAAAGTATGCTAAATCTCTTCCTGCTTAAATGGTTTATTYAGTAAAAAGAAAAGAATACAATATTTGCAGTTGTAAAAATTTTACCCTATATATTTGATCCCTGGATAATAATACGACAAAAATAAGAAATCTGCTGTTCAAATTCTCTTCTACTTTCCTATGTGTCCATATGATTTTTTTTTTCTCCATGAAGAAATGACAAAGAAAAATTATTAATACCAATCTTCATGGAAGATGGTTGTACATTAGGTTGTCTAATTCTGTGTATTAGCCATGGATTTAAAAAAAAAAAAAAAGTTAACCTGAACTGTGTAAGAGTTTAGTGAATTCAAACTTAATATTGATATGAAAACTTCCCCACTCTGAAGTTTTTGTGTTAGATGAAGTAGGTTAGGCAAGAGTTTTTATTTGTTTCTCAACACAAGAAGTGCAATGAATTCTTCATTTCAGAAAATATGAAGTAAAAAGCTGTGCTTCTAAGAGCAGCAAGACATTTTAGGTAAGTTTTATCACAAGACCTAAGAAGGTACAAGAGCTTGTTGTCTGATTGAGATAGATGTGAGACTGAAACTGCCCAAAGACATGCATTGTGTACCTCTATCACAGCTGATGCTGCTTCCATCCTCATTTCGAACRTTTACCATTGTAGGAGAGAATGGAAAAGCTGTGAAGGAAAATCCTGTCAATGGCAGCAAGTTCCCAGGCTGAGGTGAATTGCACCTACTGCTCAAAAGCTTTTAGCTCTGCTTTATAGCTCTGGTCTAACTCTTGAGAATAAATACTAAACATTGAAAGTGACTTTGASAGTTCTTAATACTGAAAGGTTTTTAAATCTGGTGGGACTTTTTTATGCATTTGCAAAGGAAAAACAGAGATTTGCACAACTTGTTTATACTAAAAAGTACTTGAAAGAATTATCTACTGTGCAATTTACATAAAGCTGTTTTCACATCAAGACTGGGTAAAACATCTCTCAGTGGAAGAGTTGGTAAAGAGTGTTTTYGAGGATATGGTAGTCTCAAAAAAGTCTTATCAGGTAACAGCATTATTTAAACTTAACATGGAATATTATCAGAGGAACACTTATGTATATCCACTGACATTGCTATGGCAGTTCTGAAAGTATCTGTTACAATGTCTATAAACAAAAAATAAACATAATGTTAATGCTGAAATTATACTTAGTCCAAATAAAATAATGCCATTARTGAAGGAAGGTATGTGTAATATTAAAAGGGGGTTGTTTTTAAATATTTTTCAAAGGATTTTCTTCTATTTTGGGAAGGTAAGGGAAAGAGAATTRAAGTTTTTTGCTATTGTAGTCAAAACTCATTGCCAAAGGGCTGTTTTATGAGTTAGAATTGTCTCTCTAAAGTAAAAAAYAAAATATGATAAGCAATTCGGTAGATAAGCACACATAAGTAATGGCTTTGTAAGAAATCCGYGTGGCTCAATATAATACTGTGTAACAAATTCCTGCCCATCACCTCCCCTTATCCTTACCATTATGCAAACAGAATGTGTATTGAAATTCCCATAGAAGTGTGATGCGAAATCCTGCTAAAATATGCTAAAATTAATCCAAATTTCCTATGGTATTATGTTCTTCTGGAAATATGTAGGAGCTTCATTTTATAAAAATTGAAACTGTGAAAATGAGAACTGGGGGAGCAAAAACCCCAAAATTACTGGAATGTCTTTTGGTCATTAGGATAATTTATCTGCAGACAGCCTCTGGGACTCACTGGCCAATGATTTAATCCAGTAGTCTTTGTTACTTTTTTWTGTCTTCCTTTGGTTTGTCTCTATCTAGTCCTTGCTTTTTATGATTTTTATGTTATTCTTTACAGTTGAAATAAATGTCTTTTTGCTATTCAGAGTTAAATGCTGACCTTTCTCATGGCTATTTGTGGGACTTTTGCATTCACAGTTCCACTACTATTTAGTAGCTATTTTTAATATATTCACAGCTGATCTGATTCAAAGCCCARAGAACCTACTTGTGGTTTATTTATATAATTCAACAGGCTTTGGATCAGAACTTTTGGCTGTGGCCTTTTGGACATGTATTTTTCTTCTCAATAGGCTATGCTGGTCAAAGTTATTTTCCTAGGTGCTGGCAACATAGTAATGCATGTGTTTGATAACAGAAAAAAGTGCCCCTATGCTACGCCACAACAGGACTTCTCATGGAACTAAACAGACTGCCTGGACACATTTAATGGTCCAAAAGGAAGGGCGGAAAGAGGGAAGAGAGCAGAGGAAAGGACTGAAAAAGAACGAGGAAGGAGGGAGATCATMCCACAATAGAAAAATAAACCATATTGATTTTTTCAGTGAAAGCCAATACTGGATTTGCTGAGCTGAGAAGGAGAAGATTATATGCTCTCCTAAAATTCATCATTGCATTCTGTTTCTTTACAGAGTGCCTGGTTCTGTCACCCAAGATAATTTCTAAAATACAGTAGAGTCTACTTGGTAGTAATGAGGAGAGAAAAGTGAGGACTGACAGAGTGCCATAATCATAATGCAAGTCATTAGACTTAGATGGTGATCTGTACTCTAGCAAAAATGAGGTTTCTTGCTGCTGAAGATGAGTTTCATTGTGCTCATCTCCTGGGACTGCATGAACTACCACTYATCAGACAGGTGCTAAATGCTGTACTTGAAGCAGATAATAGCTTCCTCTTTCTTTGCTCCAGATGGGTCCTTTAAAGTGCATTTTTTTTTGCCTGTTTAAAATTGGTGCTACCTTTGCATCTACACAATTTATTTCATGTGCATCTATTCCATTTCTCGTAAAATGGTACTTGCAGGATATGGGGAAGAGGGAGACACCACCATAAGCTTCATTTATGCCCACGTTTACCAAGAGAAAGACAATAAGTTTCCCCTTRTTCTAAGTACAGTAGTGATATCTTTGGGAGTGAACTCTGCTTCTAGGAAGTACAGCTGAACTGCTCATGGGGCTGCACCATGTTTGAAAAATGTTGTTTATATGTTGCAAATCAGGGGTGGCTTTAGGGGACAAAGCCTGTGATTATCCCATTTCTTCCTTCCCTGCTAGCAGCATGTGCAACAGCTGAAAAAGAGCTGGGGAGTCCTCCTTGTGGGAGACCAAACATTGCCATGCCACGTTAACAGCTAATTAAAAAGTGCAACTGTATGGTATTTGAAATGAAGCCATAAGCCATGTTCCTCTGTGCTTATTTCTTAGTCTAAAAGTGACTGATTTCCATGTATTCCAGTTCTGGTTTCAGTTTTGGTTACTCGTGATTTTGGAATGATCTTTGTCACTCAACAGTGTTGTATTCAGTTTCATGCTCTTAAGTATTACTAAAGATAAAGGAAATTATTGCTACAATCTGGAACAAGGTTAGAAGTGTCCAGGACTTCCAATTAGGGCTTCATATATTGTCAAGAATTAAATAAAGCAGGAAGAAGAATGTGGTTTTTTTCACTGGACATTTTCTCATTTGGCACTGCACCAAACTTCCTTCCTGAATACTGAGTTGAAAAATACTGCTTAGATCATAACACTACAGTWATTATAAAAGTGGCAACTTTTCATTATGCATGACTACATGATTTTCTAGCTGCAGTTATATGGAGATTCAGGAGCAATGAGATGAGAATAATAGAAAAGAGGTACCTTAAAAGGTTGAGTTTCTCCCATAATCCTTCTCCTAGTCTGAACAGCTATGCCAATGAGTGCCCTGCAGATGGAGCATCTGTGATAATCAGTATTTCTCTGGCACAGCAGAATTTGATTGTATATTTTCTATCTAGACTGCAATGGCCAGATCTTTTAGGCAATGAAAGAAGAAGAGGAACAACAAACAGTTKTTAGTGAAAGAAAACTGTCCACTGGCATTCATCCTCCTATGCATTTTGCTCACTAATTCATTTAGTCTGACTATGAATCATCAGACTGACTCCYGGGAAGAAAAAATACCAGATAGCCACTGTATCAATAATACTGATTACTGTTTTCCACTGTATCTCAACAAGTGTAGTTTATTCTATCTGGGGATAAAGTGGAAAAAAAAAAAACCCCAAACATTTTTTTCTCACTTGGTTGTTTTTTACTACTTTGTTGAGCAATGTCTCCATGACTGTAGATATGAAGAATGCATAAAGCTTATGTTMAAAAAACAAGCAAACAAAAGAGGGAAGAAATAGCCATAGTCTGAAGATAGCAAAATGTTTCATCAGTATTTTCCTGACACATCTTCTATGACAGATTTTCGTAAGAGGTAAGTGGTCTAGCAAATTTTAAATGAGCAACAGGTAAGATTAACATAATAGGGTACAGCTGAAGTCAGGTTAGTGCTGTGCTATCTTTCAGGGTATTCTCATAGAGAATCCATATTTCTGTGCACAGAGACACGAGGCATAAAATACAATCTAGGTAAGCTGATACTTAGATACAAAAATGATGTATAAAGTGCTAAATGGAATAATAGATGTTTTGACTTGCATGAATCTGGTTGCAAAAAAAAATAGTTTTTCTTTTGATTCTGTTTGTTTTATTTGAAACACCCCACAGTAAGAAAATGTATTGAATTAATTTCTTTGTCACTGTATGAGTGYCAGAAAAAGTCCATGGGAGAAATGTTATTTGTTTTTTGCTTATTTAAAAGCAAATTACTTTATTAGTGTTGAACTTTGAGAGTTTAATTGCTATTAAATGTTTCTGGAGTTACTCTATGGGCTGACTCTCTTTAACCAAACCAGTACAATTTCACTTTTTAAAACTTGACTGAGATGTTGGCAAGAAATCCAGTCTTGGAAAACCTCCAAGCAGCTACATAACTGAGACAGGCATAATACATGGCTAAGCCCAAACCTGGAAGCCAAAACTCCTTTTTTTGTAGTTGTGACTTGGGACAAGTGATTTCATCCATTAAATTTATGGATTTTCCAATCTTAAGAATTTTTATAAACTTRTGAGAATGGCCATGATCAGGCTGTGGGGGTACTTGGGGCTTTTGGAGGGCAAAAACACAGAACCCTTACAGTGATGATCAAGGTAACCCAGAAACATTGCCTTCTACTCAGTAATATGTGAAACTTCAGTCATCCTTTTTTTATGACTATAACGTTACCCTAGAATGCAAAGTGTTACGTTATAGCCTTAGGCATATGAGCTGTGGTAAGATTCCCAAGATTCACATTGGCAGAACTTTTCTCTTTTAGCCAGCAATGGACTCATCCAGATTGAGAACTGAAATAATTCTTCTGCCTTGGAGGTTTAGAGACTGCACTGTACAATTTTTCATATAATAACTYTATATTTTAAAGTTCAGAGCAATATTGATTTGGCATCTAAATTTAAACTTTGTCCCAGTGTAAGTACACATATCTTTTTGTGGCCTTATTTCTGGTTTTTCATATCTTAGATAAAACATGTTTGCTAAAAAGAAAAAAAATGAAATCACCTAACACTTCAAAGTGGTAACTCAATAACTATTTTGATAAGGCAAATCCATTATTAACAGGCCACACAGAGGGGTTAATCTCCTGTGTGTGTCCAATCTATACTTACAGATGTAATTTTAGCATCACGAAAGCAACAGCTGATAAAAAATGGAGAGGMAGAAATTAAGTAGAGGTAAAGAATCCATCTATCTTTTCTGCTGTCTTTCATCTATAAAATAAACTCTAGGATTAGCATCCATTTCATTAAAGGTTTTCCTTGAGCCTTCTTTTCTCCAGGCTAAACAGCCCCAGCTCCTTCAGCTGCTTCTCAKAACACTTGGACTCCAGACCCTTCCCCAGCTCTGTTGCCCTTCTCTGGACATGGTCCAGCCCCTCTATTTCTTTCTTTCAGAGACAGCTGAAATGGAAGCCAAAAGGAGAACTGGGTGCTCACTGTAGAGGTGGGATCATAGGGACTAAGGTTGAGGAGCAGACTTAGATATGAACATTTCCTAGAAAGAAGGGTTAGGAACATTTTCCTCAGACATTCTGCCCTGGAAAAAAGTGGTAAAGGTTATGGTATAGGCAGGCCTCTATTGGCTTGTAGTCTACTTTGTTCAGTTCATTTGTGAAGTGCCAGTTACTTCTTTGTGAAGTGCCAGTTACTTCTTCAGATCTGCCACCTTTGACAAACATCCTTCCTCTGTGCATTCTTCAAGATATATTGTGTATATTTTTGTTCTCCTCAGATTTCCAAACACAGGTTGGGAGAACTAATTTTCAAAGCTCAGTTTCAACAATATTTTTCAAAATGGCTGGTACAGCTTTGATTTATGATTTCCATCATAGCACCTAGAGCAAAACAATCTGCTCTTGTTTAAAAACATTCAGTTCTTTCACTTTTACTTTGGCTTTCAGCAAGCTGTGTAAACTGCAGCAGTTTCACCACCTGCTGCCTACACCWGATGCATTCAYRTTAACATTTTAGTTCAGATCAGGAGTGGACTTTTGAAGCAAATCGCCAGTCTGCACCCCACTTGCTAAGCTTTGGTTTGCAAGATAGAGTTGTCTCACAGTGTGTGGCGTGGGTTCATCTTAACTGGTATCAAACAGGAGCTGTGTTGCAGGAGAGTGCCCTAAACCYTTCAGCAGCCAGTGGGCATTCGGCCCATGGGACCAGACAGAGCTAGACTRAGGTAAAAACCTTCTGAAAAACATATGGCGTGGACATCTGCTCCTCAACCTCAACTGTTTCACTSTGTAAAGCTACTCATGTTGTTCAGCATTATTTGCTAAAATAGACACAACCAATATCTKCTCCCTCATTTGCAGAATTCATGCATTAATACATATTTTGCTGCTCAA
Organism: Malurus melanocephalus; assembly: GCF_030028575.1. Taxonomy (NCBI): domain Eukaryota; kingdom Metazoa; phylum Chordata; class Aves; order Passeriformes; family Maluridae; genus Malurus; species Malurus melanocephalus. The sequence continues at coordinate 976,741 of NW_026623243.1, forward strand.
ATGTAATTTGGGTCATCGTGACCAGACTCCAGCTCTGCATTCCTTCTCGGACTCCATTCCTTATGGAATTCCCCTTTTCCCTGCTCTAGATCTGACCCTGTCCTTTGCATTTTATTGCATAGTTTTTTATCAATGCTACAATTGCACATCTTCTGAGATGAGCAAATATTATAATTTTTATCACTACGTTCATGTTAGGACTCTGTTTATTACACACTGAGCCACAGGTAATGATATCAAGTTGAAGAAATTAAGTTCTACATACAAAGCCCCAAAAACACTAAACTATGGAAGTTAGAAGGAAATTATAGTTTCTCTAATTTTAATTTACTTGTTTTTATTAAATGTGATCAYAGAGCGTAGGGAATTTGAAGACAAAATGAAAAATGCAATATTGACATTGATCAAAAAAAAGTATGGAAGAAAGCATCCAAAAGCACTATAGCAGGAAAAAGAAAAGAGTAGTGTTTTCAGTCAGTTCTAATGYCAGTGATGGAAAGAGCAGAATAATGGAAATGCATGTCAGAAAAAGATTTTTGGTGGTGTTCTGAAAGAGAGACTGCAGATGRGCTATGGGGTTGGTATGTCATTGTAAAGTGAATGGAAATTTCTACTGCCTTGGGGCAACTGCAGGAGTCTGGGAAAGTGGCTTTGGCAAAAGGAGCAAAAGAAATAGAGCATGGAGTAGGAGTGCAGCTTAACTCCAAGGCATGGCCATGGGCAGCCCGCTCAGCCCAAACTGGCAGAAACGTGCCAGGGAGAGCTTTAAAGAGTTTACTGCAGCTTGAAATCACTGGGCTGTCTGAAATCAGACCAGGAAACTGKAGCCTGTTTGCTGCAATGCACAGGACAAGCTGAGAAATATTATTTCTGTCCTTTCTTGTTTGGAGAACTTTATGTTTAAAAGTTGACTAATCTAATTCCTATTTTTTTTWAAATGGTCTTTCTTTGTTTTAAAAGCCTTCAATATTTGTTAGAAAATTCACTATAGAGCACCTAAGGAGATTACTCTGCAAGTTGTTGACTTAAGCTCAGAATTTCTTAAAGGAAGTTTTTGAAAGGGGTGAAGTATTAGCCACTCTTTACTTGTGAAAGTAAATTACAAATCATGCTATTACATTATTTTTCCAGGTGACAAATTACAATTGACAGCTAAAGTCCAGGACAAGGGTGACTTGAGGAGCTGAAAGCTTACCCAGTGTGCCATACCCAGTGGGACCAGTGCTTGCTTGGTACAGGGCTCTAATCCCCACCTGTAGGATATTCACATTCATAATCCTGTGACTTGAACTCACTTTAGGTTGTTTGACTGGTGTGCCTGACAGTTTCTCCTTTGCTGTTTGTGAGAATTAAATGTGTTTGTATAGCATCTGCAGTAATTTTGATGCAGCAAGCTGGTACTGGTGTAACTCTCTTGGCTTCCACCTGTTGAATAATTTAGTTCAGATTTGTTTCTAGGTATCTGGCTATCCAGGTGAGCACCTTGTATTCCTGCCTGTTGTCATGGCCACAGGACTGGCTGTATTCCTTCTCCCCTCTCTGAGTTTTCTGAGTGCAATATGAGAGCTGTCATTGCCTGGCGTACAAGATAGCAAATATTCACTGACAGACTTGGATGTGGCATACTGGCCTGTAAATGAGCATTGGTTTATTTCCCTGTGTCTAATAGAATTCGAATATGTGCACTGCATACACTAATATTAGTTCTTAACTACTGGTAAGTGGGAAGTTAACTGAAGTAATTCCGTTTTCTTACATCTGTGCAGTCATGGATTTATTAGCCTTATGAGGTGTTACCAGGAGGAAGAAATCTATATGTTTTCAAACACACAGAGATACATAAAATAYGGTTCTATTTGTATTGGTATATTATATAAACAAAAGATTGTCAGAGCTGCTGCTTCTGCACTGTATTTATTTATGGAGTACTTGTGCATTTCTTGAAAATAATCAAGTCTCTGGTGAAGGACAGGCTGACTGTGWCCCTGTTTCCTGTTCCTGACCTGGCCCCAGTGGAATGCCAGGCAGCCCCTGTGCCCTGGAGAAGCTCCTGCAGCACAGGAGCTCCTCTGCTCTGGCGGCTGCGGAGGGGACAGATGGCAGGAGAGGGAGTGCACAGCCCTCCAGGGGCAAAGCCAGGCCATGCAGCCAGGCTCTCACAGCATCACTCATCTTCTTTCCTTTTCCAGAGTAAAATCAGTCTACCTTTTCCCCTCTGTGTAAGGATTTCTTAAAACATCTTAATTCTTCTTTTTATTTAAAAATCTTCCAGGATAGATGATTTCTTCAGGCAGAAGGAACATTAAGATTAGTATGATTAAAAGTTATCTATATGAGATAGTTTTGCAACAATTCCCAAGCTTTTTGTATGCTCGTCCCTTTCACCTGAAAGCTTTTTTTTTTTTTTTTTTTTTTTTTTTTTTTTAATTTATGTACATTGTTCATGAGGGTTCTGTTGTTGTTTTATGCTTTCCTTAGAGATTCATAAGAATGTGTGTATTGATGTCTGGAGTGTTCAGAGTGTAACTTAACTGTTGAAGGTAGGATGCCGTGGTGGGTGTGCTAAATATTGCTACAGATAAAGTCTGAAAGAAGGGCAGATACTCTGATCTCAGATTGCAACTGTGTTTTAACATTACCATAACAAAAAATAAATGGATGCCAGTTTGGTTTTAAATGTATTTACCCCARATACTTTGATTTCTAGGAACTTTGAACCAAAAGAACTGGGGCAAGAAATATTCTGCCTGTAATGGTGCCAAACAATCACCTATTAATATAGATGAAGATCTTACCCAAGTTAATGTGAATCTGAAGAAACTTAAATTCCATGGATGGGATAAGGAAACTTTGGAAGATACTTTCATTCGCAACACTGGCAAAACAGGTAAAAAGTCGATTTCGTGTTTGGAGTTAAATGAGGTCAGAAAGTGATCTAGGATGGACAAACAACCAAGGACTTTTAATGGATCATTTTCATTTCACTTAACTGGTACATTCTGAATTTATCTATCAAATATGTAAAAAAAACAGAACAGAGATGACTAAAGTGACAGAGATGACTATGGTAGCTAAATGTAACAGAAATCACACAATAATTATAGGAATGGACAGATAGAGCCAAAGCAATCACATCATGACTATCACCCCATCATGGGCGTGTCATTGAAGCTAAACAGTAAGTTGGCATTTGCTGTGAAATTATGGTAATTATAACTAGAGTCTGTAATGAGTAGGCAAAAATATTTTTTAAAAGTATGAATTACCTACTCATCTGAAAGCACTTTATGGTTGGGTCGAAGTTTCAAGAAACTCAGGTTGTGATTCATCTCACCTACACATAGACACAAATAATATAGAAACTTTCATCTGAATTACTCACATGGATCCCTTGTAACAGTCAAAGAAAAGTAATAGGTGCTTTTGTGGTCTGATTTGTCATACCKATCTTGGAAATGTATTTTAGAAAGAAGTGATTTATACCTGCAAATACCTGTTTTTCCCAGCCATGAAAAAAGCTTATGTTGTCATCTAAATTTTCAGACAAATGTTTTTACAACCACGTATTAATCCAGGAAAGCAGTAACTGAAAGCTGCTTGTTAGAAGTACTGTTCCTTGTTTTGGGCATAGGTGTGGAGAACGGTATCCCTTAACAACTGCCTTTGACCTTCTGCCAGTTCCAGTGGGACCTCTGGATCAGCCCTTTTGGTTTAGTTTACTTCAGTTCAGTTCAGTTCAATTTAGCATTGTTGTTCCCAATTTCTGTTCTTAGCTGTGTCATGTACTTCATATGTACCACTCCACAAATCACTTACTTCCCTCTTGCCCTGCCAGCTGAGATAAATTGTGCTTTCTCTTTTCAAGATGCCCCTGAGAAAATGTGCTTTAAAGTCCTTAAAAGTGAACTGAGCTTTTTCTCATCTACAGAAATTCAGATATTATACAGGGAGCTGCTAAGCTTGTTTAAACTGTCTTCAAGGTTCTGAGGAAAGGAATGTAGTGAAATTGAGCTCCATTAGTGCTGTTTTATCAAGAGGTCAAGCAGTTCACAATCACTGGAAGTGGGAAAGCCAGAATGTGAGGCTCCAGTCTGTCCCACCTTGCTCATTCTCTCCAAAAGACAAATGTTCTGTCCCATCTTCAGTTTGTGTGCAGCTATGTCCCGCTGAAGACCTGTCATTGCTTTTTCTCATGGGAGACAGCTCCACAGCTGAGGGGTCTTAAGTCAGGACAGTCTACCTAGGAACTGGCTAAAATATTCTTTTTTCATRCTGACTCATGATTCGTATATAGAATTACTGTAAAAATGGGGGACAGGTGTGTATTTTCCTTTTTATTAAAAATGCAGGTACTTTCAGGAAGGCATTTATTTCAGGAATTTATTTTCCTTGATGGCCAGTTGGTGGCTAAACCAGCTTTTTGAACTTTGTAGTGTGGTTTGATGTCTAGTTTCAGATAACAGGAATCCAAGCATGCTTCATTAAATTATTATTTTATGAATTGCAGCATGAAATGAAACATGTTTCTCCTTGCTAATAGTGAATTATCACACTTTTTACTTAGTTTAAATAACCAATTCCTGTCAAATTGCTTATGAAATGCAGAGAAGTAAGCATATCATATTTACCCTCTAGCACCTAATACTGAAATGTGAGAGTTACAGACACCTTGGCTGGCTTTAATATTGACAATCGTTTTTTTCCTTTCTCAATTTATTTAGTGGAAATTAACCTGACAAGTGATTATTATGTGAGTGGAGGTGGGCTAGACACCATATTCAAAGCAAGCAAGATCACTTTTCACTGGGGAAAATGCAATGCGTCATCAGAYGGATCAGAACATAGTTTAGAAGGACAAAAATTTCCTCTTGAGGTAAAGTATAGAATTGATTTTGATGATTTCAACAATTTGACATTCTGCAACATGAATACCTTTGTTTATCTCTTGATTTAAATCTATTTGCAAATATAATAATTTATTTAAATCCAAATTAATAATAATTGATGCACTTTAGAAGGGCAGTGTAAGGTTGTAGTGGCATGTTGAGAACACCTAAACTGCAGTTTGGCAAATCTTCTAAGATAGCGTTAGATGTCAGTTCTGCTAACCTGACAAAACTCCCAGTGAAAGTTAATCTCCTACAAGTTTGATTGTATTCCATCATATATCCATCATATTCCACATCAGTTCATTGTTTAAATTGTAAATGGGCTTCTCAAAGTCAGGGCTTTGCTGAGAGCCCATGGGAGCTGCTGTGCCTTACAAAGTGTGGCTCCTGTCACTGGAACAAACTGGCAGCGTGTGCCAAGAGCCGTGTGAGCAGCTCCTGGGTGCAGCCACATTCACAGGCAGCCAGGACAGTGTCCCCCTGGCTGCTTGGGCAGAATTGCAGCAGCAGGGGAGTGGGGTGGAGAAGAGGAGCAGCTCTCACTGGGATGCACAAAGACCAAACTTTCTTCCCTCAACGTGGCGCTGTGCCATTTTCCTGTTAAAAAGAGGCAGTTGTGGCAGGCAACTATGCTGTTCCTCATTCCAAGAATTTTGAACTTCTGTGTGAGAGCACAGCAGTAGTGCCAGGGTTGGCCTATACATGGGGAAGTGTGGTAAGCCAGGAGCATTCCCTGGGCAGTGTCATTTCTTTTACCTCATTAGCAACTTAAAAATTCCCATATTACCGATGTTTCTCTATGCTTACTGCAAGCCAAATGCAGTAGAGACATCTTGACATATTATTCATGTTTTATCAGTGATGTCAAGATTCATCTCACCAAGCACTCTAAATCAGGCATCCAGTTACCTCATCTTGCTGTGTTATCTACATTGTGCTCCTTGAAAAGATAATTTCTTCATACTAATTCATTTTCCAGGAGAGGTTGTTTTTGCATAGTTAATTGTTGTTCTGTATCCTTAGATAATGCATACAAGATAGGTAAAAAAAACCCTATATTTGCATTGAAATATTTTGTTTGGATTTTTTTTYCCTCAAAATGGGAATATAAATAAATGCATTGTTTAATTTTTTTTATAAATATAACACTTGAATATATTTTTTTATTGCAGATGCAAATCTACTGCTATGATGCAGATCAGTTTACAGATTTTGAAGAGGCAGTTAAAGGAAGTGGAAAATTAAGAGCTTTATCAATTTTATTTGAGGTAAACAAAATATATCTTTTTGTCATTTAATCAGCCTTGAAACGCAGCAGATGTACAAACTTAATTTAACTGGTTCCAATGTGTGATCACTGAGTTAAAAAAATGTTTCTTAACTTATTCTTGCAGAAAAGCAAATGGGCAAAATGYATTTGTTTGACTTCGAGTAATATGCCATTTTGGTGGTAAACTTTAACTTGCCATTTTTTTTTATGAAGCCTGTACTGTTAAAATATGCAATTGCTTTTTTACAGATTGGACTAGAAGATAATCCCGACTATAATCCAATCATTAATGGAGTAGATAGTGTTAGTCGTTTCGGTAAGTTTGCCTCCATATTTTATTGATTACTGATTAAATTCCACTTCATCGTGATTGTGAAACCTTTAAGACATTGAGAAGACACTTCTCTATTGCTCAGTCATGTCTATTTTGTTAGAAATTATAAAAGTCATCTGGATAGGCTGGAGAACTGGACAATCAACAACAACATGAAATCTAACATAAGCAAGTGCCAGTTTCTGCACAGGGGAAGGGTAATCCTGGTTATATGGACAAACAGGGAATGAGAGTCTGGAGAGCACCCCTTTGGAGAAAGATCTGGGATTTGGTTTAATGGGAAATTGAATCTGATCTGGCAGCCAGGAGGGCCAGCTGTGTCCTGGAAGGCATCAGGCCCAGCATCRCCAACKAGGCAAGGGAGGGGATTGTCCCGCTCTGCTCYGCACTGGGGCAGCCTCTCCTCAAGTGCTGGGGGAAGTTTTGGGAGCAGAAGGATATCAGCCTGTTAGAGTGCATCCACATAAGGGCAGCCACGATTGTGAAAGGTCTTGAAGACAAAACTTACAAGGAGTGTCTGAAGTCACTTTGTTCAGCTTGGAGAAGGGCACCTCATCCCAGTCAACAACTTCCTAAAGTTGTGTCTGGGGCAGCAGAGAGGCATTTGCTGATCTCTCTGTGGGGACCAGTGATAGGACATRAGGAAATGGGATGAAGCTGTGTCAGAGAAGTTCAGACTGAGCATTAGAAAAGGCCCTTCACTGAGATGGTGATCTGTGACTGGAACAAGCTCCTCCTGTTCRTGGCACCAAGCATCTGGATGATGCTCTTGGTTATATTGTTTCATTTTAAGTAGTGCTGTGAGGAGCAAGAAGTTGGACTTGATGATCCTCATGTGTTTCTTCCAACTTGAGATATGTTTTATGATTTATTTACCTCAAGACTATTTGTAACAAAGTGTAAATGAATAAATATAACTATCATAGGAAATTTGTATCTGTTTAAATGCTAAAGCCAGATAAATCTGATTTATTCTGTGAGTCTTCTTAATCATACATCTCAGGATTTTTATATCTGGTTGGAAATCAGATAACACTCTTGCAACTATCCAAGACAGGTCTTACAAGAGTGAGACTCTCAGAATATCAGTATTCAGCAGAGTCAGAGGAGAGGAATTTTTATTCAGTAGCTCCTGTGAAGTCTGGAATAACCCAAATATATTGTATTGGTAGCAGTATTATTAAAGCAAATTGTTAACAACTTTGTGTTTAAGAAATGCTCTGGTGGTTGCTCATCAGAACAGGTGAACTTCAGCATGGTACATGAAGAGGTTGGGGCTGTTTTTAAATCAGTTTCATGGTCTTTGCAGAAGAATAAATATGAATGAACACTGTCTTGAACAGGGATGTATTCTTACATCATGTCCATGATTTTAAGGAAACCTTTTCTCAGTTTTCCTCTATGTAATGATGCTTGAAYTTTGTAAAGCTCCTTTAGATCAAAATGTTGAAAATGTAAAAAGCTATTTTAAAAGCTTTCAAAAGTATGACACTAAAATCAAGGGTAYTTTTTTCCATCTGAAAAACAAACATTATTCTACAAATCTAAAAGGAAACACTTTTTATAAGGTAGAAAGACAGAGGAGGTGGAAATATAAAATAGTTAAGATTCATTACTTTCGTGTGCCGTCTTCTGTGAAACAAAAAGGASACCTTGTAATACATCAAGACAGATGCTGTCCTACAGCCTTGGAAGGAGCTGTAAAATGATCAGCAGCAAGATTCCAGATACAGTCACTACATGGCACTCCAACAATGCTCAGAATATAATTTYCCTGAATAAAATGCAAATAAGCTCAGGAAATTCAGGTCATGACTAAATCAAGTTGTTTCTTCTAAAGAAAAGTGAGTAGCACAGAATCTGTCCTTGTCTGTGATRTACATGAATTGTCCTTGTCAGTCATATCTGTATTGTGCTTATTTGAATCACAATTGAGTTCTCAAGCTCTGCAGAGCAACACACCTGTTCCTACTAGACAAACTTGCTGGTTTTTATCATTCTTTGTAGGTGTTTGATTTTAGAATCTAGGCTGTCAGTCTCATTAAAGGGTATTCTAAAATACCCTTTAATCCAAAATTGCAAAATATGTGGCAGGATTCTTGTTATGAATGAGCAGTTTAATGTCCCCAGCTATTAATATAAAATGGGCTGGCTGTTCATTTTTACTGAGGGAGGAATGTGGTAACTAGACACATACCAGATAGCAATGATAGCTTCTGTCTAAAGGCTGATTACATTTTGACAGGTGAAGTGGAAGGATGTGCTTTGTTCAACACTGCTAAATGTTTCCTTTTCATGATGCATGAATGAGAGAGAGGGAATAAGCCAGCCCTTAAGCCTTAACTCAGTAGAGAAGTTGCTGAAGAAAAGCAAAGCATCAATCAATTGTTGTAAACTGTTAGTGCAATCTGCTGCTCTCACCAAATTTGTAAAGAATTATGAAGATCAAGTCAGATCAAAAATCTGTACAGGACTCAAGAAATACCTGTAGAAGCATGAGTTAATGCACAGTCTGAAGATATATTCGCTATTCAGAGGTGAATGCTTGTCAATTAGCAAGGAACTTTAAATGAGTAACTTTAGATTGAAATAAGGTGTATAAGGATCTGCATTATTCCAAAGTGTGAAAAGCATTGTTTTGGATGCACCACACAATAAAGCAGGTGATTGTCACAGACTGAAAAAGTCTGCCTTGCTGAAGTTGTTACAATTTATGCAAATTCTTGTTGCTGGGCCCTTCTGCTGTACCAGCAGAAAATCAGCTTTCTGTGGATGGATTTCCAGCAACTCCTCATGTTTACTCACAGCTGACAATGTACCAGGTAAACTAATGACCTGAAAGATGTGATATTATTTTCACAGSACAACAAACAGTGGTCATACTCTCCTGGAGGAGGTCTTGGTGTCATTTGCTGATTCGTGTAAAGCTGTCACCTTTTTTCACTACATTATCACCATTTAAAAAAGAACTTTGATCCACAGAAATTCTGCTTCTGCAGCCATGAGTAATAGTTCCTCRGGCAGTGATTTTCTGCAGCAGTTTGGATCTGCAAAAAACTCCAAAACTTGATTAAATTCAGGGAGAGTTTGAAGCCATGTCATGAGACCTAGAACAAAGATCTAACAAACTTTTTTCTTTGAAATTCAAGAGTGCAYCTTGCACGTAGGCTTATGGTGAGCAAATTCTTGTGAACAATGTACTAGAATTACTCTATTTGTTACTGGAGTAATTTACTACACCTTCCCAAGTAAACAAAGTTGGTTTTGAGCTATACTTTTTCAAACTAAATAGACTACTTCATGATTTATTTGTATGCTAGTCTCTCTGGATATTAAATTTGGAAAAACCTCAAAATTAGCATGTTCCTATAATGGTAACTCTTTGGAGAGTGTGATTTCTATTTATTAATTGCTTCTGTAGAGTTTTAACTATCTGTTTTTCTTTCATTTTTTTTCAGGAAAACAGGCTGCCTTAGAACCATTTATTTTGCTGAATCTTTTGCCAAACTCAACAGACAAATATTACACTTAYAATGGGTCTCTATCAGCTCCTCCATGCTCTGAAACAGTTGAATGGATTGTGTTTAAAGATACCATAAGTATTTCTGAAAACCAGGTAATTTGTTTAATGTAGTAAAACCAAACAATTATGCATAATACCGAAGCRTTTGCCATGTATATGGCAGAAGCTCTTTGCATTTATTGCTGGTGCAACAACAAAGCTTTTCTTTTATCTAGTTAGTAGTTTTTCATGCAACCCATAAATTAGAAAACATCTATATCAATTGTGGTATCATTTAGCTTTTTTTTTTAGTTTAGGACTAGAATCTGAGTAATTTCTTGTCTTAAAATAGGGTAAGAATATATTCCAGGCTGTCTGAGCTTGGAACTCAGGTAAAGAGGAGTACAAACCACTTTTTTAGTATTCTCCCAGCAAAATRGTGGTGCTTGACAGAGCATAGCTCCAGCAGCAGGGTGATTGAAAAATACTTGTGTAGTAAACCATTATATATACTGATAGTACATAAGAACAAAAGCTCAGCACCACAAAGGATAGCTCAAGTGTGAAACTTGATCTAATATCTTTTCCCCAGAGTTTTTGCCTATTAGCAAAATCTGGTCATTTTTCATGACTTTTGACTTATTTTCCTCTCGTCTTCTAGTTAGCTGTGTTCTGTGAGGTCCTTACAATGCAGCAGTCTGGCTATGTTATGCTGATGGACTACCTGCAAAACAACTTCAGAGAACAGCAATATAAGTTCTTCGGGCAAGTGTTTTCCTCTTACACTGGACAAGAAGAAATTCATGAAGCAGGTACTTAACTGCTTAGTCATTCCTCCCTTCACAAGTTAAAAGACAATTTTCTGTAAAAGATTCATCCAAGTATGAAGTTACTCATTTTAAATTGTGTAGAAAGAAGCAAACCGTATTGTTATTAGTCATAAATCTACCACTTCAGAGATCAAAACTAGCAATCATAAAACATGTCAGATTTAATGGAGTGGAAAATTAAATGCTTGTCTTGAGCACGCATTCAGTGAATATCACATCAGATCAAACTTCCTTATATTTCCCTTTTAATGTTATTCAGACTTCAACAAAACTGCCTTTTCAGGGACTGCAAGAGGATTTTGTTTTACAAACCCATTTGGTTCTTTATCATGTAGTGTGGATGCATTTCCAATAGAGACTGATATCACCAAATTAATTTCATGTAGTTCTCTAAGAAAGTGAATGATGGAGAGAATTCCAGAAGCCAGATCCTGTTSTCAATCTTACTTAAAACTTCAGGGAAGTTTGTGAAGGTTAGGTGACCAAACAGTACATTGTGTAATGGGAAACCAGATCTAGCACTAAATGTGATGATTCCTGGACTAACAACTACAAAAGAATATACAGTGAATATTTAAACTGGAGACGCTATATTGCTACTTGGATGGGGGTACCTGCAGATTCTTTAACTCAGTTGCAGTAAACTGTGTTTAATTAGACATAAACAAATGACTGAARCAGGTGCTGTAGGTGTTCTCCAGATTAAAGGTGTGGTTTCATATACACACTTTTACATATTTATGTGAACAGGCATATATATATATATGCACAGAGATGTAACTACAGCATTTTTAATGTAGAACATTACAGAAGAATTTATATTTTCACCTCCATTTTAAAATAAATAAAATTTGAAAACCCTAGGAATCATTAAACTTCTACGTTCAGATGTAAGAGCTGTAATAAGAATGCCACAGTCTTCAGGACTCAATAGGCTTATGTATTTCATGTTTAATATTGCACAATATTCAACAGGAAAAAAAAATAATCTTTTTAATCCCTTTAGAGGATGCATGAGAACTGCCAAGACTGGATATTACTCAGGTAGATAATTGAAAAATTGTTGTGAAACCTAGAATCGCAATTTTCCCCTGCTGTATTCAGTGTAGATTCTCATTAGGCAGTAGGATTAAGTGCTTGATTTATTGCTATTATTAATATATGGCATTTCTTAAGTAGAATTAAGTTTTCTTAGAAAAGCTAAAAGAAACTTTCTATTCCATTATGAACTAATTTCAGCAAAATATATTCAGAAATTTTCTCACAGTGACATCCTCAACATTTTTGGTCCACAAGCACTGTCCTGCTGAGGACATGGGAGATGCTTCATTCCCCCAGCCTGACTAGTGATATATGCAATTTAAGAAGATTAAAATAGCTAATCCTTACAGCCCTACTTGAGGATTCACCTAAAAAAAAAGTGTTTTGAAATTGTAATGCTAATCTTCATCAGCCTCAGCTGGCATGAAAATCCACTTATAATAGAAATCATTGTTAGCTCCTGTAAACCTGAGAACTCTTGTGGTGGCTGCTGGGCATATTGGGTGATTTCCCATCCGCTCCACCCTTCTGGTAAGGCCCTGGGACTAAGGGCAGAAACCTAATTCTTGTTTATCTTCCTGCATTTAGTAGAGGTATAAAAAACAATAGGTTCTTAAAATTCAAGACTGACGATACATAAAAAGTACTAGCCTGTTTTCCCATGAGAAACACCACTGTGTAAAGTTCAGCAGTTCTCTTAGTTAAATTTTCTTGTGAGACATGGGCTCAGGACTCGTGCGCTTACCCTTTCACATTGCTCAGTCAACATGACTACATTCCAAATTCTCAGATTTTCTCTGGACGTGTGTCCAGGACAGTTTCACTGGCACAGTGTGAGGGGTGCAGGTGCCAAGTGTTGGCAGAGGGGGTGGTGCTGCCCCGAGTCAGACACAGACGGTTCCAGCTGGCTCCAGCCCGCCCATCTCAGGGCACTGAGAGCYGTGCTGGCGGCTCCTCTGGGAAAACAAAGCTGCACAGCAGTGAGGAGTGAGGGCAAAAGTGTGAGAAACAGCCCTGTGGCACCCGGGGAGAAGGAAGAAGGGGAGGAGCTGATCCAGTAGCGCAGCAGAGATTCCCCTGCAGCCCGTGGTGGGGCAGCCTGTCCTGCATCCCACACCGGAGACTCCGTGCGGGACCAGGCTCCTGGCTGGAGCTGTGGTTTGTGGAGAGAAGCCCGTGCAGGAGCAGATTATCTGTCAGGTCTCTGACCCCAGGGGACACCCACAGTGTAGCATTCTGTTCCTGAAAGACTGTAAGGAAGCTGGAAAAATTAATGAAAGACTGTATCCCACGGATGGAACTCCACACTGGAGCAGAGGAACAGCATGAGGAAGGAGCAGCAGAGGCAAAGTGTCATAAACTGACCAAAATTCCCATTCCTATGTCACTGGGAGTGGGGAGGTGGAAGAGGCAGGAGTGAAGCTTGGGAAGAAGGAAAAGGGGTGGGRAGGTGTTTGTGGTTTTATTTTTGTTTTTCACTGCCCTACTGTATTTTTATTGGTGTTAAATTTCCCCAAGTTGAGTCTGTTTTGCCCATGATGGTGGTTGGCAAATGATCCCTGTCTTTATCTTGACCCATCGGCTTTTTCATCTTCCTTTCTTCCCCTGCCCTGCTGAGGAGGGGGAGTTGTCATGTGATTGCCTTTCTTTTTCTAATCTCTGGAGAAAGAAAATGGGAAAAGGCAGAAGTAAAGTATTTCTGTGTTACTGACTGGAAGGAAATAAAAGGGAACAGCAGGATGATTTGTGAAGTGCCATCAGAAGAAGGGCAAGAGCAACTTTTGGGGAAGAAATGGAGATGAAATAATATGTAGATGATTGTCAGGTGGTGATATTGTTGGTCATTGCTGAGGTGAACATCAAAAGGAGAACAAAAAGGAAGAGTTTTTTCTTGGGAAAAAAATAGAAGAGCCATCTGGAAAATACACAAAGAAAGAACACTGAAATCACCATCTTTGCACCTAATACTGCTTTGAAAGTCTGAATACAGCCAGAGATTTCAGAACCAAATTCACTCACAGGCAAAAAAGACCAAGGGAGGAAAAAGGACTGTAGAGGAGAATTYGGAATACAAAGAAGCTTGGTATTTATATTATTAAAAAAGTGTTTTGAGAGTAATTTTAACACCTTCAAAAATAAAATGGCCAAGGAGTCGTTAGATTCATTGAAAAAGATTGAAATCTGTTTAAATCATCTGTCTTAATGCTCAGAATTGAGAAGGGAATCRTCTTTGCTGGTCTAATGATTTCTTTTTGCCATCTGGTGGGAATGGGGAGGAATGACAAATTTTAATAATGGAACGGAATGTACACATCATGAGATTTTTTTTTTTAAATTTACTCTCCCTTTGCATCAATTAAAATAATTAAGTGCAATTAATACAATGGTGTATCAGTTATCTAGCACAGTAGATTCAAGACCTGGCAAGCTGAAGAATTCAACTAAATTACACAGACTAACACTGCCTCTTGTATTAGCTTACACACACAAACACAAAAATTAAAACAGCCTTGCTGCTTATTTTCCACTGACTAGCTCAGACCGAAGATACTCAGAACTGCCCACTTCCCCAAGGAACAGGAGAAATTCTTTTGAAAAATATTTTGGAGTGGCTTGATTGCCCTCTTGTGTTCAAGTGGCAAAATGCAAAGCTGAGGGACTTTTCCTTTCAAAATGCAGCATTGTCCCCAAAGCATTGAGGCATCTTGGTGTTTTCTTCCTTGGGAGACCTCCAAAAGATCTGCACTTGTTTTCTTAGTTAGCTAAGTAAGTTTTTTACTTGCTTTTGCTCAATACTCTTATTTTGCTCTATACAGATTATGACATGTAAAAATGTTTCCTCATTTATTCCAAATAGGGAATGACTATGTAATTGCTTATGCAAAAGTCCAGCTAAAAACATAATAACAAACCTTAAAACATAATGGTATGAAATCACTGTCTGCTAATGTAATAATTAACTCTTCCTATTTGCCTTCTTTAAGTACAATAAAAAGATTCAAACAACCTTGAGACGAAATTCCGGTGTGATACGTTTACCTTTAACTGTTAAAAACAATCTAAAAATAGATTAGTCCATTATAGCTAATGAGCTATGCAGCTCTTCTAGTGCTACTCTGATAGAGCCATAAAGACAGAATTATTGAGTTTTTTTCATTCCCAGGACATGTACAAAAATCCTTAGGATTTATCATTTTTTATTTCTTAGGAAATAGAAACTAATATTTCACAAAATTTGGTATACGAGGCAGGGAGAGGAGACTCAGTCCTCAAATTTACTTGCTTTACGAAATCTGGTGTTAAAATACTGCTCCTGTTTATAGTGGCATGGCATCTCAAATATCTTAGTGGAAAGCTAAAAATGACACACACATAAAAGACTTTCATTAGTTTTCTCAGGAGGTAGCTCAAGATTTTAGTAGAGTCATTTCTACCATTTAATAAATACCATCTTCTTTCCTGTTTTCTTTCTTCCAGTTTGCAGCTCAGAACCTGAAAATGTTCAGTCTGATCCAAAGAATTACACTAGTCTTCTTGTTACGTGGGAAAGACCTCGTGTAGTATACGACACCTCAATTGAGCGRTTTGCTGTCTTTTATCAACAGCTGGATGGAGAAGACCAGACTAAGCACGAGTTTCTGACAGATGGGTATCAGGACTTGGTAACTGTGAACTCTTCAAGTTTCATAAAAAGGGTTGATGGCATTACAACTCACTGTTATTTATCTTGAGGGATTAAATTGTAGGTGGGAGCCGATTGAAGAGAAATGATGTCATTTTTTGGCCATAAAGCCACAAAGACAATTTAAAGCAAAAGTAAAACCTTCTCTTTTCCAGAACAGAGAAAAACTCTACAGATTGCTGCTTTGATTTTCCTTGACAGATCAGTCACAGAGCTCCTTAGCCACAAAACCCTTTGTCAATTAATAGTGATGTGTACTTCATTGTTCATGGTTGTGAACAAATGACCTACACAAGCAAAGGGATTCAATCAATTGTACTGCTATAAATACTAAGTTGCTGATTACAGTTTCATGGCATTTTACTAATGAGATCTATTCCGCTAACCCTCTTTAAAGTTTCATCACTTATCAGACATAATGTTACCTGAATTTGTGTTCAGCACTATACAGTTATTTGGTTTGATATCCTCCATGTAAAAACTCACAAGATTTGTTTAAAGTTGACTGAAAAGCATTTGTGACAATAAAATAGAAAAAGCACACATTATAATATTAGAAGAAAGGGGCTTTATGGTTCATAAGAAAAATGTGTTATGAAAAAAATTAACATTTTCAAATACTTGATACTTATTTGAAAGTAAATGATTTTTTTTTTCCTCTTAGGGGGCTATTTTAAATAATCTGCTGCCCAATACAAGTTACGTTCTTCAGATAGTTGCTGTTTGTTCTAATGGTCTGTATGGAAAATATAGTGACCAAGTCATTGTCGATATGCCTTTAGAGGACTCAGGTAAGTGGTCTTTTGAGTTTAGTGATCATTTTTAGCTGAAAAATCTGAACATGAAGAAGTAGTTTGTTTGCAAACCAGTTTAAATGCGTGACTCTCAAATTATGCTAAAATGAAACTTCAAAATCACTGCAGTTAACCTTCAGCATGTTCCTTGCTAATGATGTTTTCCCTGATGTAATTCCTTGTAAGCATTACCTATAAAAATCTGCATGTTAATTTTTTTAATTCTGAGAATATTCTACTTGATTTCAAATCTCCTAAGTGTGTCTTTTAGAAATATAATGTAGGGAAATAAAATCATGTTTGGTATTATTTCTGTATGGTTGAAGCCTCTCAAAATCAATCCACTCGACCAAAGTATTAAGGAATCAAGTAATACAATTTCCATAAATTATTTATAAGTCTGTATTAATGATTTTGAAATTTTATTTTTTTATGAATGCTTGGAGTTTGATTTCAACAGACTTGCAGTGATGAAATTCCCTTGCTTCTTAATGCTGCCTTGCAAAAAAATCAAAAGGCCTAACAAACAAATCTTGTTGATTTTACAGCCAAATTTGCTTCTTCTGCCTGCTGGTAAAGATTAAATAATTTTAAACTATAGCATGAAGCTTGATCTTTTMCTTAATAATTCCTTAAATTCTATGTAAGTTTTAGCATCCGACTCAGTTCTCATTTAAAGTGAGCGTGACCTGTGTTTTTAATTAAGAACCCTATAATTAATCATAGAAGAAGATCAAATGCTTTTTGTTCATGCTAGGAGCTATTTTTTTTGTCTAAAGGCCTAGGTTTTGTAGTTTATGTATTCTGTAAGTTCAGTTTTACGCTTATGTATTTATGTTTAGCTGCAACAAGATCTTTAGTGATGTTGTGGTGTATTTGGGAGAACTGGACAGGTCTTCATTTCAAGGGAACCACATTCCTTTACAGTGAGAGAGAATAAGAGTGTCARCAATCTCTACCACATGAATTCTGGACTAATAAGGGTAATAGGCTTGTAATAGTATGGGTTTTTCTGTAGAAGGACAACACAGCATCAGGTACATACATATTTTTAATAAAGATTTAACTTGTCTTTCAAATATAATGTATTTAGAACAATATATTCTGGGGTCTTAGGCTAATATCTACCAGAATTTTCCTATTTCTCTTTAGTTTTCTAAAAAATCCACAAGGTTCTGACATTCTAACTGACATTTCACTCTTCTGCCTATCTTTTATACATCTTGTAGATAATATATTCTTCCACTTACTTTCCAGAATTTTCTGGGTTTGTGTTTGAGGAATTTTCTCACATGAGAGTTCATCTACCTACCCCACATCCTTTTCTACATGGAATGAGAAATAAGCAGCAGGATTTTATCATCATTAAACAGTAATTCAACACATCAAGCCAGTACAGTGCTGCCATCAGAGCTGTAAAACCTCTGAGAATAGATACCCCAAAACAAAATCCAGTAYAGGTGATATCCAGAGGAGAAACCACCCTGCTGCTGCTACTGCTGTATCCCTGCTGTAAGGATGAGTTGAATCCACCCCACCGTGTTCTCTTTGGAAGGAAAGGTGGGCACAGAGGCAGGGAGAGAGCCAGGAGCTTTGGGGGTGGGCAGGAACTGTCTGTACACCTGAGGTGTGAGCAGCTGCTGCGGGGGAACAGGCTCAGCAAGAGGATGAGGAGGGCTGGGCAGCCTGCAGCAGTGCAGATCCAGCCACCAAGACCAGCATCACTGCTGTGTTTCTGCTCAAGTCATGCAAAACAGTGGCTTAGCATTCATTCCAGTAGAGGGAAGAGTGAGGGAAATACATAATGGAAAATTAATATCACTTTCCAATATGTCAGCAGAAATTTCTCTGAGGTTTGTATTCTCAGACAAGAGAATTTAGCACAATAAATGCAATATTTCAGACTATGTTATATTTGTTATAATAAAGGTTATATATCAGACGGAAGGTCTGATACCCTCAAACCTTTTTTCGCAGGCAGACAATTTCTCCCTTGTGGATATTTCAAATTTTAAACAATATAAATTAAAAGAGAGGGAAGTGTTTAAATAAAAATTAATATTTACATGTTTCACAAAAAAMCCCCAAACATTTTGTTGGCATGCTTCCTATCTAAAGTAGACACAAAGTTTTTAATCTATTTTCTTTCTTTTATTTTGGTACTTCCACAATGGTACCTTTGGAAGTGTTGAATGAGAAAATACAGAAAAAAATTCCTCTCATGTGATTAGTGTGGTTTCTAAGAGTGTACACTGCTCTATAAATAAGTTGTTTACATGCTGTGTCAACTCTGGAAAAAATCTTAAAATGTGAAAAAAAATTCTATTAATTTCTAATATTAACTTTCATTTGCATACTTGCTTTTACTAATTATTTGCATCCAAATTAACTGTTGCAAATATTTCAAATACTTCCGTATTTAATTTTAATATTCCTAATATTGAACAAGAGACATGAGAATGTAGATATCTGATAAGAAAAGTATGTTCAGAACAGCTTGCTGATTACAGCTRTAACGTCAAATTGGTTTTGTGATCTGCTTTGTAGATCTTAAGGCAAAAGGGGATTTCCTGGAGCTCCTGCTTGGAAATTTATGAAAGAAAAGTTATCTTCACCATGAAGACATGAAATAAAGTTGACACCCATAAAGCATAAATTAAATCTTTCCTTTTCAAGAATTACTCTGAGTAATCCAGTTTTATTAAGATGAAATTCACTGTAGTCACCTCCTGATCAGTTTTCATGTTAAGAGCTAAAGCAGGGCATGCGTCACCCAGAGCATTAGATGGGCTGTTTTGCAGGAAGAATTCTGTCCTTGGAATTGCCACTTCTAATGAGATCTGGTATTCAAAATGCTCAAGACCATTGTTTTAGGACTTACTTTTTGAGATACTTGCAAGAGAATGTTTCTCCTGCCTTGTCCCCACCCCATCTGATGCCTCCCAAATGTGGTCAGTCAGGGCTCTGCAGGCTCTGGTGATCCACAGATCCAAGACTTGTTCTCAGCAGTCATTTGTAAGAGAAAGGACCCCTTTCAGGCCATGCTGTCTGCCTCAGTTTGTGGAAGCCTCAGGAGCTGTAATGCAGTGGCATTGGGCAGGCCACCATCGTGTAGGCCTCTGCTCTTTGGGCTTTTCCTAAACTCTTCAGGGTGGCAGCCCTTCTCCTTGTCATATGGTGTGGTGCACGTTAAAATTTTTTCCAGTTGGTCTCCATTTAGTAAAAGCCAACTTGATGTAGCTACAAAATCTCCATTGAAAACATAGGGAATCATGTACAGAGTGTCTTAGTCAACTTTCATAAAAATCCAACCTTTATTTACAAATTTTTCATTTGCTGTTAAAATTGGATTTTGAATAACTACGTAAATGTGTGGTTTGACTCTCTAGATAACATCTRTATAGAACTGAAGGTTGTGCAGTAGTTTGTTGTGCAGCAAATCCTGGTGCTACTTACATGCTTTTGCTGACACAGGAAAGGAAAAATAAGAATATAGCTCTCCACTCCTATTCCTTTGTGTAGACTTCTGTTGGTTTTTGTGAAAAAAAAAAAATATAAAACCAGCAACATGTTGAGATATAGCTCTCAAATGCTGTCTCCTGCCTGGCCTCTCATGCTGTCAGCAATGCTTTCTGAGGGTCTAACTATGCAACTTCTTTTTTACTCATCTTTGTGATTTTTGTTCTAAAAAGCACTAAGCATATATTAGATGTCTGACTTAGACCTCATTTTGTACTGATAAAAGTAGAAATCTGAGAGCTAATTTAATTAAAAGAAATAGGCTTTACTTTTGTTCTTGCTGTGCCATTTATTACAAGTCAGTACAGAAATTAAAAGACTTTATGTTGTGTGCATTATTCTACAATTACAAATCCCATGGTTTAAAAGAGATTTTTTTTAGATATTTGCATTAAACAAAGTAGGGAAATAGTTACCTTTTCTGTATTTGTTCTATCATTTCTTCATCTGTCATTAAAATGGACTATGAAAAAGACCTCTACAGAACTCTGTAACTAATAATTTCACTATTTTATTTTAAAATGTAAACTGCAGAATAATCAATATGTGGTTCCAGGAAAAAAAATAAACAATCTTGTTCTTCAGCCTACAATGGGTTGTTTTTTGGAAGGTGTGGCTCCTCACCTTGGGTGGGGGATGTTATTTTATTTCTATAATCTCCCATCAAATCAAAAGTTCAGCAACAGGATTAACAGAACTTCTTTTTGTGTCTCTAATACTTTTGGCAATAAATTTTCTGTGACCACCTAAATTCAAATAGTCTTTACAAAGTTTCTGAAGATTTACTGTTAATATGCAGTTTATATATATATATGTATATATATATATATATGTATGTATCTATACATGTATGTTTGTAATGTTAATGTGCCCCTCCATTGAGAAAATAGCAAGAAAGTGTAGTTTCCTGCTGGTGGAATTTGAGAGCATGTGCCTTACTGTAWATTCTTGCACAATCAGTACAGTTTGTTTTTCTGACGGAGTCTGATTAAAGCTCAACTAAAGAATAGTGACCACAAAAATAATAGATATGTAGATAGATACAAAAGAATTGAGTACATAGTATGTGGTATGGGTCTGTTGTGGGTAGGCATTCAAACTAATGTCACTATTTGATTTATATCACTGAGAAGACAGGGAATAGCATTATCTCATCCACCCCTTCCTCCCCTCTGCTCCCCTCCCCACCCTTCCACAGAACCTCCTAGGCCTCAGGAGTCAGAGGTAAGATAATTTTTTTTCTGGCTAGCTAATGAAAGGTCAGTTCTGTACTTGTTTATTTATAGCTTTTTGTTACTAAAGAACAACGTGTGAAGATTTTGTGCAGCGTGGCTTGGTTTGCATGCTATAATACACAAATAAAACTATATGAGTATATGTTGCATATAGCACATCTCAATTTGTTTTGAAAGGTAGGTATGGGCAGACCAAAGAGAATACAAATTAAGTCATAAACCCCATCTGACTTTGCAAAAAAGAGAAATATCAAGATGGCATCTTTATTGTGTTGTGTTGAAGAAACTGCATTTGTGGAGGAAACGCAGACATGGATCTGTGTGTGATGCTATTGTTAGCATTGCTTCCCAGGCCTTGGAATATGTGTTAGCACTTGTACAGACAGAGTGCCAGAACATGGCTTAGGAGAAAGCCTTAGAAAGACTCAGAGTGGGGATGGGCCTTTTGTGAACCAAAGGAGGAGTAGGATGCATTAGTGCTGTGTTAGATTTCCTCACTGAAGACCTGTGCCAGTTCCTACCAGAGTTGGATGTTTCCTCCAACCTGCTTTGAAGCCTTGCTTACTGACTGCCATCAAAAGTACAACMCTGGACTTGGCCAAAAAGAGAGAAAGAGGGCAAAAGACTACCTCTAAATTTGGAGAGCAGGATTTTCACCTGGGTTGTAGGAGATTAATTTCTTCATCCTGTTTCAGTTGGCTTTTATTCATGAGAAGTGGGAATGCCACAAAAGCCTCCAGAGTAGTTCTTCACAGGCCATGCAGTACCTGTTTATTAGGGACTTTTTGTGGGATGTGATACAATTGGCTTCATGTCTTTGCATTAAATCAAGGGGGTGGGAGTTTGTAAAAGGCTGTAAGCACTGGGAGAGGGGGTCTCTTTGCCCTGATGGAGGCATGCAGTCTGCTGCATCCTGAGTGTGATGGCATGGCTGTTGCTCTAGTGACCTAAATCCAATCCTGGGTGCACAAATAAGGAGTTTTCTATATGAAAACTATAGAACAGACTGTTTTACAAGAATATCTTCAGAGCTTTCAGATTAAACATAGAGAAATAGCTGGTCCCCACACTTACTGTTTTTCTCTCTTGTGTATTTCTGTGTTAAACTGTACTTCTCATTGAAAATGTTCTATGGCTTCCCCTGGCCAACATGTGGTTCCTCCAAATGTGCAAATCCAATGGTATCAAAATAGAGCCAGACAAAACTGTTGTGGCTGAATGTGTCCTGTCTAGGTGAGGGAGCATTGCTACCCTTAGTCCTCAATACAGGTGGTTGCCCACTTCACCAAACACAATCCTACAAAACATCTGGGACACAGTCTCAGTAAAACTATTAATTAATCAGTTGAGTCCTTGCAGAATTAATAATTCTGTCTATTTAAAATTGTGGATGATGCGGTGTGTATTTTTGTTTTATAGAGGCTGACCTCATTCCTGAACTGAGTGAAGCTGAAGAATATGAGGTATAAAATTCATTTTTTAAGAAAGTATTTTAAAAAATACATTTCAACTGGATTGAAATTGCATTCTGTGAAAATTTACAAAACTATGTCACCAACTGAGTATATTATCTGCATTTATGTGTACATATATATATATGTGCATATATAGCCTTTGAGCTATATTTCTTCTTAGATAACTCTGGAGATATCTCAGTATTTAGTTCTCTGGGTCTGGAGATACGTGGTGAGGTAAGGGATATCACAGGATATTCTTAAATATTTTTAGAAATGGGGCGTCAGTTTAAAATCACCCCTCTGTGAAGTCTGACAAAATAGTTCATTTAGCAGAATCAAAGTTGCCATCCAGTCTTAGGCCTTTTAGTTTGTTTAAAGAGAAGTTTGATTTGGCCTTGCTTGTGATGGTCTTAACAATGTAGTAAATTAAAGTAAGGAAGGACAATAGTTGTGCTGAAGAGTGAGATTCAAGTGTGTCTCCTATCAGTGTGCTATTGATTGAACTGTTACTCAAGAATTCTTGGAGAGTCTTTGCTTCTTGAACTCAAGTTAGACTTTACAGTATAGTTCTGTTTTACAAAATTTTTGATGATCTTATTATAACCTTTGGAGGTTTCATATTCAGTAACTAGGTTTCTGGTATCCCAGCATGGAGAGAAGTAGAAATACCATAATTAAGTCTTTAACAGTCTCTAACACTAATTTTACAACATAAAACAGTTACTTCAGTCAGAAATTTTTCAAGTAATATCAAGAAATCCCTCCAAATTTTTATTTACAGTTTCAGTCTATGACCTCAATATTGYCACTGCATTAAAAGTCCTTTTAGTTAAATAGACAGCCTGTGCTTACCTGTCTGTCTATTTACCCTCCCTTACATTTGTGGACACTGAGTAACCACTAATACAGTCATTTCTCTGTTGTTGTATGCTGTGTATCTAGACTATTATATTGCATCTGCCGGGTGCCAGTGAACGTCAATCGATATTGACTTGTACCGAGAAAGTTTAAAAGTGCAGACATTACCTTGCAGAAAATATGCCTTGAGAAACAAGAGACTGTCCAGGTTTGAAGACACACATTCCTGGCACTGCTATGCTACAGTTTAGGTTATTTAGTCCTTAGAATGAAATCCAGAGCTGAGAGTCACAGCTGAGGTAGTTTTTGTTGTGTGAGTGCCCTAAAGGTTCCTGGTTCAGAGAGGGACTGCAGCATTGAGCCCAGCTGTAGCCCCGTGGGCAAAGCCCTTGCTCTGGCGAGATGGGTAAAAGCTCGCAACTCCTGTTCTCTGAGTGCCTCAGTCAATAAGGTATTCAGCAGCTCTTTATCTTGGGCAGTTCTTTCAAAGGCTGTTATTTTTTACGTTCTTTTCCCTGCTGTGCCCTGKTCAGTGCAGGGGTGGGAGATCTACTCAACCTGAACTATAGAGGAAGCTGAGGAGTTGTTAGATGGATAGCTGTCCCAGTCTCCTACCTACCTTTCTCTCAGCAGTATGCTTTTGAATAAAAACCGGTGACATTTCCACCACATCACCAAGACAGATCTTAAAAATAAAAAAATATATATATATTTTGCAAGAGGCTCTGTGCTGCTATGTCTCTTTGGGTGATATGTGCCTGTCAAATCAAGTCCCTTCAGAAACTGAAAGTACCCCTCAATCTAGATTGCAGAATTGTGCTGGACAAGTTTGGTTTTGCTGCAGCTCTAGATGGGGGCACAGCCCAGAGCTGCAGGGGCTGCTGTGTCTAGGTCAAAACAAAAATGCTTGCTGAGCGAGATASGTGCTTTGATATTGCATTTTTTGATTTGGTGCAGGGAAAGTTGGAGAGGGAACAAAAGGATTTGATCTTAGATCCTCAAGCATTCAGTCGAGTAATTCTTTGGCTTTCAGATATGTCCTTAAAAGGCAAAACTCTATTAAAGATTTTGCACAAAATATTGTTATCATTATTCCTTTTTAGAAAACAAAAGATCATAACAGGACTAGGGTATACCACTCACAAAGCTTGTGAAACTCCTGCAGTCATGCTGAGGACTGTGAAATCCTCTTTTCCAGAAAACTCTGAAGATTCAATAGAATTGAGGCCAGGTCATAAATATACTTTACAAATTCTGTTGTTATTATTGCAGTTTAATTACCATCAGGATATTAGTGCAAATCTCTAAGATATTCTGATAGCAAAGCCATTTTTTCATTGCTGTGTATATAATATATACTATATACAAAGGCATTTTATTTTGAAATAGAGCTTTTTTAATGAAGTAAATAAAAGCTGGGGGTCMTTTTTACCTCTCAAATACAGCTAAYGTAACACAATATCGAAGAAGTGGTTGGGACACAGCAATTTTTTGTTTGTATTGCAAATAAGGATCATTTTTCCAGATAAAAGAGGATACCTATTCTTGCGGTTAATACTTTGGTTTAAGACCAACAGTCTTCTCAAGTGTTGTCTTGCTTTACCCATCTTGTTTTATGGATCCATGAAAATGTATTATTGCATTCGTTTTCATTCATGTGCAGAGTCTGTAAACATTTTTCATWTGTTAAAATCTTCGGCTATGGTATTTTTTTCAAAGGATGAAGTTGATGAAAAGGAAACAGAGGTGGATGAAGAAACTGCAGTGGTTCCTAGCCCTGATAATACAATGACCCAATTGAGGAGAGATTTTCAGGTGATTACATCCAGCTACAGTCAAGAAAAAATGGGGACAAAACCTGGTGAAGCTAAAAYAAATAGATACTTAACAAGAGAAGAATTACATGGTAAGGATAATGTTTTCAAAGCAGTTTATTATGCTACTTCTCCACCTATTGGTGAAATTTCTGAAGAGGAAGATGCTTTCTTGGAGTCCCAAACAATTACTGGAATTCCTCCTCAACTCGTTGGCTCCAGCAGAGGCAGAGAAGAAGAATATATATATCTTTCTTCAGGCACCGAGCCGACAAGCATAACCACTACTGGCCACAGTGGTGAAGATTTCTTATTGTCTCCTTTTAAACCTCATCAGGAATCTGATGACTTTTGGAGTTCAGTTCCTACCACTTCTTCATCACAGCTGGTTACAGAGGAGACCTCCCAAGAAGATGCCCTTCCTTCAGGAAGTCCCGACATAAGTGTGCATGATGTTGTTTCCCAAGGCTCCATTAAATATTTTTCAGAAGGTGTAGCACCCTCGAGCTCTGATGAGCCTCCAAAGCATACTCMTTCAGCTGATGGAAATCTATGGTTTCATAATGCTACAGATGCAACAACTCAATCTGTTGMTACATCGGCCAGCAGGCAGCTGTCTCAGACCAGTTACACTGATGCTTATGTAGCGGGATTAAAGCCAACTACAGTGCCCTATTCAAGCAGCCCAGTGGTTTCACAAGACACTTCAGATGCGGATTTAGAATTGCCACATTATTCTACCTTTGCTTTCTCCTCTGCTGAATTATCACCTCACTCTATCCCTTCAAGCTCTGGAGAATATGGTTCTGCTTCTGCTGCCAGTGAGGTTCTCTCTCAGACAACTCAGCCAGTCTATAATGGTGAGATACCTCTTCAACCCTCCTACAGTAGTGAAGTGTTTCCTCTAGTCACCCCTTTATTGTTTGACTCTCAGATGCTCGAGACTGCCCCTGCTACATCAGATAGTGATGTGACCTTGCATGCTACACCTGTATTTCCCAGTGTTGATGTGTCATTTGAACCCACCCTGTCTTCCTATGACGATGTACCTTTGCTTACATTTTCCTCTGCTTCCTCCAGTAGTAAAATGTTTCACCGTTTGTATACAGTTTCTCAAATGTTTCCACAAAGTGCTACTCCAGCTGTTGCAAGTGATAAGGTGTCCCTGCATGCTTCTTTGACGTTGGCAGAGGGTGATCCATTAATACAGCCAAGCCTTGCTCAATATGCTGATGTGGTGTCACATCAGACCACTCATGCTGCTTTAGAGACACTGATATTTGGTCATAATAGAACTCACATATTTTCTCAAGTTGAACCATCCAGCAGTGATTTAAATATGCATGTACTATCTACAATGTCTGAACTTCCTTATGCTGTGTCTGGTAATGTGGGCTCCCTCCAAAGCTATACTGTTTCCTATGACTCTGCAGAATTTGTGCATGATTCTGTTGACATATTTCGTCAAGATCCTTTATTTAGCAGCTATAACAATGTACTGGTGCATAAACCTTCTTCTGTAATATCACAAGCTGATACTTTGCTGCAGCCTACGCGCTCTCTGTCTAGTGACACGGATTGGTCTGAAGCATACTCTGGTAGTGAGTCCCTTTTGCCTGATACAGATACTCTGACGGTACTTAAYGTTTCTTCCTCTGATTCTGTTGATGAGATTCCATATGAATCATCTGGGTTTAGTGATGTTAACAAGATACTTCAAAAAGGTCATGTTGTATATGGAGATGAGAGAGAACTGAAAATTTCCTCCTCTTTAAGTGAAATGGCTTCCAGTGCTGAAAGTAAAGTGATACATGAACTTTCTACATCTGTTCCTGATAATGTTGTAATTGAGCAGAATATGGCTCTGCAAGAAAGCCTACTTCCTGTTTCTAGCACAAAGGGAATCCTTCCAGTCTCTCTTGCTTTTCCCACTACTAAGATATTTGATTTTGACATTAGTAAACTTGCAGAAAAGCACCTTTCTGTTCAGCCTTTGCATGTTACAACTCCAGCCTTTGATGACACTTTGCTTAAACCTATGCTTAGTGCAAGCTCAGATCAAGCTCTCTCTGTCCCTGCTTATAGCAAAATATTGTCCTCGACTCCGCTGTACTTTTATGAGACCTCAGCTATATTAAATAATGAAGCATTACTGCAGTCCTCCTTCCAATCTTCTGGTGATGGCGCTCTGCTTAACACAGCTGCAGTTGTGCCTGGTGATCCAATATTGGCTGAAAGCTCAAGGGTTCATAAAGATAGTTCTACATTTGACCAAATATTGCATCAAATGGCGCCAGGTTCTGCTACAACTGAAAGCAAGCTGCATTCTGCATCTGCACCTTCTGTTGCTGATATGATGTCAAACACTTTTAGTAAGCCCACAGAATCCCTTCAAGGTTTATCTGTTTCTTACACAACTGAGAAATATGTTTCACCCAGTTTTTTTAACAATGAAGATGTTCAGAAGGTTATGCCTTCATTGTACAGTAGCGATGTTTCTTTCCAGCTGACCAGTTTACAAAGTACAGATGCCTTTCCCCCCCAGGCAGCAGTGACTGCTGTAACAACTCCCTTCCTAGCAGGGGACACATCACCACATGTAGCTACTCCTACCGACAGCCATATCTCTTCAAGTGTTTTTGAAGAAGAGGCTGCCAGTGTGTCTTCAAGTTCCACATTTGGTTTTGATCCTGTTCATATGCCTACAGTTGTTTCTGGTTCTGATTTGTCCATTCATCACACTCTTCCTTTACCAAATRTGCACATTTCAGTTACAGCTGTTCCGTCCAAAAGTGAGATCCCTGTAACTTCGAGTAGGTTGCTGGGTCCTTCTAGAGAATCCTCTGGGTTGTCTCCGAGTGTCCTGTCCAATACTGATTTGTGGTCTTCTGTAGTTGAGGATGACTATGATGAATATGATGATGGCTTCCCTGTAAGTAACTGTATCTCGTGCATTTCCCATAGAGAAGATGAGGATATGGTAGTAGAGGATCAAAATGCAGAGGTAAATGATCACGAGGATCAGAGTAACCTAATTATAAGCTCACATTCTGAGAAACCTGAAGAAGAGAAGTTTTCTACTGCCGCATCTGACAGTCAGATAAACCGTGCCATGGACAGACATAATTATACATCCATACCAGATTTGACAAGTGTGACACCTAAGAAGCACAACGACTTGAACATTTTGGAGAACCACATTCAGACTGCTGGTGTCCAGTTGCAAAACACATCAGAATCTAAGTCTTGGGCTGTTTTGACAAGTGATGAAGAAAGTGGTTCTGGCCAAGGTACCTCAGATAGCCTTAACGATAACGAAACCTCAACAGATTTCAGTTTTCCTGACCATAATGAGAGAGACACTGAAGGGGCAGTTGAATCAGGTAACTCAGACTTAACTCCTGGATCATCACAGTCATCAGCATCATCTGTTACTAGCGATCACTCATCAGTATTCAACATCTCTGAGGCAGGTTAGTTATGGATAAGTCTAATGAATGCCATGGGAAGCTGTGAGGGGATRCTTTTAGAGAATGAGAAGGTTAATCTACAGATAATAAAGGGTGAGCATAACTGTACCAATGGGTGTGACTAAGGAAGCRCTGGGGAACGGGTGCATACTGAGCTGCCTGTCTTGCAAATGCTACTTGCCTACTTAAAACTGCACCTGAAATATTCTTCAGTAAGAAGATTGGTGCTCTGCTTTTGGATAAATGCATACTGACAGCAGAAATTGAGTGGTGCAAAATCTAAAACCAGAGTTGTTTCAGCGCTAATTGTTAAATTTTAGTTTTAAAGATTTGAGAGGGACTTAAGTTCTCTGTTAAGTTCTCTGTACAAAGTCAAGTGCTGCCTTTATGGAAATAACACTAGAGGAAACCATGCCTCTGCCAGAGGAAACATACCTCTGATATTCTCTTTTTAATTTACAGCTGCACATTTTTGTGTGTTTTCTAAGAGATATTGAGCAAGGAAAAAGATGCTTGTTTGATTCTGATTCATCTGAACTCAAAAAATCATTCCTTTTTCTTCTGTGTGTGCCACTTTCAGATTTCAGTGAGATGCAGAATGCTTGTGCCAGATTTGCATATTCCCAAAGTAGAGTCAGATTCTCCTCTACCTGTTTATATTTAGTGTTATTTTTTTCTATTTATTCCTCTTAAAGTCAGCGAGAGTATTTGTGACCCATGATTCCAAGGATAAAGTCAGAAGTCAAAATTGATAACGCATTTCCTTTGTATTTAAAAGTTCACTGTGGGAATTCTGAAGTATTCAGACAGATAAGTTTAATTCCTTGTTGTGTTAGAGAATTTAAAATCAAATAAGTCAAAAATAACCTATGATCCTTGAAAACAAAAAGGACAACAAACAAGGTTGAATTGGTACTTTAGAAAATAACTTGAACTTCTGTTATATGCGCACAGCATCTGTAGAGGGCAGTATCATTCAACTAAACCACTAAGGAGTGGAATCCACTAAGCATGGGAAGGTTTCAGCCCAGTCTTACAAGGAAATACATAATTGAATTACATAAGGTCGTATCCTTCACGAGCAACAGAATACTACTATGGAAAGGTGGTAATTTGGCACTCTATATAGTTGGGGCTGGTAAAATGTGAAAAATAGAAAATAAAAGGAAGTAGAAAACATTGAAATTACTAAGAGTCCTAACAAGGTAGGTGTTATAAAACTGAATCAAGAAGTGAATTATTTCACTGGTAAGTAGCTATCAGTTTGTGTAAAAAGCATAAAATTTCTTCCAAAATAAGCAAAAATAACCTTAATATTTCAAAACCTATGTTACTGATATGAATGAGTGTTGCACTAGAGTTTTCTTAATGGATGTCATTTGAATTTTTACCAATAGTAACTCAAAAAGGGTTTTACAGTACTGAAAGAGATGGAGTACAACAGACTTAGGGTTGGTTTTTTTTAGATATTATTAAAAGACACTCTGCAGTATCATTTCATGTGCCTTACATTTTTCCAATACATGATGCCTAATACTGGCTTTTAATAAACTGAAAATTCAATTTCAGCATGTCTGATATGGTCTCCTGTAAATCAAACACATATTTGCTTAATTAAATTATAAAGAAAAAAAACAAAACCAAAAATAATCTCTCATGTGAGAACTTATTTATATATTGCAGTGGATTTTTCAGAAATTGGTGAAATGTCTTCTCGTTGTGACCATTACAGAAAAAAAATGTCATTTAAACTCTTCCCAGTCTTGTAGTTGTTGATGCGTTGTTCTGAACTAGGAATTTCTTCATAAGTCCTCTMTGAGTACCTAAACCTTTCAATTTCTGTTGCAAAATTAAGATCAATTAATAGAAAGGAATGTGCAAAGGATCAAAACACATCCATTATTAGAAATCAAAGAAATGCGCTATAGCTGAGACTGCCTTTTCAGCTGCCRTCATTGGAGAGATGGCCAAGTAGGCAAAAAAAACCTGTTACAGGAGAAATCTGCACTTCACTCCCCGKAGGAGGAATCCTAATAGGATACAGTCATGAAGTTTGAAGGAACCCTGTCATGACACAGATAGGATTGGATTTTATGCTGTGAATTAGTTCAGAGCTAAAACAAGTCTGACTATCTCAAAGGGTTTGTGTTGTGTTTTCTCATGCATACATATAGTTTTTTCTCTGAAGTGAATAGGAAATACCAATTTTAACCTACTCAACAGAAACTTGGAGGTTTTCAGAAGCAACCTCTGTCTTCAATTACTTTGCCTGTTGAGCTGCAGATTTAAAGAGGAAGTGATTGATATGGGTGTTAAAGAGTTTTTTTAATTAAAACCAAGAAGACATCTGCAAAATCAGAACCTAGAACTTTTGCACATAAAGTCCTGAAAGCTTCTAAACTCAAGAAAATGGAAGCAAATAGAGCTGCCTGGAATTCTGCGCTGTGCRAAGCCATTTGGTTTTTGACATCCTATTTAGAGCATGTGATTTGCTGTCTTTTTTTTTCCAGATCCAACTTCATTCCTTCCTCCTTTTGTGTAAAAACTTTTTACTCATGTAGAATTGGTCTCTTGAAATCCCAATGGATTGCAGATGTTTTCTATACAGAAAAATTCTGCTCTTTTACAGAGGATTCATTGAATTAGGACTGTTCACAAAAGCAGAAAACATTCTAGGGATTTAATTCTAAGAAGGCAAAAGTGCTTATTTCTGCATTTTAACTCAAATAATGCTCACAGTAAACTGCTCAGATTGAAATAAATCAGTTATTTTATGCCAAAGCCACAACTTTTAAATGTTTACTCCTCAAGGTATGGCAAAGCTAAATGTACAGCATTAGTGTTTTCCACCATTGTGTTTCCCTCTTTAATAAAATTGTAAAATATATTGTTTTAATAGTCATGTGGATTCTCATGTCTAAATATTTCTGTCATCCAGCATGATACGGCTCACAGAAATACGAAACCAAGGCAATACCAAATATTAATTTGATCRGTTGTAAATATGGAGGTGGGAAATTTAATTGTGTCTCCATTGTAGTTGAGGGAGGAAATGGATTCAGAGGCAATAGGATGTATCTATGAGGCAATTTATAGAATGGGCAATGGATAAAAATACAGAAAGCTTAACTGCAGTACAGTAAGCACATAAGGACTATTACAAGACAATTTTCATATTAAACTCTTAGCTAGAGAACTGACTTGCCTTATATGACTGACAGTTTACTATAAATTCAATGCACTTTCCAATATAATGTGTTCAGATTTCTTAACTATTAGCTTTCAGCTAATAAAACACATCAAAATAAATTAAAAAAAAAAAAAACCTTTCTTCTGAATTTTAACAACAATCTGCTATTCTTACAAAGAGAAKTCTCCACTGCTGGAAGGCTGAGTCACATAAGCTTGAACACTTTGCTTTACTCTATCTGCTTATCTTCTGTAAGCTGGTTTGCAAATGTATAAACTGTCTGCGGTACATAGTGAAAAATAGAGGTAAGTGATACTAAGTAGACTCATTATAAGACACATTCACTTGTTCTGTGCATTTCTCAGAATTTAAACATGGACTRTTTCAATTTTCTCTGACTGCAGAGGCAAGTAATATTAGCCATGAGTCTCGTATTGGTCTAGCTGAGAGTCTGGAATCAGAGAAGAAGACAGTTATACCACTTGTGGTCGTATCAGCCCTGACTTTTATCTGTCTAGTGATTCTTGTGGGTATTCTCATTTATTGGAGGTAAGTTGTTTWTTGGTTGATCTTTTTTTCAGTTCTAAAGAGCTCTGATTTGAAAAATGTGATTGGCATTATTGAGCTAGTTTACAGGAGGGAGACTGGATCTTGTCTCTTGCCATATCTTAGTATTGTTCAGTGTCATAAAGGTGGTGAAATAAGGTGGTTTCTGTCCAAGATACTCAACTGCAATTCTTTTGGGTTTTTTTKGTGGGSTTTTTTGGTGGCTTTTTTTGGCAGAGGATTTAACCACTGCAAATAATTTATTACCATATTGAGAGATATAAGTAAACAATAATTTGTGGTTGATGCCTAGAGACCAAGTGACTTAACAGAGCACTGGGAAGAACAAGAGGAGAAGAAAAATAAATATCATGGCATGGGATTTTTTGCTATCTTTCCAATACTTTAACTGTTAGAAAAAGTAGTCATCAATTTAGAATGAGAATCTATGGTCCTCAGCAGGACCATGTGAATAAGCAATTCATTGCAGAACTACTCTGCAGCTGACACTGGGACAGAAAGGGATAGTTTAATGATACTATAATAGTGGAACAGTTTGAAGATCAGTCAGTGAGTAGCACTTACGATGTTCTTTGATTAAAAAGTCACTCTACTTTGTGATTCTGCCAAACCAAAATTAGCCCCCCAGCTTTTCAAAGCTTTAGTGGAGAACCAAGGATGTGTTATATGTGTGCACATGTGCTCAGGTTTCCTTCATGTTGTTCTGGACTTGATAAACTTATAAGCCAGTAAGAAAAAAAAAATCAGGATAAAGAGAATTGATGGCTATAAGAAGTCCTAATAACATAATCAGTAAGAGCAAAAAACTCTATCCACACTGAAATAAAACAGACCAGCTAGCATGGCACAGATTTCTTCTGTACAGCTGAAGTCACTTCCCTTATAGAGGATGAAAACAGAGGTGCTGCACTCATATCGTGTACTGGGAATGGCCTCTGTGCTGTGCTAACCCCAAACTCTGTCAAAAATTGTGCGAAATACTGCAAATTGGCCTGAACAAAAMATGTACCAGGAACCTTGCCAGCCATGTGGCAGTATGTGGCAATGCTCACGGCTTTGGCTCTCATCCGTTGACTCTTGTTAAAGTCACTTTCCCTAGGGTCATGTCTGCTTAAGTTCTCAAAACCCTTGCACAGCCCTGAGGCTTTCTCAAGTGTGTGGGTTGTCAGGGAGGAAATGCTCTTGTGGGCCAGAAGGGAGAAATGAGTTGCAAAACCTTCCTACCACTTCAGTGTTGGCCAGGAACCTGATCCTGTTGCTGCTTCTGCTGTGCTAACACATAAACCGGCAGCCAGAAACAGGATCTTACTCTTACTGTACAAACAAGTGGGAAGACAGACCCAAATATCTGCTTCCAGATGTCTCCAGAGCTTGTTTCTTTGTTCCTCAGCCCATATAATCCTGCTTAATCTAAAATTATTTAAAAAAAAAAAAAGTGGAGATCCAGTAACTGGACCACAGACTGCCCTTTCCAAGATAGTGAATACTCTGATCTCTAGGCTCTGATGTCAGGGTAGTGCTTGCTGACTTTTCTTCAAGTCTCCTGATATGGGTTTTCTGTCAGCCTATCGGGCTGTATCCCACATGGGGACAGAACACATTCCATCCCTGAACAGACTAGGCTGGAGAAATTGAGTTCAAGCTTCCTTTGATCCAGGAGAGTGTGCTAGTGAGTCAGACAGCCTTTGCCATGATTTAAAACACTTGAACAATGAACCTTGAACAAGGTTTCTTCTGCTTTTCAAAGTAATAGTCAATTGCCATAATAATTGCACGACTCATTTCTTAGTTTGTGCTTAGTTGGATAACTGTACTCTCCATCCCAGGATTTCCAGCTAACCACACTGAGAATCCTTTCCTGTCGTTCATGTTATGCAACATGATTGTTCATATTCATCTTCCAAAGGGTTTCATCCCTGATGCTAAACAGTGTTTGAAATCTCTTCTATTTGCCAAAGGACACCATGCATTTAAAGACCCAGATTGTACAATGCAGTTCTGGTAATCCTACACGTTACAAGCTTGTTTTTGTCGAATAACATTGTGTTCATTTTGTATTCTTTCTCTGGGAATGAACAATTCTGTAAAACAGGTCTTTCAACATAAAACAAAAATCTCGTTAGCAATAATATCTTCTTGACTTGAATCTAATCTTTTCTGTATTTCTTGTGTACTACAAAATAAAATATGGAGCTCTTTTATTGTTAATCCTCAAAATTCTCTTGGCATTATGATAACACCAGTAACTACTTGTTTCAGAGGAATGCAACACTGTTTGTAGGTGGGACTTCGCGGCCCTCTTTCAAAGTTGTCAAAACACTCACCTCTTTTTAAAGTATGAAGAAAAGTCAGAATATTAACTTTATTGCTATACAGATTTTATTATGCCTGGAAAATATTAGTAGAAAGTCTGTAAGATTTTCCTAATACTTAGATTTGGTTTGTTTTGAAATAATTGCTGTTAGCTGTTAATGTTTT
>NW_026623243.1:1011835-1056067 GCF_030028575.1 Malurus melanocephalus
AAAAGGTGTGTTTAAAGCCAAGTAATTACCAAGAACAGCAAGTTCCAGTCTCTCAAGGTTAAAAAAAGGCAAAATATTTTGTACTTCACTTTAATGACTTGTATCAGAAAAATAATTCTGTACCATCTGTTGTTTGGGTTTTAGTTTTGGGATTTTTTTTAAATGAAATTGTTAATCAGCACTTGAGGAAATTCCTCAATCTCTTCACTATCTCATTAGGCACAATTTCAATCTTTTTTTGATAGATATTTATTTCTCTGACAGGGATAATATCTTCTAATGGCAATATGGTCTAAAAATTGAATAATTGCCAGTGGGAAAATGCACAATTTTTAACTATTATAGTTTTCTGCATATTTTTTAATTCAAGCAATTTTCAAGCAATGTCATTTTCCTTTCATTTCTTCAGCATGATTAAGATTACAGTGGAATAAACAAGGAGATTCTTTGGCCTGTTTAATGGCCTTGTTGTCCAGATAGACTTTTTTAATAGCTTTAGAGAGAATTTTCTGTCCACATCTAGAGTCTGTCTGTTTCTTTCRGTATCTGTCTACTTGCATATTTCTTTCAGCAGAGATGCGGCAGGAGTGCATGGATGTACTTGCTCTATTCTTTTCTGGAAGAAAAGTTTAATTTGCTTAATTAATCATGTTTGTGCAGATCAATTTTTKTGATGTTTATTGTAAGAGGTTGGAGAATGTAACATGGTAACAGTTATCAGTGGTAGTTGTACCATTCAAAATTCTTTTTCAACAAACATATGAACTGTAGTAAAAGACCATCTCTAATAGCATGATCCACAAAATGCACTTTCAGGTCCATTTGTATCTATAGACATCTTGAGCATCATCTGGYTGTCATGCAGCCTGTTAGACATTTCGTGACAGCAACACTTCAGAAATTACCAACCTGATGGCAGGCAATGACCTGAATAGTCATTTAAATTTTAGTTTTYCCCCGCCACCCTCTATCTTTGAAACATACTGTCAGAAAATGTTCATTTTCTTATCCATGATTTGAACTGATGCCTTGAGTCCTTTGATAAGTTTATGGGAACAGAGTTGAAAACCTCACTAAAGATCATTAAACTTGCACATGCAGAGACACTGAAACCAGATGTAAATATACAGAGACCACAGTCATCCATCCATACAGGAAGAATTTCTCAACAGTGCGGCATCTTATAAATGGAAGTGTTAATAAAATCTGAAAATTCAAATTCCAGTAGACACAAAAATAAATTGCAGGCATTTAAAAACTGAATAATTGGCATCCATTGAGGATCCATATAGAGATCCTTTGGCTCCATCAGATCTTTAAATTATCTGAACATTTAAGAAAAATCTAAACGTGTTTGAGAATGTTCCCTGCAGTCTGAGGCTTAATCTTGTAGTCCCAAGTAGTTCCCATTGAATGTTCATTCAGATCTGGTATTCCTCTTGTCAGAGTAAAGCTTTGCTGGTGCTGCTGCTGTACAGATCCAGATACTGTAATTAATTCAATGGCTTAGCACTGGCCCCCTGTATAAAGTGGGTGTTTGAAGAAGTGCARTGTCTAAATTACAAATTACAGTTTTAAGTTGAGGATCTAAATGCTGGGATGAAAGGTGTAAATTAAATAATCAGGTTATTGAGTGGTGGGACCTTTATCTGGAAGTTTGTAATAGTCATCACTTTTTTCATTAACAACAAGTGATAATTAACGAGATGTGAGTATTAACATTAGATTTAGTCATGAAGGCTTCCAGTGCTGATGCAGAAGCAGATGGAGTGCCTATTTATAAGTCTTATTACAGGTTAAATCAACTGCTATKAATTTGTCTCCCAAATGTGCTAAGGATGTAATTTATTTTCAGCCACAATTAACTTGTTAAAGATTAAAAATACATTGGCTCAGTGAGAGATAATGAGTGTATGGCATAATAYAAGGCTATTTTAAGTACAGCTTTAGATGTGAAAGCCATTATGCTAATTAAATTCTTTATAGTTCAATCCTTTCTCAAGCAAGGAGGTGACAACRTTAGTCCATAAAGCTTACACATGATCGCTGTTCACAAGCAGTAGACGTTCATGGGGAGGGCACTTTCTGGATTTGGAGCTTGAGCATCAGACTGGTTGGCATGTTTGGTTGGTGCAGTTTTTAATAAACCCAATACAGCATTYGCTGTGCCCAGCAGACTGGGCCAAACTTTCTGAAGTGTTTAAAGATGTGAGGATTTTGATATCTCCCTGCATCTCACTGACATTTCACATACAGTTCTGATGCTAAAACACTTGATTCCTAYGCTGGCATTGAGACAGCTGCTCTCACCTGAGCAGCCACTAACTCTAATGCTAGAGACTTGAAAATTTAGGAGGGTGTTCCCTGGTACCTTCTGAATGTTCTTGATCTGTATCCCAAATTGCCATTTCTGAGTGAAACCAAGTCCATAACAGATAGTATTGCACCAAATATCTCATGCAAAGCCAAAGCTTCTCTGTGAACATCGCAAATACACTTTTAGAGAATTCCAGCTGGACTTCAGATTTAGTTGTCATCTGAGTTACCAGAACTATTTTGCATGCCTCAGTTTTCCCTTTTAGGTAGCTGTCTGCTTTTCTTATGTTTTAAGAGAATCTACATGGTACACTAAYAGAAAATTCCCAGCACATTCCAGGAATATGGGCATGTTTCCCAGAGGCTTAATTCAAATAAGCTTACAAAAGTATTTATTATCTACATTCATTTTTCTGGAAAGAATTACAACAGCCACATATTCCCTATCTATTTTTCAATATATCTTCAAAATTTWTTTCTGTTTGTAACAATTATATGAGGGGTTTTATGACTGTAGTGATAAAGGAATGGTACAGAATTTAAAATAACAGTGATTACACAAAGTAACAAACAACCACACAATGGCTTCAGCCAACAGCTTTGAAGAAGCAGAGACTTGTAAATATAAAATGAGATTAGCATTTTCATGATGMATATATTTCTTTTTAACTTCAATGATTAATGAATAATATTTCAGAGAGATTAAGTGACCCAAAGTTAAGATTGTTATTAGCATGTCTAATCATATGGAGATTTTTTTAATTAAAGAGGCTTTGCAATGCTTACAGCAGCAGTTGGTTATTCATTCCTTTGAGTAGCTCGGATTCTTAACAGATGCTGTTCCTATTATCTTCACATCTGGATTACAGYRCAGATACAAATAACATTGTGGGTCATAGTTAAGGTTGATTCCATTTGTATTCTTACTTCAATGCTTTTGCAGCAAAGCTGGCATCTCCTGAGTTAGAAATTCCCCTGTTTCTATCTGTCAGCTTTGGGAAGTGCTCCTTGGTGAAGGTGTGCCTCAGTGCTGCGATTCATTCTGCTAAAGGGTTTASCCCCAGTAGTTCTAGAGCCTCTGTTTTGGCTGTTACAGGGTGTGTTGTCCTKTAGTGCACCTCCATGCCTGCATTAGCATCTATCCATGAATTAACAGAATGCCCTCCTACACAGCTCCATCCTCAGGCTAGCCTTATCACATGGAAGAGAACAGTAATTATTCAAGCGAATTTGGATAAGTAAGGAAGACAGTGGCATTTTTTGTACTTGTGTGCAGCATCTACAGTAGCTGCTCATGCAGAGTTTCTCTTTCAGCTGTCACTATGTCTGATGTGTGCTCTGTCTTCTGCCTCTGGTATAGGTAAAGATGCATGAACTATGTGTTATGCTGAGGTAATGTAGTATCTTCATGTTGTATGCATAATTTGGTGATGTGCTGGGGGAATATTTATATTGTGGCAGTAGTATTTGACACTCATGAAAACGGATTTTCAAAATTATTTTTATTTCTGACTCAATAATGCCAAAATTCMAAAATATGTCAAATAATGTTTGGTGGGGTTTTGTTGGTTTCTTTTTTGTTTTCTCTTTTTTTCAATATTTATTTATATTTCTTCCTCTCTAGGAAATGTTTCCAGACTGCTCATTTTTATTTAGAAGATAATACATCACCCCGAGTGATTTCTGCTCCCCCAGCTCCAATCTTCCCAGTCTCAGGTATTTCTGGCAACTGTTCTGTGGATTGGTGTTAGCTGTTGGAAGATGCTGCTTTATATGTGTCAATATGAWTTCTTCATATACTATAACATCTGGAAACCAAAAATTTGTGACGTCTTGTGCAGATCTTTGTAAACAGGTACCTTTGACATCGGCAGACACTGCTGGTATTGATAYTCTCTTCTGTAGGTAACTCAGAAGAGAAATATCCTCAGCTCACAGAGTTTCCTCAGAGATGCTCTGTGCCTCGTAGCTCACTAGAGTGGCTGCTGATGGAGCCKTCTGAGCTACACTAAACAGCTCCAGAGGATTACACCAGCAACATACTCTGTTGTATTTTTTTCCTTTAATTGGACTTGTCACCTGTGTGTAGAACAAGTCCTATTCTTTTTACCAGTTGGATGAGGAYACGCTTCATCTGCCTTCATTTCACGTGCAATTACAGCATGTTCTTACATATTTTACTGGCATAGTTACTGTGGTACAGTTCTGTGAGCCTCTCATGAAAATAATAGAGAAGTTCAGAATATTATTAGCATATTCTGATTCTATATCCACCACATTTATTTTGCAAAACTGTTTCTTTTCTTTCCTCAAAAAGTATCAGAAGTGCATGCAGGCTCCTAGGTTTTTCAGTCTGTATAGAATGAAAAGTACCCTAAATAGATTAATTTTGAAGACCCTAAGCCACATTCGCACCTATGAGACAAGAATATCTTGTTCCACAAGTAATGTTTTTGCAAACTGTTCTATTACACAAGGAGACAGATTTCCATGGAATGRCTAAAGGAAGAAAATCAGCCCCTGTGTGAATAACCAGTAAACATGTTTATTTAAATAAATCCCAAGCACTAGGCTTCCATTGTAATGGAATTGTAGACATCTTTAAATGCATCTTCTGTAGATTGYCATTGTTAAGAGATGCAAAACCTTTAACTAAATGGTTAAAAAGCACAGCTATCGYTTGACTTCAGAAAATATGATTATATATGAATGTCAAGTACCAATCATATGAAATCTCAGCTTTAACCCTCAGTCATTAACTATATTGCACTACAACTGTATAATTTTCTTACAATTCTTCCTGAATTTCTCCCCAGCTCACATAAGGGAGAAAGTGTTTTCAGTTGTCCTAACTGAAATTGCAGGTATTCTGAGTATCTAAAATATGTGCTTTGAAGGTGGAGGTTTTCCTTCTGAAATGCTGATAAGTAGTAAAGAGAATTTTTTTCTAAGTGACTCAAGACACACAACATGTTTTTKGAAAAATCTACAAGCAGTGAGAAAATAGTTTTATTTTGCTGCAACAAATATCAAGTGAACAGTTACCRAATTTTCTATTGCACATGTGTTTCAACAGCGTAATTTTACAATTGCATCTGATTAAAATATAATACYAGAAAAGAGTGTAGGGCAGGAAGAGTGTTTTGCAGCTGCCAAGTTTAATTCTTATGTCTGAGACCAAAAGCACACTCCACAAATTTCATGATAYATTGTTTCCCTTCCATAGAGTTTCATTGTCAGAGATAGGAGATGTGCAGTTATTCACAGAAAATGCAATGGCACTTCACAGCACAATTCAAAGATGCATTAAAATAATAATGAATTACAGGGCAGTATTCAGATCCACTATCAAAATCTAAGTAGTTTGAAGTGATACCTGCCATCCAGGTACAAAATACATTCCTGGATTCAGAAGTTATTAAATTGGGAGATATGGGCAAGGAAACAAACAACTTGAAAAAGGAAATAGATCTCAGGAAACAACCTGAGATCTATTTCTCCATTATTGAGCTCACTCTTTGGGTTCTTTACCTTCCCTTCTGGTTTTGTGTTTGCCTATCATTAGGATAAACATTTCATGCCTTTCATCTCCAAAGTGTGAAGACTGTGTTACACATTTGTTCAGCTTCTTTTAGGCTTGACTGRATAAATTCACTTTTTATATTCACATCCAGTCATGTAAATGGAAGACCAGACAGATCTTAGTACAAATCAAATTCTTGGTAACTTAGAGCTAAAATTATTAGGTGGGCTACTGTTGAACATCTGTTGGTGTGAATAACAGGTCCTTGTTCAATGTTTCTGATGTTTTGTTCTCAAAAACAGTTGTGATGAAATTACAGATGTAATGAAGTTGTGATGAAATTACAGATTGTGAAATAAATATATTTTTAATCCATGAAAGGCTTTTAAAAAAATCCGACAAAACTATTCTTCAGAACCAAAACTAAGAGAAATATTGTCATCCTTTTGCAGATAATTAGCAAACAGATGACTTTGTTTACACAGCATATTTGCTGTAAAGAAAAGATTAAAAGTCCCAAAGGTTTTTGATGTGATTCCTGATACATATTCTACACAAGAGGTTTTTTGTATTTGTTGAAAGTAAAATGGAAATGTTGTGTGAAAGACATTAATTGCACGAGAATGTAGATTTTTTTTTTGTTGTTTGTGGGTCTTCAGAAAGTCTTAAACATAAATCTTTCATTTAAAACTTGAAGTACGAAGCCTGATGTGGGAACCTGTGGTTAGTACTACCATGATCAGACATARGATTATTATCAGTAGGTACTCATAGAATCACAAGGAGAACGGGGAGAAAATTCCATACTGAAGGTAGTCACTAATGCAGTAAAAAATGAAAATTAATTCCTGTTTATTTTGGATGCCAATGCAAACATGCAACTGTCAGTTAATATGCACCTACTGACATAATGCTGCTTTAATTTAGTAGGCTTGGGACTATGCAGCTCATCTGTGTACTGGATCCGAGTTCCAGTGCAACACTAATCAGCATGAAACACCCAGATAATTCTGCCTAATCAATCCTACTTTATCAGTGTTATTCAGAGCTCTGCTCCCACCCTCTCCCTTTGRACATTTTATACCAAAGAGCTAGTCCTTCCATTTCTCCTTGATTTCACATGGAATTTTGTGCATTCTTCTATTTACAGACCAGCTCAGCATCTTGCAGAATCAGCACCTTGATTGGGGGGGCTTACTGATATAGCAAGGCAATTTATCTTCTTTCCAAATAGTAATTTAGAAATGTACAAGTGTTAAGTAACTATTTTAGAAATGTTAATGGTGTCAAAGAATGTTGAATTTTTGTGGGAGTTGTATATCCAAAGTTCATGCCAAAAATTTTATTTCAGGATGTTTTGTGGATTACCTACATATAAACTTCACTATATGTCACTGGCTTTTTATTCTACATAAATATATTTTTTGTCTTTTCCCATCCCTAAGATGATGTTGGAGCAATTCCAATAAAGCATTTTCCAAAACATGTTGCAGATTTACATGCAAGTAATGGTTTTTCTGAAGAATTTGAGGTATGGCTCTATGACATCATCTTTCTTAGTACATACAAATATTGTTGAATTTAAATGCCTGGAAACAAAAATGGGACATTACATCTGAGTTGGGCACCAATTTCATGAATGCATGTAAATGTGAGTACTTGGAGCCCAGTGTAGAGTTTGTGCTTAAAGCTTAGGGGGATTCCTAAAAGCTGTGAAGACTGGAATACAAATGGGAATGTTTATTATTATTATTATAAAATACGGAATGATTGTGTGAATAAACTGTGCAAAGATAATGCAATGTATGGCTTACSAGGTATAGTGATAGATCTAAAGCTTTTCCAATACTAATCACAATTGAATTTTGCAGAAACTACCCAAATTTGCTTGTTACATTTACAGAGAAAATAAAATGGAAGTAATAATGAATACACATGGCAAGACTTCTGATTAACAGGGGAACTAATGTAGTCTTCATATGTGGTAGTGAAAGCTTTACAGTTCCTTTCCTAAAGTATATGGTTCATGAGAGGTATTTCAAAATGTTGAAAACATATGCTCTAACCATATTATGTTACTGTCACCATATGTCACTAATGATCTTCACTGTTTTTTCACTCGTGTATTGCAATCAATTTAAAAATGGATATGTTCTAACTTAATTGACATAAACATTAAAACCCCAAATACTTTAATTAAAGCTGTGTCATTAACAATTTTTACGAGGGATTTCTAACAAAAATCAGTCAGTTGGGATGGAAACAGGTGCTTTACCTGACCTATATGAGTTTAAAATATGATTGTCATATTCCTGTTGCAAAAACAATAATGAAAGTAAAATATTCAGAGTTTTTCATCTCTAAGTTTTGCTTTTGTTTCTCCAGCCAATGTATTGTGTTCCAGGGGACCAAAAATCTCATGTCCTTCACATAACCTTCTTCATCAGCATTTCTTCAATTCATTTAACATTCAGAATGTCCATTT
This sequence comes from Malurus melanocephalus, assembly GCF_030028575.1. Lineage (NCBI taxonomy): Eukaryota > Metazoa > Chordata > Aves > Passeriformes > Maluridae > Malurus > Malurus melanocephalus. The sequence continues at coordinate 1,020,160 of NW_026623243.1, forward strand.
GATTTTTGAACCAAATTTGTAAATGCTTGTGAATGCCCAGTTCATATTCATACACCTGTGCATAGGCACTGATGGGACTGGGCTCCCTCTAGACCAGCTATTAATGTGAGCAGATGTTGAAGGACAGTATGTAAATACAGTGGATAAAAAGTTCTTTAACCATTAGTGAGCACGGCAATACAGAAATCAGGTTTCTCATTCTAMGTTTATCTTTTCCTAAAATTTTATTTTTTTAAATTACAGCAGCGATCTAAAGACAAAATATAAAGCTTGTCACTGAACTGCAGCTGCACCATCAGAAATATTTCATGTTAGTTTTAACTGTTCATGAATGTCCCCATCATTTCTTGGAGATCCTTTTTGGGTTTATGGACTACCCCATAATTGGTGTCCAGTTCTTTTCTCTACTGATAGAGAACTTAGAAGGTTGAGAAAAACTGAAATACAGTAATTGTCTTTGCAGAGTTATCATACATTTAAAGAGTAAAAGGGTGGTTCAAATTTTGGGTGGGCAGGGGGGGTAGTAAGTTTCTTTAATATTGCTACAAAACAACTMATCTAAAATCTAATTTCTAGGCTGGAAACCACTTTTCATATATATATTTATAYAGATTAGGATGATTGACAATAAAATGGAGTTTATTATAAATTATATATTTTATAAAACTATAAATTATAAAAAGTGTTGGGAAGCATCATTATAGTACTTAGTGTGGCAATGTATTTGCTACTTAACAGTGTGGACCTTATAAATGCTTGAGTTTCCTGCCAGCTAAAGTAACCAATAAAATGAATTAATTTTTTGAGTCTTACAGACTTTGTGCCTGTCTTCTCAAGCCTGTCTGTCTCTTTATCAAATTGTTGACTTCACTATGAARCTGCTGGCAGTTGATGAGTGAGGGCTGTAGCTCTGTCTTTCCCCAGAGCGCTGTGAGGCTGGCTGAGCAGCACAATCCTGCTTCAGTGGAGAGAGCAGAAACATTCCCCAGAGAAACTAAAGCATTTATAAGGACCAATAAAAATTCCAATGAACTCTTAAATGTGTAGATAATCTGGCTAAAGTCTGTGATGTTGCTTATATGTACAAGCTTTCACTGGCCTAAGGTCTAAYATTAAAGCTAAAGATAGGAAAAGAGATGCCAGCATTTTAACTGGGAAAATTACCTCGTTTCATTTAGGAGTTACATGAAAATATTCAGTTTTGTTGTTATTATGGATATATTGCATGACCATAACTGTTTTCCATATAGTAATTGTAATTTATATAAACACTTATCCATTTGTTCTGTGCTGTGGAATTTGATTTTTTTTACTTTTTTTGCATTCATTCCCTCATTAGACACTGAAAGAGTTTTATCAGGTAAGGAATTATTTCACTGCATTTTTTTTTAGCAATGTAGTTGTAAAATRTCTTAGATAATTGGGTATAAGGTTGTGGTTCTTTTCATGCTTACTTATTATGTTTAAAGATACATTTTATCTATCTTAATACTTACTCAAGTATGCTATACTTTTTTTTTCAGGAAATCCAGAGCTGTACTGTTGATCTAGGTATTACATCAGACAGCTCTAATCATCCTGACAACAAGAATAAGAATCGATACATAAACATTGTTGCTTGTAAGTAAAGACATCACTTGGTGTTCTGTGCAAGAAATAATTACAGWCAAGTATAGATTTATATGTTACCAGAGGGAGCAACAATATTTCTACCTCCAGCTACTGTTCCGCAAAGTGTTCCTTGGAGAGGAGTCAGCAAGAGATTTCACATCTCTTCAAGTTAGTCCTCTGACATTCTGCTGCTTTGCTGAGCATGTGTTAGCAAGGCATATTTGTGTCTTCTGCSATGACCCAAAGGGAGCTGGGAGCTTTTCTTATAATGCCATTAGAAAGCTTAAGAAGCTGTATTTTGATTGTCAAAATTAATCCATCTTTGATCTAGAATAATGGTGACTTATTGTCTCTATGAGCTTCAAAATCCCTGGATATATTTATTGTCACATATAAACAAAATGTTCTGGTTTTATATTGTATTGTGCCTGGCAACAATGTAATACAGCAGCCTCATTAGCCAGTRCACTTGTTTGCCCATTGCATCACTCCCCCAGATTTTTCTTCTTTGGAATGCATCTATTCAGTTTGTTAATCTCTCTTTCAAGCTATTGCCTCTGGATTTTTGATCATTTGGTGGCTCAATACATTTTTTTAAACTCTCTATAGCATTTCAACTTTGTTCTGATTACAAGAAACTCTAAATTAAATATACAGTGTCACTAAAGCTTAATAGAAAAAGTGACAGGGTCAGCTGTCTGGCAAAAGACAATGTAAACCAGCAACAAGAAGTGTCAATCCCCCTGGATAAAGATGTCTCTAAAGGGACAAAACCTCAGGGATTTTCCTCTGCCMCTCTGTGTTTGTACCTAATCATACAAAAGGTGCCAGCCCAGGGGCTGTTTTATTAAAGAACAGYGCAGAGGCAGCTTCGGGCAGCTGAAGTAGCAAGAATTGTCCTCTGTAAGTCACTCAAGTGTATTTCTTATAATCAGTGCAGGCTGCAGAAYGCTTCAGCTCCCCCTGATGTAGCCATTGCTGACTCTTCAGCATTTTCAAAGTCCCATTGCTGTCCAGTGCCCACGCTTTTAACTTGGAATTAAAGTTCCTCRACACTGGTGCCTACTGCCATTTTGAGATGTCTGACTGTGCAGATTTGGCAGTCGTGACATGGGACCTAGGGAAGACCTGTACACCTTTGCAAGCAGCAGCCAGAGGCTRAAATGCCCCAGATGCTGCTGTTCAGGCCATTAGATTCTGAATCGCTTCAAACTTTTGATTCATTAATTTATTTTTCTGCAARCTAGAATTTTCAATCTGATTCATACTTAAGGAGAGGGTATTTTTATATGTGATTGTTAGTGTATTGGCCTTAACATATTGTTATGTTATTTGTCTTAACACATTGTAAAAATTTATTTCTATTTTTTTTTGTTGAGAAAGAATGTATTCTTACAAAAAATTGCTTATTTTCTCTCTTTTTTTATTGCAGATGATCATACTAGGGTTAAATTAGCACAGCTTGCAGAAAAGGATGGAAAACTGACTGATTACATTAATGCCAACTATGTCGATGTAAGTGCCTTTGTCTATCTGCTGGTCTATAGATCTGTCATCCTTTGCTGTAAGAAAATATTTTATATGGAGATGAATAGATTTAATTCCAAAAAAGTATCAGAATATTACAGATTTTATTAGAAGGTCGAAGTTAAGCCTATAAAATTAAAGCACAGGTAAAACAGTTTCCTTCTTGAATCCATTTTAATATTTAGCAGCTGCAGCTTAATGAAGGGCATTTTTAAAGAAAAAAATATTCTGTCACTTGCGACTATATTTCATCTGAGTGGTTAATTCTCCTGTCTGAGGTAATCTCATGAGAGGAAGATGCCATTTGGCTGAGAGCCTCACCTAGGTACCATTAACAKTTTTCATTATTTACATGTGGATGATTATGATTCATTTTTAAACTAATTTTATAACAGATGTCTCATAATCACAATCATGTCATTGTTCTGCCTGAATGTGGGCAGTGGAACATAAATATCCTATTGTTAGAATGGTAAACATTGACATAACAGTTGTATTCATATGTCATCTGGTACCACAGGGTTTCTGCAGTTTTGATAGTTACAAATTTAAAAGTRCTTAAAAGCTCTTCAGAGTTTTTAAAAATAGATACAGCAAATGTCATTTACGCCACCTCCTTCTGTGCATGGAYAGTAATTTGACGAGTGTCATATCTTATATTTTAATTTAGGGCTACAACAAGCCAAAAGCCTACATTGCAGCTCAAGGGCCACTAAAATCAACAGCAGAAGATTTCTGGAGAATGATATGGGAACATAACGTGGAAGTTATTGTCATGATAACGAATCTCATTGAGAAAGGAAGGGTATGAGTACCTTTTCCTGTTACTTACTTCTCTGATGTTGGTAGAGCTACCTGTAGCAAACTCCTGTCTCTCTTTTAGAAAACTGGTTCAGCTTTACTCTGCTTTTAAATTTGAACATTTCAGCTTACTAGTTTGACATTTTAGGTGTTTTTTTCTCTATTTTTTATTGGCTTTCTAACAGAGAAAATGTGACCAGTACTGGCCTGCTGAAGGTAGTGAAGAATATGGGAACTTCTTGGTTACTCAGAAGAGTGTTCATGTACTTGCCTATTACACTGTGAGGAATTTTACTCTTAGAAACACCAAGATCAAAAAGGTTTGTGGCATCCTGAAAACACAGGTGGGCAAAAGGAAGTGTTAAGAGATGCTCAGAATATTTTTTAAGGCCGTTGACAGTGTTYTTCTGCTGTATATGTAAAGCCAAACCCTAAAGGCCTCAGCCAGCCAAGATTCTTGTCAACTTCAGTAAATTTGACCTGATAAACAAACTCAGAAAACTGTGGGACCATCAGGGTAAAAGCAGTGATCACATTGGAGAGCTGAGGTGGACTTTGCCTGCCTGGGTAGCAGGATGATGCATTTTCAGAAAGAGAGCAACTAGAGGAAAATGTGGTATGAGTTAAATTATCCACCTCAGCTTTCTGTTTYCTCTTTTAAAGACAGATGAATCCACACTTTGCTTATTGTAACCAAAACCAGCATGGTCTCAGCTCAGCAGTGTGATGTTAGTTACTTCGAGGAGGATYCTGAAACTTAATTTATTCCAGCCACATAAATGTCTGAGATGCCTAGTCTCTCACTCTCCCTGCRTAATTGTAGCATTCATTATCAATTAATTTGTTATGCCTATTTTAGGAAGCAATCTTTGAATGAGATGATCTGCTTTCTGAAGGCATCCCTGCCTCTGAGCTGCCATGGAGGGAGCTTAGAACAGCAGCCTACACAAAGCTGTAGCTCACCAAAGCTGGGTGAGATGAATCTGACTCTGTTCACTCAACAGAGGAGCAGAGTGGCAGAAAGAGCTGGTGGCTCTTGAGAGCAGCTGTAATTTGACCCCTACAGTGGTTTTAATCTTTCTCTATGGCTTYCTAAGAGACAGTGTCAGGTCATTTTTCCACTCAGTGGAAGGGGAAAAATGGGACAGAAACACTGGTCCTTCCCCTCCTCTTTGAAGGCTGGAATATTCAGAGCCAGACGGGATGCTTTGAACTAAACAGGGATAGTACCAGTTCAGTTAACTATCAGGAACAGAAACAAAATAAAGATGTGGGCTGCTTACCCGTGGAATCACTTTTCTGTTGCAGGGTTCCCAGAARGGGAGGTCTAGTGGACGCCTGGTAACTCAGTACCACTACACGCAGTGGCCTGACATGGGTGTCCCCGAGTACACTCTGCCTGTCCTCACCTTCGTGCGGAAGGCGTCGCACGCCAAGCGCCACGCTGTCGGGCCTGTGGTGGTGCATTGCAGGTGTGGTTTTTAGTGCTGTAAGCTTCACTTTTGTTTTTGCAGAAAAAAAAGAGAATTTTTCAGTGGCGGGTTAAGCAAAATTTCACACTCGCATTTAACAATTCCTGATGGAGTATGATTAATTTCTTGGCTGATATTCTTATCTGATATTTCTCTCCTTTGTAAGGCAAACTAATCAACTGTCTGTGCCACTTGAATAAGTTGGTAAATCTCTGTAAACAAGATGTTGCTGCTCTGTATTATGTTTTTTGGGTTGGTTTGTTTTCTTTTTTCTCAAAACTGCTTTTACATTTTTTTCCTTTCACACTTCTRTACTGCTCTGAATGCTGTGAGCTTACTAGATACTATGTGTGGGGATAATTGTTTCATTTCTGCAAATATATTGTTAGGATGCTTCTGGCTGATGCTTTCTTTGGTGCAGGGATCCTTTGCTTTGTAATCCTAAGAGGAGCTCTGTCCACAAGAGAAGACTCCCTCTGTTCCTGACTGAACTACAGCGCTGCTCTTTTTAGCATTACTCTGGGCTCTAGCAGTCGTTTGCAAAGGAGGAGCATTTTGGGGAATGGTTTGAGGTCTGCATGTGCCGCACTGTGCAGGCAGTTCTGTCAGTGCTCGCTAAGACTGGCAGCTCAGGGAAAATCGGTTAAAAAGGGCTTGTAGGGCCTGGAGTGACTTCACAATGCCCATGAAGGACCGGGTTATTGTAAAATATATAAGCAGGTTCTGGTTTTCCACTGTAGTACCTCACCTTTGATGGAACATTTGGAAAGGGAACCTCCTCATGAATTCTGTCCTTCTGGAGCTGACTCTGAGAAATCCAACAGGTAAAGTCRCCTCACAAGTGCTGCAAATGAAGATACTTTATTTATGGGATGATCTAATCTGACTGACATTTGKTTTTAGCTTGGAAAATGAAAATTCCACATCTTTTTGCTCTGCTGCTTTTTATATCCTGCCTGTTCTTGGAAAATTCAGAATGTCAAGTCTGAGATTGCTGAGATGTCAGCAATACATTTATGAGTCAATTAAATTGAGTTTTTTAAAAGTGGTAAATTGTGTGCTTCAGTCAGACCTCTCCCTTGGGTCATATGTATAGCTCACTTCTGCAGGCAGTTTTGTACAGCTTTTAGCTAACCTGACCACATGCACTATGGAATTTCAAAGGATTCCTGTTAGAAATGTAACTTTTATTTATCTTTTACAGGCTATATGGAAGACACAGATGATGAAATTCGTGAAACTTACTTTAGCTATTTTYATTTGGTACTTCTCATGTTTTGTCTTTCATAACAAGTACAGGTGGTGTCTGGTAATCTTCATGCTTGTTTGGGTGTAACAGTGTATTAACAACCTGGACTGCTGAGTTTCGTATCATGCTTATGTAGAGAGTTTATTACAGAACTGCAATGTGRCAGAAATGAGATGAAATTAGCAGGTATGGATTGAGCTGGGTGTGCCCCTAGAGAACCATGCAGAGCCAGCAGAGTGCTGCTCTCAAGTTACAGGCACAGTGCACGGAATGTTCCTTCATAGCTTAGAGGGGAATTGCAGCTATTTGCCATTCATGAACAGGTAAAAGAAGCTGACCTCTTGGCCTTGGACTTCCTTCACAGATACTTTGTGAAAGAAAAAGTTGTTCTTTAATCTTATGATGGGCTGGTTTTATACTACATTAATCAGAGTTCATRACAGGAATGTGCTGATTAACCCTTTCTTCTCCGTTTTCTATTTTTAAGAAGGTTTTCCACAATTGCTGGTTATCTTAGCTGTATCCAGAGAGCACTAAGTTTTTTCTTTTACAGATATATTCTCAACAGTTCTGCCATTTTCCTGGGGTTTTCTTCAGTTCAATATCTTTGAAACCTTCCATACTGTGAAGGGTGGCATAATCCAACTTTTGTTTTGAAGTGGGGTTTCAACGTTAAAGAATTTGAGCACATTAACTGTGCCCAAATGCTGACATATACCACCTTTTATAGATATACTTGACAAAGTATCCTAAGGAATACCAGAAGCATGAAAATTGCAGACCTGCAGGAAACCCCTTTGTTCTATTTCAGCCGATAGTTTAAAAATAATTTGAGAAAATGATCTTTAGGTTTATTCTTGCACAAAGATTACTATCAGCCTTGAACCTTAAGCARAGTGTATCATACAGTAAATTCATTTGTAGAGAAGTATCTTCCCTATGCATCAGTTTGTTGAAAAAGCTGTATGTATGGAACATTTCTTTCCATTAGAGTTTTATTTCAGGCTTAAGACTATTTTTTTGTTTTATAGTGCTGGTGTTGGAAGGACAGGCACATACATAGTGTTAGACAGCATGCTGCAGCAAATTCAGCATGAAGGGACAGTCAACATATTTGGATTCTTAAAACACATACGTACWCAAAGGAACTACTTGGTGCAGACTGAGGTAAGAATAAAATATAAATGGCATGAGACTGTTACAAACTATTTCTGTTTGCAAGAGGAGAGATGATGCAGTCCCCTTTTTTTGGCACTGCCAGACACATGAAAACCGGTCACCAGACTGAATTTTCCCTTTTCCTTCCCTTGGTTYTATAGAGATATCCTTCTAGGAACGCTTAAAGCAGTGCACTGGAAATTACCTTTCTGTGAGCCCTTGTCTCTTTATTGAGGAGGACTCAGAAGGAAGTCTGTATAAATCATGTTTGCCACAGTAGTGCTTTCTTGGCATCACTTGTATTTTTGTCATGGAGCTTTTTGAGGAAACACCATTGTAAGGCATTTGGATCTTCACTGAATYCCATCAAACAGTTTTCATTAGGCAATAAAATGTGGGGAAAAAAAGCTTTTTGTGACAGAAAATCATATATAGATGCTTTAAACTGAAGATTATATRTAGAATATTGAAAGACCAGGAGAAAACAATAAGGGCAACAGCAGGGCATTTGAAACTCTATTTCAGGTTTCAAGAACAGGTGGGTAGGTTCCCCAGTGCCTTTCAATAGAAAAAAAAAGTTAATCAACAGCTAGAGCACTTTTTCTAAAGGATGTGACAGAGAAAACAGAGGATAGCAGTAGGAACTAAGGRTAAGACTGGCTTGAAAATTTGACACAAGGCTGTGCTTGCATGTTTAACTCTTCTGTTGATGTGAGACCTCACAGGTGGTAGAGATTTGGCATTTTATATATACATAAATATGTGTATATATATATATATATTGCAAGTGTAATTGCCAATTGTGTTTGTAAATGTGTACTGTCACTGCAGAGGGAYAGCCTTTGCTGTAGATTATCACATTTGAGCAAATTCCTCTGTGAAGTAATACTGACCACATCAGAAGTGTCAGCGTAACCAGAGCTATCCAGGGGAGGCTAAAAATCATGAGAGCTCAGATGTTTGGTTTTGTTTTTTTAGGAGCAATACATCTTCATTCATGATGCATTGGTTGAAGCAATACTCAGTAAGGAAACAGAGGTCCTTGAGACTCACATTCATGCCTATGTTAATGCTCTCTTGATACCCGGACCAACAGGAAAGACCAGGCTGGAGAAACAATTCAAGGTGAGCTCTCTCAGACAGTAGTGYAAAAATGCTTAGGTTTGTGAACCTGATTTACTTAATAATAGGTATCTCAACACAATTTGCATCATCTTTCTCTACCTAAAATCTAACTGCTGAGCCTAAATTCAGATTAAAGTGAACAAATGAATGCAGTCAGTTGGAACAGAATTAATTGTTTACTCTTAAACAAGGAATCTACCAAAAAATCCCCAAAAAATAAAGATAATGAGAAAAAAGACAGTAAGTAGGTTTTGGAAAATCTAACAACGTGCCTTTGCAGGAAGATATCAAAGGTAAAACAGCAGTCTGGAAGGATACCATTCTGGCAAAAATGTCATGAACTGTATTGATCAATCACTGTACTCTCCTCAGTGTTCAGCACTGGCTAGATGACAGACTGCACCTTCAATGACATGCTTATTGATCTGGGGCTCAAGAATCATTTGAACTGCTAAGAAGAGTGGAGAAAAAGTATTCTGGTGACTTGTGAAGTAGTTTAGACAGATAACTAGATAACTAAAGAGAGACAGCAAACCTGCAGTATATGCACCCTTCTGTTTAGTGCAGCTTATGAAGGAATGGCTTTTCTACAGTTACCTGACTTTTTTTTAACTTCATTGTTTCAGTTACTGAGCCAGTCTAACACACAGCAGTGTGATTATTCAACTGCACTCAAACAGTGTAACAGAGAAAAGAACCGAACCTCATCTATCATTCCTGGTAAGCTTGTTCAAATCCTCAACAAGAACTGAAGACATCTGACTAGGTTTGGAGCAATGTTCTGTAAAGGGAAGTTATAGGGAAGAAGTGATTTAAGAATTACACACAGGAAGACAAAATAGATGGCTGGATAGCACTTTATCCTGATTGATGGAGCTCAGTGTTAYCATTACTGTGAGATGTGAGTTAATTGCTACAATATTTTAGGAGTCATTGCAACATACTTATGAATTCATAACCTTTTTTACAGTGGAAAGATCTCGAGTGGGTATCTCATCACTGTCTGGTGAAGGCACAGACTACATCAATGCTTCCTATATCATGGTAAGTCAGTTAATGTATTGGTGAAAAGCAATGCACCACTGTTTTCACAGCTGCCATGTGTCCATCCAAGTTAAGATGGCACAATCCTGACTTTGGAAACTCCTTTCTTCTATTATTTACTGTGCCTGGAACAGTTACTCCCCCAGGAAGTATTATTATTATTGTTGGTTTTAAGTTTGATGAAGTGCATTGTATTTTAATAATCTGTACAAACAAAAATCACATTATCATTTTAAAAACTGATAATGCTAAATACCACCTATGGAAAAATCTTCTGAGATGAGCTAGAAGTCTAATAAGTTAGTTTTTATGTACTGTGCTGTTTGCCTTCGTACCTGCTCATCTCAGAGAGCTTTTGCAACTGGTAAAGTCTAAGATAGTTCATCAGCTTTCCATCATCTTTTTGTTCTCTGGGTTTTCTTCAACTCTTTCCCCTTCAGTAGCTGGGAGGGAGAAGTAAATGCCTCAGGAARGAGATGGGAAAGCTCTCTGCAGCGGCATGTGTGCATGATCTTTCAGGTGCATTACTGCACATGAACTCTCTTTTGTGGTAGAAGTTGATCTGAGATATCTGTACAAATTAAGAAACTGGGATTTTAGCAGATCTTTCAAGTATTTTATTTGGTTCAGTAGTCAGCTGCTCTGGAAATCTGGATATTTTTATTCTGAGTTTGAGTCCCTGATCTCTCTTGTCCTTTTTATTATGATTTTTTTTTAAGTTTTAAAAATTGTTTCAGTGTAATTGAATTTATTCTTTTCACATGGAAAATACTTCAATGGCAGGTTTGTATTTTTCTAATATTTGCAGGAAACCAAAGAGCAAGTGAGCAGTATGTTTTCTAGGTTCTCGCTCTGTCCACTAGAAGCTTCTTTTAAGCATTAATACTTGGGCATCAATTCTGAGTCTGTCAATTTTATTTTGCAGGGTTATTATCAAAGTCATGAATTCATCATTACCCAGCATCCCTTGCTACACACTATCAAGGATTTCTGGAGRATGATATGGGACCATAATGCCCAGCTGATAGTCATGCTTCCTGATAGCCAGAACATGGTGAGTTCTGTAGATGATGGTTTTGGGTTTACRTAGGAATTTTATTACTATTGCCATTTTGAAATATGCAGGATATGAGAATAGAACTTGAATTCTTMAAAAAAACAGTTAAAATTAATAATACCAAACTGAGTTTAAATCCCCAAGTCATCTAGCAGAAATCTAGAAATCCTTGTCTGGACAGATTGTGATTGGAGTGAGAAAGTATTGAATCAGCCCCGTTCAATTTACAAAATGAGCCAAACAGTAGAAGTAACCAGTGTGCAAGGTTAGTTTTTGCTCCATGACTTCTTAGTTATAATATGGCTTCTTCAGCCATATTTATTAGGTAAGGGCAGAAGTGTGAGGTTATTTCTCACACAGCAGCAGCTGGTGGGACCGGGGCAGGGCCAGGAGCACGGGTGGGCAAGCATTCCTCATGGATGGATAAAAGGAGCCCCTGGGGAGCACGAGGGGACAGGAGCACAGCCAGCAGGGCGGGCACACGGGGCAGGGGCAGCAGCTCCTGCAGAAGGGGGAGCACAAAGGGCATTGAAGCCCTGCCCAGCTGGAGCAGGGAGCACTGGCACCCACCCACAGACAGCCATGGCCTCGCTGAGCTCAGCATCCCCCACTGCTGGAGTCCACCCTTCCTTCCCTGAAACACATCCAGCAGGCAGACAGGACCCATGTCGAGGAAGATTCCCTAGCCATCTGACCATTTTGGTTAATGAAACTATTAAAAAAATATCTCTTCATTTCTGCTGGCAAACAGAAAAGATGCTCCCATGGGAACATTTTTCTGCACTTTCAGATAATCCCAAGACCACACATACTTTGCAACACACCAAGTGAGTTTATCCTGAAGGCCAGGCTGGATGTGTGGCACGGTGTAACACTGCAGGTTCATTGCTATGTAGGTCCACAGGGTACAGTTGTCTTCTGGTCAGGATCACTACAGAGATGTTTGAAAATCATCTTTGCCATTTTTATGCCACTCAAGATTTGAGTTGTCAATTTAAATCCAGCTGATTGATTATATGTGACATTATTTATTATGTTCGATTTTGTGTTTTAAGAGCTCAACATTACTTATTTTTATGGCTCCATTTTTTTTTCCTGGAGGCTGAAGATGAATTTGTGTACTGGCCAAACAAAGATGAGCCTATAAACTGTGAGAGTTTCAAAGTCACTATGATTGCTGAAGAACACAAGTGTCTGTCTAATGAGGAGAAGCTCATAATCCAAGACTTTATTTTAGAAGCTACACAGGTAACACTGTCATATGCATATAACTCAGGACTTGATTTGTTAAAARTAATGTCCATATTTTGTTACATTTTCAATGGTAAATAACTGATAAAAAATACATTTTAAAAAGCCCTATAAACATCCATGGAGAGAGTATCCTYTATAAGGTAATATAATGACATGGGGAATAAGGTACTCTGACCTCCACAGCACTGGCATTCTGCATCTGGAGGCTGAAGCTGGAACAAGGTGAAGGAAAAGAATAAAGAAAGWCTATCTTTTACAAAATTGATTTATGGGTTTTTTTGTTTGTTTTCTTTTCTAATCATTTAGGATGACTATGTACTCGAAGTGAGGCATTTTCAGTGTCCAAAATGGCCAAATCCTGATAGTCCTATTAGTAAAACTTTTGAACTGATCAGTATCATCAAAGAGGAAGCTTCCACCCGTGATGGGCCCATGATTGTACATGATGAGTAAGAACTGCACTTTTCTGTTTGTTGTGATGTTTTTCTGTAGAACCATCTGTTCACTGAGTGAAAGCTGCTGAAACAAGGCACTAAGTCTGAACTTGACAGAAATGGTGATGCTTTTGTTCCAGCTGCATCAGCAAGAGAAACWTTTTTTTTATTATACTTCATTTCAGTTTTATCATGTTGATACTTTAGATGGTTATCAGGTAGGYCACAGGAGAGGAAATTGGTCAAGACTTCATTGTCTTTTACTGAAAGAATTAACCATTTAGATGAGGCACCTTACACTTGTCCAGCCATTCAATAATGGGAAAAAATAACAAAATTTTGAAACACTGAAGGACCCAAGGTCTTCAGGATTTGGTTAGTAGAGGATTGTGGAGAAATAACTCTAGGAAGTTGTAGCCAGATACCATGAAAGTTTTTTTAAGCCAATGCTGGGCAGAYCTGTTTCAAATATTGGAAAGATCACATGACATAAATTCAGTTTACCAGTTTGCCCCAGATTTTGTATTTTCTCCAGCTGTAAAACCTGACCCATTTCTAGAGAGTTTTTTTTTCTTTTTCTCTACAAAGGCATGGAGGGGTGACAGCAGGCACTTTCTGTGCATTAACAACTCTGATGCATCAACTGGAAAATGAGAATTCAGTGGATGTTTACCACGTAGCAAAGATGATAAATCTGATGAGGCCTGGAGTCTTYACAGACATTGTAAGTAATAAGCCCAACGTGCACTTTTTATTCCCTATGTATAACATTATTAGCATGCCTAAATCTTAGGGCAACATTACTGAACTATTTGCATCTTAGTTTCTGCATGAATTAATCAAAACTGTCATCCAGAGGTATTGTAGAAAAAGAAATCTTCCTAGATAGAATTCAGATGACAAAAAATAAGAAAAAAGCCAACAAACATAACCCTGTCCCCAGATTTGCAATTGACTTTAATAAGGATCAGATTCAGCATATAATATTTCTTTCAAAATACAGCTTTCTCCCCTACCTGTACTGTGCTCCCTAATGTTGTGCTTTACATCATGTGCAGGGGGAGCCATTAGTCAGAAAATAATAAAGCTGCTACGTAACACAATAAATTCTGGAGCACAGTGCATTAACCAATTGACACATCAGCCATTATCTAATTTTGAGTAACACTATCACAAGATAACTGTTTCTGCCAGCATCCTGAGTATATCCTTTTTCTCCTCCAGGAACAGTACCAGTTTCTGTACAAAGCTATCCTCAGCCTTGTCAGCACAAGACAAGAAGAAAACCCTTCAGCATCTATGGACAGTAACGGCTCAGCTTTACCTGATGGAAATGCAGCTGAAAGTTTAGAATCTTTAGTTTAATTAACACATCAAATTAAACGTACACATCGCTACATCACACCAATCACACCTGGAGTTTACCATTATTATTTTCAGTTTTATACTTTGGGCGGGGAGAATCTGTCCAGTCACTATATATATAAAATCAGATCCAAACCATTGCTCAAACCAACAGGTATTTCTGTTATATACGACTTTACTGTGGAACTTTTATCATTAACAATGTGTGCCTTTTCTTGAAAGATTTCTTGTAATACGTTGTTACATCTGGACTAACTTGATTGACTTTTACAGTGTTTCTAATAATTGAATTGTGGTATGTTTTCAGTATTAGTTTTTTGATTTATCTGGCTTTACTTTTAACTTAAAATTACCATATTTATAGATATTAGGGAACCCTCAATTACAAACATGTCATGGGTTTAGTATTTGGTTTATTCGCTGTATTTATAACAATTTACATTTGCTAGAAATGCAACTTTTAATATAGTAGAATGTAAATAAAATACTGTTCTACGTAACAGTCAACATTTTAAGACTCCAATTAGACATTTAGAATAGCAATCTGATACTTACTGTAAATACTGCTACTTCTGTAGTGATCCATGGACCAAATTTATATTTATAATTGTAGATTTTTATATTTTACTACAGAGTCAGTTTTCTAGTTCTGTGTAATCGCCTTGTTAAAATGATGTAGTCAGTATGTTTTTATTTTAACAAAGTCTTCTGATACATAATTGTGCATCTTAAGCAATTTACCTTCAGATAGCTGCATGTGATTTTAACTTTTTGTGGGAAATAGAAATCATTTGTTTTGAAATGAAAGGTTTTTATGAGAATAACATGTACTTGGTATTGTTAAATTGTTTTTACCCTGGTATTGCAAAAATAAATATAAATATTCCAGCCTGTGCTTAGCAGTCTTCCATGTACAGCAAACAGCCTTCACTGTTGTGCAGGAAAGCTTTTACTTACAGGAACAAGGACCTAAGGCTGATCTGCAGACAGCTGCTCTTCCCATGTAATCTGCAAGTTCAGGAGACACTTAAAAAAWTTTTTATGTTTTTTAATCTCTGCTCCCCTCCCACCCATACCTACAGTGTCCACATTAGCTCCTTGTTTCRCATCTCCTCCCACATCTGGTTGCCCCAGGTTATTGGGCTGTCCCAGGGGTCCCAATTGCCTTAGCTGGGCTCCTCAYAAGACACCTCCACACTGGGGTGGCTTGAGGTCATTCACTGCTGAGCTCTCTGCTGCCTCCTTAGGAAAGGCAACAGCCAAACCCTGGGAAGCAGTGAAGCAAGCAACCTCTGCAAGAACAAAAWCAAAATGTTTCAAGTTGGCCTCAATTCTTGGTAGCCTTCAGAACTGGCAAGAAAATTGTACTGAAGGTTGCACTGGCGAGGCCCTGGAGGAGCCTGGATGTATCCCAGGTAGAGTTAAATGCCTTTGAGGAATAGGATCTAGAACTATTTTCTTATTAAATTTGTGGAGTTTGGGGATTGACAGGAGTTTAAAATGTCCATGACAGGCACATTGCCCCAAATGGTGCACATTTTTGTAAGAATTACACATTTTTCACAGTGTTCAGGCACAATTTTGGTGCATACAAAGGTGTGTAATGGTTGCACTTTGAGAAAGGGATTATCTTCTTTTTCAGATGGCCTGAGGGTTCCTCACGAMTTCCTCTAAAGCACTCAGGTTTGCTGCACACTCTGTTTTCAGATCCAGGCTAACAAAGCCAGCAATRTTATCTACTTGCCCCTTCTCATTCAAACATTACAGAAACAAYTTTTGATTTCTTAATCTCTAGGGGTGTATATGCCAAAGAGGTTAATTTTGATCTTATAGTCATTTGCCATCCATATTCCATAACCTTATTAGCAGATGCTGTACTTCTGCACTTTACCACATTAGCACAAGAGAAACTTTGGTGCTCTYGTGCTACTTCAGCCTTTTCTTCTGGAAAACTGGCTTGTTGCCTCACATATCAAATAAAAACCATGAAGTTATCTTCATGTATTTACAGTTTCATATATTTGTATACCCAAAGTAATTTTTAAGCAACTTAATTCTATTATATTTTTTCAAGCAGCTATGGACCAAAAGCAAAAAAGGAATCCTTTTTAAAATTCCATCTTGATATAACTGTTCCTTTCAACCTAAATGTTTTGCAGACATTTTAAAATGGTAATCCAAGGAATCAGCTGTCATTCAAGGTTTCTTCCAGAGATGTTTGTAATCACATTCATCATCTTAGCATGCTGACAAGTTATTTAAAACATAAGTGCTTAAGATAATCTCTTTACTCACACATATTGGTTCTGATCTAGAAAAAAATAAGAATCATAAAAAAATCTTCTATAATCTTCAACTGTGATGGATTACAGATTTTAATAAATGCGTGTCAGTTCCTCTCTCAGACAAAGGCCATATTCTAATTAATTTTTTTCTTGTAATCCAAGCTACAGACTCAAAAGACATATAGCCTGCCTTTTCAAACTGGGTCAAGTGTGGAGAAGACGTTATGTATCTCTGGCAAGAAGTAAGATATTAATAAACAATGTCACGTTAAGCTTTTTTTCTTTACAAAGCTGTAAGTCATGTGGCAAGGAAAACTTGAGTAGTGATCTTCCTCCTAAGAAATCATTAAAAAGTTCAGGGTTTAAAAAAAAAGGAAGAAAACAAGTAATTTACTATCAGCAACTTTTTAGTGATTGTGTTGTGGAAATTTAGTACCCCAATGGAAAAGCTTTACAAGAATCAGCAGTAAGTGATGGACAGAAGTCATAAAAACTCATCACTATCAGTACGACAACAAATTAACTAAAGACTTTAGTACAGACTTCTAAAATCAGTTGACAAAACTTGATAGCAATATTGTCATGCTGGGGTTAAAAACAGAATGAAAGGCCCCACTGGTACCCTACACAGAGGGGTGTTACACACCTACTGTTCTGCAGCTTTTCACTTCAGTGTTTGTCCTTGTGTGCTAAAACAAAACATGCYAAAAAAATTTTAATGTCTTAAGTATATAGCAGTAAAATATCTAGGTACAGATATACCTWTATAGAGAGGTGGGAATGTTTAAACAATCCTTGAAGACTCTTCCCCGTGAGTCTAGCAAGAGTATGCAAAGTTATTTCATGCACATAGAAAAGTCCATGTGTAGGCACTCTTTCAATATAACCATCCACGTGAAAAAAACAAATCCCATGCAGGTACATCTTATTATTAGACTGTAAAGACGACATGACAACAAAACAGARGATTTCAGATTTATTTTTAAAGCAATCTCATGTATAAGATACAATTATCAGGAATTACAATTTCCAGTAATATGCAAAGAGAACTGAGAAGTATTATCTTCATACAAAAAGATGAGCAATAAATTCTTCTAAGTCTAAACATAGAAAACAAAATGCAGCATTGCACTAGGAAATAGAAATATATTCCGATATAAAATGTTCAAAAATAGTAGCAGTGTTCTTGAAGAAAACACTGTAGTGCTCATTCTTTAGTGCTCCAAAAATATTTGATACTTTCAAAAAACTCTGATTTTCATCTCATACTGCATTTCTAAAGCAGAAATGCAAGTGTGGTACATGCATATGTACAGAGGTACGACTCTATGGTTGAATATTTATGGGCTAAGGGAGGGAACAGAATTCTCAAGTAAAATCCTGGTCTCACCCAGCACTGGACTGGAAGGGACCAGCAGATACAAGTACAACTTTAACCCTTAGCTGTAGGCCATTAATCTGCCTGAAGGGGGAGGCAGCAGAGGGCAGAACATTCATTGCAGGTTCATCCTCGCCCCAGCTGCAGATAAGAGCCAGAGAACTGACCAACAGCTTGTAAGGTCAGTGGGAAGCAAAGCAACTTTGTGGAGCCAGGACTCTGTGTGATATATGCATGTCACTGTAACAGAATCCAAAACTGACATTACATTATAAAAGCATTGGTTTAGTACAAAAAGTCCTCTTTCACAATAATACTTTGCCCTTCATTCTCCTTTCTCCCTTTGGCTCCTTTCACCTAACTCTGTTGCAGTTGCTACTTCATTGCATCTGCACAAAGAAAATACAAATCCTGAGTAGCAAAACTTGGAGATCAAAACTTGAATTATTGCTATGGCTGCTTTTCCCACCATGCAAAACAACACCTGGAATTCCAGCCCCTCAGAACCGTGATTACAGCACTGGCTCTCCGGAAGGAAAAGGCTGTGCGTTTATCTGCAAAGTGCATTTGTGAGCAAAGCTGAAAGCAGCTTCCTGCTTCAGTATTCAGCTTTAGAGAAGGAAAGCTCTAGGCAGCTGCACAGGTACCAGTGCAAATACAATCTGCCCACGGCATTACAACTCACAGACCCGACTGGTAAAGCCTAAGYCATGCTTTAATGAAAGTTGGTGTAGAAATCTCTAAGCAAAAGCCAGAGAAGTGGCCCTGAAATGAAAGGAGGCAACTGGTGCTTTGCTACAGAGAAGCTGCACTCAGACTAAATCTCAGTTCTGCACTGATGTGGCTAAACTACAGCAAGAGCAGGGTGACACATCTGTCAGCACAGCACTCAGCAGCAAAAGAGCTGGTATGCTGGCAAACTCCACCAGCCTAAAGTGGCTCTGTTCTGACTAGTAGGCATAGGTTCCCAAGTGAACGCTTCAAAACTTGGTTAGCAGAAGGACAGAACCTAACTCAAAAAGTGGCAAAAACCTCTAAGCCTACTGCATTTCAATATACTGCACAATTATTCCCTTTGTAACAGCGCTTAACCTGGATGAGGAACACAGGGTAAGTGGAAAGAGTAAACATGTCGTTTGGAGCGTCTTCGAAGCACATTAACTGTGTTGGATTGCAGATTGCCCTTCCTTGCTGCAGAGCTAAACACTAATGTGCTCTCTCCACAGCACAAGAAAACACGTAACAGCAGGTATTTCTATATATTGCAAGCAGCTTCCACTCTGTAACAAGAAAGGGGATGGGGGGAAGCTTGCTTTAAACTTCCTCCTTCCTCCAATTCATTTTAATTTGCAGTCATTGTAAAGTTAATTAAAACTAATTTTATAAGATTAAAAAATATTAAGATGAAGGTTTCAAACATCTAAGAATTGAACATTTTCAAGATTTAGCAGGATCTTATTAACTAGTAGTGCAGAACTTCTAAATTATTTTTTGCATGYTACTGTGAAAACTTTCACAAATACTGCTAAAGTGAAAGGGAAAACCAGACTTAGAATTTAAGTATCATTTTCATCTACATTTTTCTGAAAAATTATTTTTACCACACGAGAAATCAAACTTTATCAATGGAATTCATTAATTAAACTTTTCCACCACAAAATAAACCACTAATAGATTTTTCTTTCAGCTTAAATTTGTCGCAATAATAACCTTATACACTTAGAAGACAAATTCTAATAACAAAAAAAACCTTCTGAAATATTTTAGAAAAGATATGAGGAAAGATCTGATTGATGCTGAAAAATGTACATGAAATTTTAACAATTTTAAGAGGAAAATATCACAATTTGTGAGTATCTGCTGTTTCTATGTCAAAGCCTGGTGTAGGTTTAATGGAAGGCAACATCTTTGTATGAAATTGTAGGTGCTGCCTTTAGCTGGTCCAAACTGAGATTCTAAAAGGGGAGGTGAGGGAACCAAAAAAAGCCAAAACCTGATTGAATCCACTGCTTTGGGTTACTGTTTGATAACGCTGCGAGTACTGTACACAATGCCTTCCGCCTGAACACGTTCAAGTATTGGCCCATAAACGTTCTTTGTCAAAGGTATGACCATGCCTTTGGCAGCTATTTCACCTGAAATAAAGATATGAAAAAAAACAGTGTTAGTGCTCTATTGGGTTCACTTGGAAAGGCTTTGGTAGCTGCAGAGTGGGGCTTCTGTGGGCAAGGTTGGGGCTGCTGCACTGGACACGGCCGGCTCCAGGTGCAGGGCACTGCTGAGCCCCTCAGCCATGGGGCACTCAGGGAATATTTATTTAAGAAAGGTGTTGAACAGCTGTGAGGCAAGAAGTGTGAGAAACAGCCCTGCATCACCAGGTCAGAGAAGAGGAGGGCAGGGGCGTTTCAGGCACTGGAGTAGAGATTTCCCCCAGTGGGCTCCAGAGTGGAGATCCAGCTGGAGAAGAAGAAAAGCAGGAGGGGAGAGCAGCAGAGAAGCTGTTATGAATTCACCACAGGCCCCCATTCTCCAGCTCCCTGTGCTACTCAGGAAAGAGGGAAGAGGCTGAGAAGTAAACAGAGAGTGAGCCTGGGAAAACGGATCAGGGAGGAAAGTGTTTGTTTAATTTATCTCATTCTTTGCAKTATCCAAACCTGTTTTAATTGGAAATAAAGTAAATCAGTTTTTCCACCAAGCTGAGACTGTTTTGCCTATGACAGTAACTGGAAACTTATGTCCCTGTATTTACATCAACTGAGGTAAATTATATAAATTTTCTTTTTATAACATTTTTTGCATTTATTTACATGCAAATTTAACTATCCTGGCATTGTGTTCTCTAACAGCATCAGTACTGTATCAAAGAATATGGAAAAGAAGTTTGAGACACACAGTGGCATGCACAGCTTGAACTTAATTATTACAGCTGTGAAACTGCAGTTTGGTGAAAAGTATCTAAACTTCCAAAGTTTGAGTTACTGGGTGTTTTTAAAAAAGAAAAATAACAAAAATTCCCCAAAGTTTTGCTCATTTCAGWCAGACAGGATTACAAAGTTCTAAAGATTAATAGCAAGGAAGGGGAAATCACACTATTTCTTTCARCACAGTGATGACTAGGAGGAGTTTGACTGTTTATATAAAATCAACATGATCAGTTAATATGTCCCAAGCCTCAAATGTAATCAATCCAGAAAGAAGCAGTGGAAGWCTCTATTCAGCACAGATATATGTTAGCCTGTTTCATTGTGGCATAATCAATTATCATTTATCATGCTAAAGGTTTCCTCTACACTAGTGTAACATTTAAGATTAAATTACTTAAAAATCTTTGTGGATTAAGCCGTAGATTAAGAGCTGTCACTGAACATTTGAACATCCAAACATGCAGATTAAAAATCCCTGTAAAGAAGACAGGAAGAGTCTGACAAATTTWAAAAAAACACCCCAACATAAATACATTTCAGAAGCACTATGTATTTACTTTCTACAYGCAAGAAGATACAGAGAATTTAGGAAGACACAGAGAAATGGCYACTTACCATCCAGAACCATTTTAGCAGCAATAGCCGCAGGGTATCCTACTGTTTTTGCCATTGCAGAATATCCTTTGTTATCCCCATAGACAACCAGATCAATACATTTGTCTTCCAAATGACCAGAAGGATGCCTGAGACCTATTTCACTTCTCATAACAATCATATCTCTCTCTCCAGTGCCTAAGAGAAAAGCACACAAACTCTTGATTACTTGTGTTTCAGTCACATCAAGAGGGGCTTMCTGAGGAGCCAGGCTCTACACATCCACAGCATCTATATCAGGGAAGTGACTGAAGGCAAGGGCTATTAAGGAGGACAGAATACTAAGATCACATTAAAAGTGTAACAGGGAAAGAAAAGGATAAATTGGGGAACTAGAGAACATCACAATCGATTAAAAGAAAAACCTGATATGAAGATTTATTAATGAGAGTGAGCAAAGTAATCCAATTGAGGCTTATAAAAGATATTGCTTTGTTCCATTCAAACCCATGAGAAAGAATTTCTTACATACCAAAGGGCAGCTTCGTCTCCATGTGCTTTGCAAGAGCCCCTACAATGGAATCTGCTGCTGGAACTGGTTCATCTCCCAATAAACCTAACCTGGCAGAAGAAATTAGAAAGTCTTATATCATTGCCTATTAACAGAATCATCTCAGTTTTGTAATTACAAAATCCAGTTGTTCAGCATACCAATTTAATAGTCTCAACATGGACCAAAATGACCAGAATTGCAGTTTTCGTTTTAAACTTTAAAAATTGTTGGAACATTTTACCATTCCACTGCTTCCAGCTGATTTTTGTCCTTCTCCAGTTTGCTAAATACAGCTTCTTTAAGAACATGGGGCTCAGCAGGTGACTTAATTCCAACCAGCTTGCACATAAGCTCTTTCTGTGTTAAAAGAAAAAAGGTTCTTGAAGGCCTGACATCTGTTCCCACTTCATTTCAATCAAGGTTTTGAGAACCAATTGCTCCACTAAAATCAGTTAAAATTCAGGACTTCTGAGAAGACAGGTTATATGCCCAGGGAAAGTGAGAAAGTTTGAGAGTTTTAATCACAGCAGGTGAAAATAGAGTTCATCTTTTCGTAAAAGACTTTGTACCCTACCCCTCAGCTGTTTCCCCCAAAATTTTAGTCTTATCCCTTCCTCTGGATAGCAAAGAATAATGAGTTTATAGCTATTTTTACAGATTACATAACACTTATTCACTGGTGCTAGAAGAACTGAAAATTCCAGCCATCTTTGAAAAGAAAACTTGAAAATGTCAACCCTGAAATTCAAAGTGGACAAAAATAATCTCAAAATAAAAAAAAAAAAATCACAAATGGTCACCCAAATACTGCTGATCTTCCCAGTATTATATTTAGTCAGAGATGTGTAAGCCTGTGCCTTCTTCACCTTCTGCTTTCTTGGTTCTAAGAACACTCAAGAAGTTCTTAACTGGAAATAATTACATCACCAGAAAAATACTGTGCTGTCCTCAGACCACCACACAGCACAAGCCTGGTTTTTCCCAGATTAATGCTTAAAAAAGTCACAAATAAGAAGACAGATTTGAATTTTGCTCATCTGACTAATAAGCAGTTATTCTCTCAGGCATTTGCAAAAGGGAAGAAAATTTTCTTAGAAGACAAACACACCTGACGTAAGTAATAAGCTGTTTGTCAATCAAGCTCTCTTCACCCCATACTGAAATATTAAATTCCCTGTTTGTCCACAGAGACATCAAAAATATTGATTGTCAAATATACCAGCAGCACATCAGGTCATGCTTTGGCTGAGATACACATAAGCRAGGCACCCAAAATCAAGACAGAAAAACAAAACAGGAAACCAAAAAAATGCTTGCACAGAATTTTAATGGAAAACTGATTGTAATATACTCCTTTATGCACCATCTGTTACTTCTTGATGCCCTTAAAGCACACTTTTACACTGAAGATCACAAACCAGTAGCAATATGGACACTACAAAGTCAGAGCACTGAGGACTAGACTGTGACTAACAAAAAATTCTTAAAGACAATTCTCAATTCTAAGATTAATTCTTAATTTTTAATTGTCTTAATTCTAAGATAATTCTTAAAAATATGATCATGGCTTTGTCTAGCTGAGTCCTGAAAGCCTCCAATGTCAGACATCGCAGAATCTATCAGACAACCTGTTCCAGCACCATATTACATTTTTGCTCAAGAAAGCCTTCCAGATTTCCAGAAACAAAAATCAGAGCTCAGGATGCAATACAAGATTGCCATTGCTAAGTAGAGCCAAGTCTAGCAATAAGAAAACCATCAATAAAACAGAGAAAAGAAGGCAGAGTAATCAGAGAAACTCACCCAGGTTAGAGGTGGTGTAGTTGAGCTTAGCAAAGGATAAGGATCTGGGTTAATTAATCCTAGTTTTACAAAGCCTCCCATAGTTCTGGAGTATCCCTGAAATAAAAGAATAACACCATTAAATACAATAATTGCTTGAAACTGACATATTTCTCCTTAGTTTGAATGCAGTGATAGACACAGCCATGGCAGTGTTAAAGTATTATTCTCTTGGGAAGTCAGTCACAAAATAACTTGATGCCAGTGAGGTTATTGACACAGTTTCTTCCCCAGCCCCTCCCCAGCCCTTCCTTCCCTTTAAATATATATTTTTGATGGCTTATTCTGTCATCAATATTTCCATGGCAAGTACCATGGTTCCTGAGATCAAAGGGCTGAGCTAGTTGAAACCCCAGCCCATCACTACAGGATTGTATCAGCCAGCTGGCCCATAAACCAAACACTGAACACAGAGAGCACAACGGGAGCTCTGCTCACCCAGTTTCACACCACTGGGATTGTGTGGACATGAGACACACTGATTTTAAAGATAAAAATCCTGGGTGTTTCTCATCTTCAGGAATATCAGACAAGCAAGCAGCAACAGAATGGTATTTTAAAAGACCTGCAAAGGTTGCATTGGGTTGCACAATAACAGAAGTCTCAGCTGGTGTCTGCTTACATTTGTTTGTATCCATTGCATTCCCACACAGCTGCTGGGTACCTGAAAGTGCTTACATGCAAGTAACTTGAAACACTGAAAAAGCAGAATGGCAGAAATWAAGCACCCTGAAATAGGACTGATTTTAATTAGCAGCCACTTCCATGAGCACTAGGAAATCAGCTCAGAAGCCTTGCAGCAACATCCTTTTGTGAGACACCTCTTTTCAAACTGACTCCATCAGCTGTCTAAACTTAATCTCTAAAAGGCAAGTTCACATGACTGACTCGTCAGTGAACAGATGGGTTTCTGCTCTGCAGCACAGCAGCACGTGCAAAGGGCCCACACTCACTTCTGCCCTGCTATGGCAAACTCTTCCACACAACCCTACAAACATCTCCCCAGCCCAAAGTGCTGGCCCTGCTTTGGGGGTAAGAAAACAGCGTTAACTGCAGAAACAGCATTCTTGCAGCACTGACAACCACTTGTCCTGTCACCCCAACACTTTTGTAGTTCCTTGTGCTAACACATTCAAAAGAAGAAAGTTTTACCAGGCACCAAATGGAAGAGTAGAGATTGTCATATTAAGATTTCATGATGAGATAGATGTACCTTTTGAAAAAGAGATGGTATCTAGACTGATAAAGAGAGAGCTATTGCAATTTATATCCCTTATTCCCCATACTGGCCTTCCATCTTCCATGCCTTCATCTAAGAAAGCCTCCCTCTCTCCCAAACATACAGAAAATATCCTATTGTATTACAACAGAGGAATTAGGACAGAAAGGACATACACTTTCCTCAGGATGTGGACAAATAACAATGACTTAAACCCTGACATAAACAATAGATATATTGCAACATCCATAAAAGGTTTTTCAAACCTTCAATATGGTTTTAGGTTTATTTCTTCTTAATGTATATTGGCTGACAAAACAAAAAAAAAGAAAATCTGAAAAATATTGTTTTGATTCTGCTTTGGGCACCTAACAAATGAAAAGCAAAGCAAGTAAAGCCACATTTAAAAAATGAGATAAATGCTCTCAGTTATCTCTCAGCTGGGATAATGGGGAGATCATAATTAGCAAGTGCAGAGCTATAAAAGGCTGAGTTTAAAATATACAGTTGACTTGAAATTAGAGCATTCATCTCTTGAGGAAAACAATAATTACTAATAACAACACCAACAACTTACTTTGTATCTTAAGGTGCCTCTCAGTATAGTGCGAGCTGTCTGAATACCATATGGCTCAGCATATTTTGTGCTGTCTCTGTTAGGAAAACCTTCAAGGTTTAGCCCTGGGAAAAAATCCATGGGAGTAACAGAATCCAGTAACGCTCCTCCAGGTGGAATATTGATAATCTAAAGTTTGCAAAAGAACAGCAAATATTATTTTGTGCATCTTATTTTAGAACAGAAAAGATAAAGTGTGCTCAAAAACAGGAAAAACATGTTTGGTGTTCCATGTGCAAACAGAGGCCCAGGCTCAATAAAGCAGTTGCCCAAGCCATTTAATCATATCTGGTGCAGGAAGAGCAAGCATTGTGTCAGCCATTACTAATCAAAGGGCTAAAACAAGCCTTGTCCTTCTCACACACCCTGTTAATTCCTGTTACACGTATGTTCAAGTGGCAGGTTCCCGTTTCAYTTTCATTAATGTCATTTGGGAGCATGTCCCAAACTGCACCAGAGTGAAGGGAGATTCTGCCCATGAGCTCCTTCCTTTTTGATCAAATAATTTACTATCTTGTTTAGGTTTTGGTTGGGGTTTTTTTATATGGGAGAGAAGGCAGATAGAATTGTGTTTGTTCCTGTTYTTATAAGATTAAAATAAATCAAGTTCTATCCCATGGATATAAAATTACTGCCCATGAGTATCTTTAYTTAAGGTGACCAAGCACAGAGAGAATGCACCATTGAAGGAAAACAAACAAAAAAAAAAGGTTGACTAGTTCTATTATCACTCTCAGCTACGGCCTTGAACCCTCCTTCCTTCAAGCAGCTCTGCTTAAATAAAGCCCTGATCTGCTATGTGGCATCAATACAAACTCATTTTCTGACTTCTGAGCAAAGGGGCAAGGTTTACTTCTAGAAGAAATACTGAAGCAGTGAAACCTGCAGTAACACAAAAAGATCTAGATGTGTTTGCCAGGCAAGACAGGTGGTAAAAGACGTAAGTATTTTGTGGCTAGGATGAAAAATTGCAGAATTTAATGTCAAGCTCACCGAGTGCTCTCATAATGAATCATTGATATGCATGATYTAATTTTTCCTGGCAATAGGTGAACCAGATCAGAATTAAATCAGACATATTTTCACATTGTCSAGGAAACCCTTTCATCTGAAACTTATACATTGTTGCTTTTTAAATAAYGACCCAATGTACAATCCCTGAATATCTCCTTTCTTACTTCAGTAAGAACAGTAGGGACCAAAATACYTTGATAAAGGATTTCTAAGTTTGGCTGATCAAAGATTTCTGAGTTTTGCAGATGAAAATGTTTTAGGCAATTAGCTAAACTTTACAGTGGTTATACAAGGCAGTCTCCTTGACCATTGCAATAACTACTCTGAACAGGTGACAGTGGAAACAGATTGTCCTGGAAAGGATATGGTCTGTGATAATAGCTTGCAATAGCTTTGCAAAATCAATTTCAATCTTTCCATAAAACAGAAGCAGTGACATTTGTGAGTTTAAGACTAACAGCTCCTGCACAAGCAGCAAACCAGAGGGTTTTTGTTTAAAATACACAAAAAAAAAAAGTTTCACAAAACTCACTCAGTGGATTATTGGTATATTGCTCCAAAAGATAAAGGAATCTAAAGTTCTGCTATGCACCATGCAAGTATAAAATGAAGCAGTTTGGTTTATGAACATGACTAGATAGAAAAGCACTGTCACCTTGGTTTCTGAGGGACAAAGATAAGGCAATCAAGTGGCAAAAGCAACACCAAACAGGAATGGAAGTTGAACCCGGAAAATTCAACTCCAATCCAGTGCTTCAGTAATTAGAACAAATTCCTTCCTGGCAATCAGTTTCCACAAAGTAAGTAAGAATCAAGCTGGCAGTGGCCAGCCWTCATCATGCTCCAAACATAGAATTAAGTGATTTATGCAGATGGCTCAGGCAACTGACTGCCGCTGGCTTGAAAGTAAACACAGCATCTTTCAAGTCCSAATTCCTTCCTTAGCCAATACCACCTTTGTCTGGTTTTAAAGGAAAATATTCACATYACTTCACCTCTCCATCTTTTAAATACGTAGCAGACTGAACTGTATTCAGCAACACTCCTTGTGGACTCCAGCTGAACTTGTATCTCAGAGGATTGTCAGAGTGCTCTGGAGCTGGCAGGCCACCGCAGAAAGAACTGTATGATATAACCTGTCAGAATTATCCACAGGAAAGAAACAGTGAAGAAAGATCAGGATGCATACAGATCTGCCTTGCAGAATCCCCATCAGTTCTTAAAATTTCTGTTAAAATTAACCCCCAAATGGGCCAAATCAGAAGAATCTACAGTAGGGAGGGGAAGACTGCAGGCACTGCCTATAAAGGAGMAGAAACCAAAAGATACACTGGGGCAAGGCCATCTTAATTGATGGTCTCACCAAGTGAATTATCAGCTATCAAAYTGAAAGCAACAGAAAAAGTAAAATGTCAAGAATCTGTTACACATCAGTGACGTGCTCAAAACCTGCATGGTGTTAAAAGAACAGCTTTACTAATATAATCTTGGCAGAACTATGCGCTGCCCGCTAACCTCACCGTGGCACCAACTTCTTTTGCCTTGTCAATACATTCCATCGCCAGCATGTGGTCAAGACCAGGATCCAAACCCATTTCACTGATGACTGTAATACCAGCAGCTTCTACACTAAAAATAACAGAAATACAGAGCCATCAGAACATTCACTATTACTGGCCTTTTATTCTGTAAACCTGTCCAACAAAGGCCCAGTGAAACTTCTCCAACACAGTAAATCCTGGGCTCTCTCTGCAGCCTGTTGGAAAAAAGAAGCAGCAGCAGATGTTAAAACCCGAACAGTGACAGCCATTTTAGAGCCTYCTAACCTTTGCTTCTCTTACATCTCTGCAACACCTAGGTTGTGGTGGAAAAAGAAATTTCTACCGGCTACTCCGTATCCCACATTCTCCTGGCCAGTGTTAAAATGCGGGAAGGTAGGGCAGCACAGTTACTCATAATTGTACTAAAGAGCTCCTACAAGGAAGAGAGATTAAAAGGCCTGCTTTTCCAAATTACAAGTATTTGAGGGTTTTTTTCTTCCTAAGAGTTTCCTACAGCTCAGAGGAGTTCACATATCACCACAAACTGAGGAATTCTTTTGTTTTCAAAATCAGTTTGCCTTTTGACAAATGAGAAGTAGCCTTTTTAATTTTTTTTTTCCTGACAGCATGCTGTGACCTCAGTTAAAATGGTAGAAGCCCCTAAATATTCCTCTCTTTCTGCAATACTGGTTCTCCACCTGTCTAGCTCTTTCTGTTTTATTTTTGGTAAAGACACAGCATGTACAATTCTCACTTCACTTGAATGCACTCTAGATTTTCCAGTACTGTGAGTGAGAGGCACCCCTAGATGAAGCTCCATGCTCATGGCCAAGCATATAATAAGTAGGACAACAGAAACAYTAGAGTTGTCACCAATGTGAAAATAATACAGTGTGTGTATCCAAAAGAAAAACACGAGGGGGGAAATTATTGTGGATACAACAGGCCAAGACTGAATTTTTACTGGGGGAAGGCAAAAGATGACAAACAAGCTTGCTGGTAAAATAAGAGTGCCCAGCTATTCAACTTGAATATCAGCCCAGCTSAAACATCTTAACAGATTGAGGGGAGACAAAAAGGCACATTAACATGAAATAGGATGATGCAGGCAGAAAAGTRCATTCCATTATTTAGAGCATTAGCCTAATCAGATTGGGCTATGCACTCATTGCTCCACTCTGTCACATGTACCTTTGGGGAAAGTTACTTGGTCCTCCACCACAGAAAGGGAAGGAGAAAGAAAGCAGAAACCAGTAATCCACAGTAAATGTTACAGGTGTAACAGACTGCAAAATATTCAGATAATGTACTAAAGAAGGAACAACACCAGAGAGATGCTACTTTCACACCTACCTCTCCTGAAGTTCTTTCATAGCTGGTGTTAAGTAGCTGGCTGTCACCAAGTTCACTTTGTTGTCAATACATTTCTTAGCAACAAAAGGATGTGCTGAATAAGGCAGCAAACTACAAATGAAGGAGAATTACTCAACATCAAAATTCAACCAGTTACTTATCCCATCACTGGAAAGACACTCAAAGGYTTATTGTATGTCTACAAAAGAGCTCAAGTAATAATTTAAAATAAGTCATGCCTGCCTTGCCCTGAGCAGTTTCATACCTGTGAAGGTGAAACACTACCTATCGGGACAGCATTGTTGTATGCACTCAGAACAGGGCACTGAACAATAGGGGAGTCATTCTTGAGAGAGCATCTTTTGTCACACTTCTCTGTAAAACACAAATCACTGACCTCTTTCCAAAGCCATCTTCTAAACAAGCATGCTAGAGGTTTAGAAGATGCAAAACTGCAAAACTGTCCTTGAGAAAGCTTGCATTATAAAGATCTTGGTGAAGTACTTTGTGAAAAACGTGCTCTATGTGGAACGGAAAGAAAGCTCATGACACCCATGGCAAAAGAAACAAAGGACTATGAAGTTCCTTCCTTGTACCAATATCTGGAATGAGTTCTTCCTTAATGGGATATTCAGGAGAAATTATCAAAATGTCAGAATTTTCCCTCCCCTTGTGAACATGCAAATTTGATCCCAGGGACACGTACACTTGTGGATGCAACTGGCCCTTCACACTAACAAGGGAGTCCACCTAACCAGTGAAAGCTTCTGAAGTCAAAAGCCTTCTAAATTTCTGATGCCCTGCTACATGAGAAGGCAGCAGTCAGTTACAACTACTTGCATATACAAATATGACCCCACTTCCTGGCCATTAAAAGAAAAATTACTGTGCTGATTTAGGTCAATCAACTAGGAGAAAGAAGCAGCATGACTTAGGGTTTTACACAGAMTTCTGACCTGATCACAAGGTCATGTTTCTTCACCAAAGAGGACAGCTTTTCTTCATGCTTAAGGACATCCATATGAACTGGAGTAACATTTCTGTATTTTTTTGTCAGTTGCTCAAGTTGCTCCTTCATGACAGATACTGTTTCAAAAGTAAAACAGAGAAACCATTACMTAAAGATGATGTTAAGTCCAAAGCACAGCTGTCCAAAGTATAATTGTACTATATTTCCCAAAGAGAAACAGTTGCATGCATTAATTCTTCACTAACAGTTGAAGAAAAATCAGGCTTTTAGTAAACAAACACATGTTCAGAAAAATTTACTCAGTCCCTCATTCCACATAGCTATACATATATAAATCTGTTTTAAAAATAAATATTTCAAAACTCTATTTCAATACACTTTAACAAAACTAATATTTACAGTCAAGAACAACTTAATAGCTTAAATCACAACCAATTCATATCAATCACCATTTTTAACATGACAAAGATATGAACATTAAAATTTAGCTTAGGTCAAGTGTGACTAAAAGTCCCAGACTCAATCTGACGAGTTTTAATATTTACCCAGGCCTCAGTCCTACCAATCCCAAATATGATATTATAACTAAATGRGATAAACTCAGTCTTTGCCTGCCTTCACTACCATTATAAAGAAAGCAGAACTGAAGCAGCTCCACAATAACACAACCAGCACTTGCCACCTCTGACTGGTTTCCTGTCCCAGCYCACCACGCTGCCAGCACAAGCAGCTGGCAAAACACAAAAGGAGTGGCCAAGAAGGCAGCAAGTGGGGCACAGACTTCTGGGGAATTAAAAGCCATCAGCACTTACCATTATAAGGAAAGCAGAACTGAAAAAGAGAACCACAGTAATACAACCAGTATTTGCTACATCTGACTAATTTCCTTCCCCAGCTCACCCTGCTGCCAGCACAAATCAGAGAACAYAGCCAGGAAAAAGGAATGGTCAAAGAAGGCAGCAGGCGGGGCACAAGCACATGGAAAATTAAAAATATCTGTGCTTCTAAGTCAGGGCCTTATTTCCTTATAGCCTTCCTACAGTCAGTGGAAAATAAATAGTACCAGAGCATGATTCTCTATACTCTACTAATCAAATTGCGTTGAGGGAAAAGATTTAGGCAAAATCATCTACAAATTCAAACAAAAAAAAGCTGATTACATGAAGGTTTCCCACTTAAAGTTTTCGTCATTTGGACTTAAAGTGGTGTAGCCTAACAGGAAACCACTGTGATGTGTATTTTGTGCATTTTGTGTTTCCTGCACCTAGTTGCCTTCTGTCAAATATTAAACAAGTAATATCTTCTTGCTATTTGTGTGTGTGTGCTGTAGAAACTGCATGTTTTTAAGCTACCCAGATAGAGGCTATGTTTGCTCAGTGCTTGGCAAAACAGATCTTCCAGTTCACCTGGTTTCCCTTCCTGCTACCCCGCAGCAGGGAGTGGATGAAGCCTTTGTGGTTACGAGGGGATGAGCACTGCACATTGCTGTAATCCTTCCCTCTTCACCACTTCAGGCAGTGCTCATAACAAGGCTGCTGCTTTCCTAGATATCTCCTCTTCTTCCTAGCAAATCTTTTCCCACGGGTGAAAAGTACTATGGTTATCACCATGAAGGGYAGCAAAAGCAGACAAGTGTGAAAGTCGCATAAAGAAAAAATAATCAAAGCAATAACAAGAATCAACAACAATACAACTCTAAGTTTTAAGGCAAAACATTTCCCAGCAAAGTATCTTTCAGGCAATAAAGCAATACTGACTGAGTTTTAAATCTGAAGTCACAGAATCAGGGTAAAGTCATCATAAAGAGTACAAAAAGAAATTACTGAGCCCAGCCTGAAATACTCTACAGGTAAAACCAAAACAGAAGAATAGACAAATAGGCATATGGTGCTCATGGGAAAGTCAAGGTCTGAAGTTTTACCACCAGGACATCGGGTATAACAATAGCAGATACTTCACTAATACAGGAACCTATAAAAGCATTTTCATATGCTTGTTGTGTGAGGCTGAAAACACAAACACCTACAAAGTGCAAAACTGGTACAAAACCAATCCCAAGCCCAAAGCAGATTAGAAGGAAAAAATACTTCTAATTTTCCTGCAGGCTGCTTACATTACACATGCAAACAGTTAAGTTTTAGCATGGCTATGTCCTTTTCAAATCAATTATATAAATTAAAAATGCTCACAAAGCTACAACATCCTTTTCTGCTGTGCATAGTAAGATTTTCTTTATCTGTACTCAGAACCACATCCATTAATTATTTATGAGAAAGGTTCTGCCACAGGTTCCAGTAAGACATAATAATGAAATGAAAACAAATTCTTACATACCAACCGTGATGTCAATGTTGGAATCTCTAGTGAGATATTCAAGTACAGGACCGGATACATAGCCAGATCCGAGCAATAAAACCCTCTTCTCATCACCCATCTTCAGTGACTGAGCCTGTTCCCTAGAAGGTGTTACAGGTAAAATTAAAAATGGCACAGAAGGAAACTGTAAGCTGCCAAGATTAACAGAACAAGTATGTTTTAGTAAGTCTGCAAAGCAAGAGCTCTGTTCAGACCAASAGTCAAGTTCCTAGCTCTCTGACCCAGGACGGTGTAGTTCTGCTTCCATTCCTCTGTGGCATGACTTCCAGTTTATTTCCTCCAACATCAACATGATCAAATCCATCATCAATTCCACTACTTCTCCAGTCACTTCTAGAGCTGTTTATCAAAACTTTCTTCAGTTGTATTTTTCCCAATGGCCATATTACTGTAACCTGAGCATCAATGTCATGTTGTGCTGTCAGAAATGGATTCCATGCTCTGCTTTCCTCCCTTTACATTACAGGTAATTGTTAAAGTACACAAAATCATGCAGGTGAAAGTGTATTTTATGTAAATTATACTAGGTTCATATTAGTCCATCACAAGAACATGATAGTAAATAAAAGTCAGATAAAAGTTAATGCCCAACTAACAGATTATCATTGCAGACAAGGACTCAAATCTGAAAACCATCACTCTTTCAACCTAACTACWACTAGCCTCATAAAGAAATTTTAGTAGCCCTCCTGCTGACTTTCAATAAAATGTATTCACATCAGATTTTTCATTTCCTTCTGCCAACTAGAATAATGCACTCAGCAGTTGTTTAAAAATACACTCTCAGAAATGCGTTAATTATAGTAGGAATAATTATTTTGGTGGTTTATAATTATTTTTCCTTTTAGCCTAAATTTACATTAAGTTATAAAATCAGGATTGTGAAACTTTGTCTAACATCATCATGACTACATAGGCAAAAACTAAATAATTAAAATTCTTAAAGCAGTTCTTATTTTTGAAGAAAGCTGTTCACTGCCCTACTGTTTCATCTAATTAATGGAGATTGAGGTTTGGCTTTTCTTATCCCATATGCTGGAAATAGATTTCAATAAATAGGTAGGACTTTCAATGATACAGTCCCACAAGAATTGCATATAAGCAACATCCTTAATTTCCCCTTTGYCCACTAAGAGATTGTACCAGCATTGCAGATTATGCCTGAGAAAGAATTGTGGCCTATAGCTGACAAGCTGATGTTCACTCTGCTGAAAGCTGTTGACATTGGAAGAGGACTAACATATATCTACTAAATAACATTTGGTTCAGATGTGTTTGAGGCTTCTCATAGCATCCAAAAGTCAATTTTTGGTTGCGCTTTTTCAGTTCAAAAATGTTCATAATAATGATGGATGATGCTGAAGCCTGCCGGAGCTATACCTAATAGCAATACCTAATGACAAGAGCACTGTTGCCCAACCTCAAGCATGGCAGAAAGTATCTGAGTACATTTAGGGSCACAAGGCCTCAAACAATAGCATTGAAAGGCTACTCTGAGTGAAGAGAGTTAATACCAAATACATCCATATCATCCATCGAAAGCACATCCAGCCTACTGTATCAGTATAGTAAAGCTTGATTTACTCTCCAAAATTTCAGATGTTCCATCCTCCTTTCCTCTTATTTCAGAGCCTTTCTTTAAGCCATTCTTTTCAGATCATTCAGTCTGAATGATATGTATCCATTAATCATCTCTCTAAATTATTACTATAGATTACTGTAAATATTGACCTTTGTAAAGAATTACAGATCTGATTTAAAAAAAAAAAAAGTTAAATCATTATTTACACATTCATAGAAAGTCTCCTGAACCCATCGTATCCTTTCATATGGTAAACCCAAGGACTTTCCTCCTCTCAATTCTAATAGAACATCTTCCACAGCTGTTCCCTTCTGGRCAGGGGAAGAGAAGTATTTCTCCCCATGCTTTAGGGAGCAGAAGTGGTAAGCAGCTTGAAGTGCTAATGAAGGAGAGTTTCTTACATGAAAGCAAGATGGATTTGCAATCCAACTTGTTATATTTATTAAAAAACTATTCTAGTGCCTAGAATGAAGTCATGCTTGGATCAAACACAGCATGTTTACTCTAGGACAGACAAAAACATGAGCTGCCAAATGATCCATGAAGAATGGGAAAAGAACCTACCCAGCTCCAGATTATGCCTGTTCTCTATAAATGAGTTTAAGTAAGTCAGATATGTTAATCTGTGTACACGGTTAATGTGAAAGGCCATTGCAGCTGTGGGGGAGAAACTAGTAGCAGTTAAGAAAGMAAGTAAGGGTGCAAAATGTAGATGAGCTTGTTTGGTAAATCTAATGGCACCCAAGACAGTTCAGCTAAGTCTGGTCTGGCTGTCTTATATCTGAAATATTCACAGACTTGAAGGAGTATTAGCAATTAGTCTAAACTGAGCCCTCAGGAACTAAACTGCACAATACTTTGTTAGAACAATAACAAGCCAAATCATTCCTACAGGTTCTGATCTGTAGGAATCTCTAGCTAAACCATCACTGCTTTCATTTGCATCACCTCTGAAGTCTGCAAAACAAAGGAGGGTATTGTTAGCAGGTGCTGCTTTTCTGACAGCTAAGTGAACACTAATGAACAAATGAACATGTAACACACAGATCTGTAGAAATATCAAAAATCTACCCACAAAAACACCCTTGAGAATGAAGTCTCCAGATTCTCATGGTAGCTCATACAAGACCATGTAAATGATTATGGAGGAAACTAAAAAAAAAAATCAGATCATCGCCTTGTGTGAGGAATAAAAAAGCTTGTTATTGAGACAGCCTCTTGAGGGGTCTATCAAAGAGCACAGAAAAAAATCACTATGAGCTGAAGCCTCTGAGAAGCAAATATTACTTAGTGTGGAAAATGCACCTATAGTTCATCATGTACAGGTTCATAACCAGAAGGCTCAATGTTCCCAAAGGAAATTTGAGATGCAGAAGTCAACACATTACGCTTTTACTGCATAGTGCATGAAGTGCTTATGGTCAGACCAATTTAAATTTTATTTAAATTGATGTACAGTACAGCTCTCACTGACCATGAACATGAACCCACTTACTGTCAAATTAACATTTTTCATACATAAACTATACATGTTTTTTAACAGTAAGGGGGGAAGGGAAGGGAA
>NW_026623243.1:1056227-1093224 GCF_030028575.1 Malurus melanocephalus
GAAGGGAAGGGAAGGGAAGGGAAGGGAAGGGAAGGGAAGGGAAGGGAAGGGAAGGGAAGGGAAGGGATGTCCAGGTTATTTATACTTTTGTTAGCTTAAGTCATTCAAGGTAGATGTTCACACTGGCTGATAACTGCTGTGACAGGGTATGGAAGAAGTGGCAACTAAAGCTGAATATAATATAAACTAAACATGAATATAATGAAAAGTCTGAGACTCTCAGAGTCCCCTCAATACATCCAGTCACAGAACAATGCTAGACAGCACCCCACTTGAGCCATGGAAGCAGTAACTAGATTCCAGATATGTTCAAAAGCCTTTTGCTTTCAGCCATTCCTTTCAAGTTACTGTATGTTACTGCCATCTCAAAAGGGAAGGACTAACGGAGTAAAACTAGCATGTGGCTGCTTTCTGCCTCTGGTAAAACAGTGGAAAAATTACAACTTTCTCAATTTCTATATAAGTTACTAACAACACATGTTAATGATTTAGGCAATGTGCATGAAAAAAAATAAGGAAGTCATCAAGTTAGAAGACATTTAGACACTGTGCCGTATAGATGTATTCCACAAAGGCACAAGAATAAATGAATGCAAAAGGGGAGACAGAATGCAGACAAGGCAGCTTTATAAATTACCTGCTCTCTCTCAATTTCTGGATGTATTGATACTTAGGTGTCAGTGAGCCATTGGATGCAATCACYGCCTGGAAACACATGAAACAAATATTGAGGGCTTTATGTAACTGTTTCAGAGCAGGGGAAGACAAGAAGAGTGCTGAATTGCAAAACTTACATCTCGAACAACSGGGGAGTAATTCTGTTTTTCAAGAGGTTCTGAGCCGTCTGATAACAGCTGTAGAGATAAGTTATTTTAAATCAGATAATTTTATTACTCACTATTTCTCAAAGTAAAACATAAAGATTTTAAGCAACATAAAGATTTTTAAGCAATGCATGCAACCATACCAATAACTTGTACATTTGAAATACTTCCAGCCGCAATCAGCRTCACTTGACTTTTAGGAAAATACAGGAATTCAAACAGCAGTCTGACTTGAGTGCCCAAGAAAATCCAATTTAGTCATCTACGGCAGGGTCCAGAAGAAATGAACTACCTGCCAGAGCCTGTTTCCTGTCTAAAGAAAGTGTTGTTGACAAATTCCTAAGACATCCAGGTCTCATTCACTCATGTCTCATTCATGTTGCCTTTTCAATGTATTGCCTCAAGACTTCAAAAGCTTTTTTTCTTTTTTTGAAGTACAAAGTCAGTTATGTTCTACAGCAGATTCCTTTTGAATATATACAGGAGACCAGAAAAGCAACAAACAAGCAGACCAAATTCTAAGCCTTTTACCTTCTTTTTGGATACATAAGACCTTACCATCTCTTCAATATAAGGGAAAAGCATATCCCCAAAGTACTCTGTTGCTTCTATAGGAAGCTGAGCAGGCAGATTGTCAATGGAACACATCAGAATGCCTGAGCCTTCAACACTGAAAGAGAGAAAACAGCTCTTCTAAAGTACTACTTGGCACCTGAAAKGTATCGCCTCTCAGAAGTGTTTTAAATGCATGTTTTTTTTCAATTCCATGTTTCACTCTACAAATTTCAATGGCAGAAAAAAAAGGGCTCTCCCACCTGTCATGAGTAATATGCTGGTCAGCATCATACATACAAAATGGGTTGTCAATTGTTGTACACTCAGTCATAAATTCTATAGATCCTCCAGTATCTGCTGAAATGTCACATATTGCCAGAAGTCTAAAGCAATTAAAATAAAAAGACAGTTAAATGAAGCATTATACAAATTACTAGGAATCACTGGTATCCTGGTCACAAGTGAACAGGATATAAATGTGAGAAGATCTATCTGACTTGTAGCCTCCTTCATCTCAACCAACTTAGAAGTCAACAAAACACAATGATATCCAGAAATACAAATGGAAATTTGGCCCTATTGCAGTCATCAGATTTGCATTCATATCAACAGCATCCAATTTCATAGAGAAAGAGTGGGAGAATCCATTCAGCCATGATCTTTTCTCTGTATGCCATGTACTGCCAGCACCACTCATTCATTTTCCATCTACCAATTCTCTCAAGCTGTGCCTGGGCAGTCCTGCATGAAACCAATTTCACCATCATAAAGGTGAAGAAGAGGCTACCAGTTCACAGATAGCAGGTGTAGGTAGAGCATTCATTAGCCTAATGCCCAATCTCTGGCTCCACAGAAGATTAACACTTAAATTCTTTATTTGTCATGTGAGAGAAAGAAAGCTGTCAAGAGCTGGCAGAGAAGAGAAAAAGATGTGATTCCTCACCAGGATACATTTTTATGTCCTCCTCAAATCAGTTATAGGGCTGTTAGAGAAAGGGTGGCTCCTACCCACACTGAAAGGAAACTAACCCTTGATTTGCACCCCACATTCTATCTCTAAAACTATTCAGGGTTGTGAAGTATTTCAACTACCTGCTGCAGAAATAACAGTTATTGAGCTTGTACAAGCCAAATGACAGGRTAGGAAGAACTTTCCCAAAAAGTTTGCTCATACATAGAAACTTCTACTGATATTTGAGAGTAGMTACATTCCCAGATATCACACTGTTTGTATTGGATTCCGTAGAAGGATCAGTGGCAGAAGTACCTCTGCAGAAAGACAGCTGAAAACTGTCAATCATTTGTGCTGTGATGCTTTCAAAAACACTAAAGTTTGAAAACAGCACTGCAAAGCACAAGAGCAGAAAACCAAAGTCAATGGGGCACTGTAAAACCTGCAATAGGAAGAATGTAAGGGAAACAGAATTGTTGACTAGACACTGTGGTGAAACTGTCTAACATTACAAGTCTATCATGGTGCTGCAATACTGTTACAAGTGAAATGAGGCTTCTTACTTGTGTGGTAATTCAGGACAGCCGTCAGTTGCACCAGCAGCAGATTTTACTGGCACCAGCAGCTTCTGAGTATCCTGCCGACTTAGCAAACGAGGAGTATTTTGTTCCCAGTATATGCCATTAATTAAACAAGTTGTGTAGGGTGCAACCTGCAAAGAAAGTTACAGATGCCTGATGTTCTCATCTAGTACTTTAAGGAGCTGAAAGCACCTGRTCTAGCATTCTACGTTAATGCTCTCTCAAATGGTGAATATGCAAAAGCGTAGTCACTACCAATACTCTGTGGAAAAACTCATGAAAGAACAGAAGGGATGCTCACATCAATGGGAAAGCGAGAAGTGTAATTTTCTGGATGTTTATCATAGTCTACTGGATCATACTGTCCATCATGTTTCCGTACAAGATGATGATGACGACTTAACACTGTCCCATAGACTTTCCTGAGGTCTGAAGTTAAAAAAAAAAAAAAAATTAGCTCTTATACTACGGCAAGAAGAATTCCAATGATGTTTGAAATCACATTATTGTCACAGCATACCTCCAGATCTGGAAACTTCCTTCAACTCATGTGGTTCCACAAATTCACATGGGAGAGCACTGAACATTTCTTGAGCACCCTGAAACCATGAAGTAGGATTTACAATAAGCAGACCATAAATGCAATGTAACACAGCTCATTTGGAGTTTGAAAACAAATATAGAAATGCCACACACAGTTTGACAGCCCTGTCAGAGAACATCTTCAGAGATGTACACACTATTTCACACACACCCCTGCTTACCCAAAACTAAGCTGCCTGGGCATTATGTGCAAGGAATTGACATCATTTCCCACTACTGCAGAATGCCTAAACCCCAATCCAAAGCTTGGTTCTTGCTTCTAATGACTGAGTTGGGAGGCCTCAACTCAGCCACAACAGGGGGTTTTGCAGCCACTCTGAGGAACAATTTCTCTTTAGGAAAGATCCTTGAAGCCATTCCTCATTAGCCAGGCTCTTGTAAAGGCCAAGAACTACAAGAAGACTTCCCCAATGAGCTGTGATCACAACCAAAAGCTTTTCAGACACACTATCCTTTTGCCGAGGAAGAACACATTTATGTAGGCAGTGATTTCATTTCATAGCTGGAGCCTTGTAAAGTGGTCTTTGCTGACAAAACCAGGGGTCAGCCTTTTCCCTAGATCACAGAAAGCAGCTCTGAAGTCCAGCACTTGTAAGCCAAGTCAATGTTATACAGCTATAAAAACTCAGCAAGTGTTGAACTGTAYTCCCCATACTTTAATGGAGTGATTCAACATATCTTGTGAGCACAAAGTCAACAGTGGGGAGAGATGGGACAGAAATCATGCAGGTAGGAAAAGAGAGAGGAGCAGTAAGAATTAATCCATTTCACAGTAAGAAGGTAGCATGTCAGTCTTGTCCGGCATGATCTCATATTAAACGTTTTAGTTTAAGGTACTTAAAAATTGTTCCTGGCAAAGGAAAATGTGAAGTCCAAGCAAACAAAATTAACCCATCAACCCATTTAACCTATTACAGTCCAAATGTCAAAAATTTCTGTTAACAATAATATAGCATTTAATCTTGAAGACAATTCTTACCTTAGAAACATTACCAGTGCCTGTAAACACAAATGTTAAGGGTCCCACTGACTTTGGCATCAGTCCCAGTGAAATTTCATACCCGGCATCTCTTACTGCCTGCACAGCCTGACTGCTATTCCTGTAGTTGTGTGCCATCCCAATGTGCTGAAATCAAAGGCACAGAGCCATCAAGATATTTTCCATATTCAAATACAGACAATTAGCAGATGCCAAAATGTTATTTAGGTAAAGAAAAATATATACACACATATTCTTACCATGAAGGGAGTGTGATGACCCAGAGCTAAAAACCGTAAACCCAATCCATGTAGAATATTGATCATTCCTGTTGTTGAAAGAAAAAGGAAATTGGACTATTTGTGTTAATTACAAATATGCACATTTAGAAACTGCAGAGACTGACTGAAGCCTCAAGTCATCCCGGATATTTTTCCCATGTTTTTATATTAATACTTTACTTCTAAAGAAAGCCTATATAAAAAGAGAGAAGGAGAAATTTAATGGTAGTCCATGACCTTAAACTTGCTCATTATGCATTTTAACACTATTTAATATCCAGATATCCTTTCAGGAGGTGTTTCCACATCACCAGATTCCAAAGAAGGAAATAATAGAGTCCCCTGAAGAAAGAGTGTTGAAGTTCAGTAGAAAGAAATTAGAACCATGCTTCACAAAAATCACATTAAATGCGTAACAGTGACAAACAGATGTTGTTCAGGCTCTCAGGACTGACAGCAGCCTTTTCTTTGTCAAAAGCCTGATCAGTTGATCTCTTGATATTTAGTCTGCTCCAGATTAGTTCAATGGACAAACAGGACTTCAAGACAACATAAAATATTAGATTTGTCAGGAATCCACATGACTATTTGACATGTCGTCTCAGGAAAGTATGAGGCACAAACCAGATTGGAAAGAGGCTGTTACAAGCAAGAATTAAAAATGCAGTTAAAAACACATGGCAAGCTTCAACTTTTACGAAGTGCAGACAACCAGAAGTATTATAGGAATTTACTTGCTGCAAGCCTGCCTTTGCTTTATGCACTATACCTGCTACACCAGCCCACTTTCCAAAGGCCACAACTCGCATTCCTTTATGATCAACCATTTTTTCATAGTCAAACAGTCGAATTTCCTGAAAATACATAGTAAACTGAGTATTAAAATTTTCAGTGAATGCAGTCTGTGGCACGTTGCTCTCCCAGAAAATACCTTTTCATATGCCTGTCACATTCCTCCTGATAGAAGCTGATGGGTGACATAAGAAAGGCAAATATATCGTAACAAGTTTTAAGTATAATAATAAGAACATGACAGTTGCACTGAATTATTGTTTTAAAGAGTCTCTGCACTGCCCATGCCCTYTTGACACAGAGCTCCCCAATGTGCCACACCAGCTGCTGAAGGCCTATTCACATCTTCTGCCAAGAGGCTGCTCATTTCTGAGTGGACTGGCTGCCTTCCTCTGAAATAGCCAATGTGCGCTCCAGCTTAGTAACTTTCCAACAGCTCTTCGTGCTCAGACAGAAAGAGCCTCTCTTGAGCACACCATGCTCACAAACCATCTGCCTCCTGCACATGAAGAGCATAACACTGCAAACACAAGATCTTCTGAGCACAAAATACTTGGTTCCAGGAAAGGATACTGAAGACTGTCCTTATTAGCCATCTACAAGTACATGTGCTGGAAGAAATTGTACTAAGGCAGCAGGTTTTCATCACACTTAAGCATTAAGTTCAGTTCCTACCCCATGTTAAGTGACAATGGTCTTCGATATGACACAATTTACCTGTCTTAAAATCTCATCCAAAAGGGGCATGTTGGCCTCTTGGGCTTTAATAGTGTGAGAGAAGAAGGCATAGTTCTTTTTAGGGATTAATTTGTCCTCTGGGGGTCTCTTCACACCTATTATCAGAGAAGCCTCAGAAATATCTTCTTGAATAACGGCACCTGCTTTGACGTACTCCTATGAAAGAGAAAAATCAAAGACATTTTTTCTGTGTTTTTTCATATGCAGATCTCAGCATATAAGCAACTAGAACAGAGGGAAAATAAATAATTCTACTGAGCAGAAACAAGTTACTGCATGTGATACATTCAYAAAATTCCTTAATAAAGAGATATCAAGTATCAAATTGAATTACCATGCTATTATCCTATTATACAAGACAAAATTATAATTACGTGTTACTAAAATCCTTCATCCTAAATTTACAGAGTACAAAAAGGGTATTTTACTAAATTTAAAGTATCATGTAGATTGAAATAATGAACAGTCCTTTGTAAGGTGTTCAAATACTTGCAAACATGTTTAGAGAAATATGGCAAATTAAAAATGTGAAGACTGATGACTTGTGATTTTATAAAATTGCATAAGACTAAGTCCAAACGCAAGAGTAGTTTCTAAAGAAATGTGTTTGCAAAATTGTATATGTGCTTTGATGAAAACCAGCACTGCGCCTTAATTAAAAGGTGGTATGTGCAAGTGATCACTAGTTCCCTGTTTTCATTTCAGTTTTTATCTCTTTTCTCAGATATCTTACAATAGAGTATTACAGCTGCTGGAAGAACTATAAAAGCTCTCTGTCCTGAGGCTCACAGCATTAGAGAAAAAAACCTCTCTCCTCATTTCACATGAGGAATGGGATTGAAGCAAGAGTGCAATTCACCAGATTGATCCTTCCTGCRCTTTCAAAAAATACCTTTTTTTTTAGAGTTGTTGCTTTCATACAAATAGAAGACAAAAAACCAATATTAAATGAATTCCCAAGTTTCTACTTCAAGAGCACCTAGGACTTCTAGGGACAGAGATGACAGGACAAGAAATTAATAAAAATAACTCCAAAACCCCAACATTGCTCCAACATGACATTAAAAGGCTAAACAAACTATTCCTTTTCCTTTGCAATAGCACTTTTAAACTCCTTGTTTAACTACAAAATTTACATGTTTTGGGGTGGGGGAGTGGGGTTTATATGTTTTCTTATTTCTCATTCTCTTTGAATATTATTTTTCTGTACTATGACTAATAACTGAACTATAGTTTTGCTTGCCTCTCTCAGAACGGACCTTACCTTTTCATGGATGGCTCTCCGGTTTGAGGGCTGCACCAAAACCTTGTATCCCATCTTTGTCAACTCCTTAACATGCTTTGGTGCTAGAGGTGCTCTTCTTTCCCAGGCATTGACATCTTCCCTCCTGATTGCCAGCACAGACTTACGATGATGCCAACACTTAGAGTGGTGGAACACACACCTACCATTTGTGTGACTAAAGACTCGCAGCATGGTAAAGCCTGATGGTAGCAAAGATAAAGTAATAAAAGAATACATGTACATGTATGATTTGGACATTATTTGTGCAAAAAGTTCTGGTCTCCTTTAGCATCTGCTGTAAAACATAAACCAGATACTTCATACTATAGTTACACCCCTATTTTTATGAKACATGAACTTAATTTCAACGAACTYTGTTGCATTTTAGTTTGATGAGGTATCCTTTTACAGAAAAAATTTCAATTTTACTCATTGTTTTGACTGTTGCAAAGGAAGGCTTTTAATGTGCTYTATGTACCAGGTTTTTAACTACAAATCTTAAAAAGAATTCTGGAAACTTAAATTTACCAACTGTATTCATTTGCCACCATAAACATGAAAAGACCAAGTACTTAGCAAAGATTGCATC
This sequence comes from Malurus melanocephalus, assembly GCF_030028575.1. Taxonomy (NCBI): domain Eukaryota; kingdom Metazoa; phylum Chordata; class Aves; order Passeriformes; family Maluridae; genus Malurus; species Malurus melanocephalus. Next base: position 1,064,407 of record NW_026623243.1, read on the forward strand.
AAGAACAGTCAAAAGTAASAAACACAAAGAAAGAAAGCAGAACACAGACTATAAGGCAAGCAGTCGGCTAAAAGAGAAAGCCCAAACCCAAGCATTTTTACATTATTAATTCTTATGAATTCTTGGCCAAATAAGGCCAAGACTTTAACAACTGCTGAGCAGTCAGCATATATGTGCCTAGGAAAAACAGGTTTTCTCCCTAACACATTTTTTTTGCAAAACAGTGAAGCTTCACTAGGACAGATTCACATTGCAGAGGAATACCTCTTTATTTTCTATCTTCTCCTCCTCACTCCCAGTGAAGCCTATGTACCACTGCTTATTTCTGCAGGGACACTGGCAGGTCCAGCATTAAGTACCCAGGAGCCTAAGGACTTCAAATACTTATGCAATTAAAAGATACGAATCACAAAGATAGGCTTCAAAATAGGTGAACTTTGCTTCCAACACAATTTTAACTGATAATCACATGAATCTCTRTATCTGAATCACTTTGAAAATCCTGTTTGTCCTCATGCCTCAAGCTTGTGAAATCTCTATCCACCTAAGGAGTTAAAAGGTCCTGTTTAACTGCAGGCTTGCTGAGACAGAGGGACTAGCACACAAAGAAAGGCATGAACAGAAGCGCATATTCATCTACAATAGTTTAAAGTGTGGTCTTCCGACCATCGCTACATTTATCCACCAGCACAGGTTACAGTACTGAAGCTGGAGGTATTTTGTGACACTTCTCTTGGTAAGAGGGTTCTCTAAGAGCATGATGATGCCTCTCAAAAGAGAGGAAGCCTTGTCACACCATGTCACTATCTCTGCACACTAAAATACAAAGATGAGAGCAGCTCTTACAAAAAAACTGTACCTTATACCCAAGCCTGAGGTGAAGGAAATTTCCCTCTCAGAGGACTTGCACAAGGAGAGAAGGGCCGGGAGTGCGCTGCCCTGCAGTGGGATCGTGGGAGTCAGGGCAGGGAGCAAACAGCCGGGTGACCTCTGGCAGGCCAGCAGCTCGCCTGCATGTCTCCCTGTGTGTGCTCAGGCTCAGCACAGAGATATCCATATCCCRTCGTAAAAGTGAAACTAACTTCAGCATTCCAAGCCTGCAGCGCTGGGAACCCTCCCCGGCCTGCCCAGCCCGTAGTGACCGCGGAGCCCCCTCACCGCCCGTGCCGGGAGCGGTCACACCGCGCCGGGCATCCCGGGGCTGMCACAGCGCCCAGCAGACAGCGAGGGGCCCCCCGCCCCCAGGGACACGCGAGAGAGGGAAAAGGAATCCCTGGAGAGCGGCAAGGAAAGGCGGAGGGGCGGCGGCGGGCAGGGGGAGAAGCGGTGTGAGCGCCAAGCCCCGCGGCGGGAGGGCGCAGGGAGCCGGGCAGCCCTCGCTGGCACCCAGAGCGCCGGCAGCGCCGAACCTACCTCGGGCGGCGGGACAGGGGAGCTCTCCGAGAGCCCCGGGCCCTCCTCCGGCCGATGTCCAGCGGAGCCGCCGCCCCGCGCCACAGCCAACCGCGAGCCGGCCGAGGGATACACCTCCCTGGCCGCCAATGGCGCGGGCCGGGCCGGGGACGGCGCTTCGAGGAAACGCACGGAGCAAGGCATTTATGGGAACAGGGCGGCAAACAGACCGGCTACTCAGCGGAGCATGTCCGCAGGAGGCACTTAGGAGCCACTTGCCCGAACTTAATGCTGCTCGGAAAGCAGAGGGCTTCCTTTGCTACACAGATGTCAGCTGTGAATATTCCCTGGGAACCTTTACCAGGCCACAAACCTTTCCGATGGAAAAGTTACACAGATTACATATGTGTCCCTATGTCGCCTCGTATGTCGCATGTTCTGCTTTGGCCGCGAGCCAAATTCCAACTCTACTCGAAAAGTTGAGGGCTGTTTTCAAATTTACAGTGTCACTTGAAACAKCCACTTAAAAATGTGTTGGAAGCATAAGCACAACAAAAGAGGAGTTTCTAGGGTGAGCCTCTTTCAGCTTTTTACATTGGAAGATACTGTCCGGAAATGACTCCTTATAACTGAAGGGTGTCTAATCTGAGCCACCCTAACTACTACTGCGATGATGATAAAGAACTATTAAAACGTGTCTGCTGTCCTTTGTGAGGCTCATGACATGATCTAGACACCTATAGGACAGGTTCCTAGACGAGAAGGATAGGTTGATTCCTTATTATAGGGTCTTGCTTGGATATGYGCAGGATTGAAGCTCCAGTCAACTCTGCAAACACAGAGCTGAATTTTAAAAACTGTGGCCAAGCCCTCTTTTTAACACCAAAGCATTTCACATTCAACATATTTCTGATTGCAAGAACTTTTTATTTTGGGATTYCTTCATGTGTATATAAAAGAGGCATCACTTTTAGCTAAAACTCTATAGACACCACATTGCTTGGGGTCAAAGTATTGTTTGTGTAATTTAAAATTACTGAGTTTTATATATTTTAATTTACTGGTGCTTTTAGAATATTCTTCTAGGGAAATGAAGTTACAGGCTGGGCCAAAACAGTCAGCAAATCGAAGATCATCCATCTTTAGTCACAGAGATATAGTTGGTGACTCTGGCTTTATCCAGTAGCAAAACTCTTAACTGCAAGCAGGAGGAGCAGAACAAATAAGGATGTGACTGAGATATTGCCAATATGCCACTTGGAGAGTTGATTACTGCCACACATTAGCCATCCCTTTGAAGGGAGATTGAGAATTTTATCAGCACCATTTGAGTCTCTTCCTGTATTTAAAACAGGCAAGAAAAGTGCCTATTGTGTTTCAAAGAGAAAAAGGCAGCCTAAGCAACCAGCATGGACTCATGCTGTGACAGTGTAAAGCCAGGTAAGGTGAATCTCACCTGCCCTGTAGTGTTTCCCAGACTGGGAAGACTGAGTGGCTTAAAAGGAATAAATCAAATCTGGAATTCAGATTTTGCAAAACATGCTAATATGGAATTAGAGCTGTTTACTGTAATAAATTCCTTCTTGTCTGGGTGGATTGTGATTCCATCTGTCTGAAAAACCCTAATTATAAGGTCTAATTCTTACTCAGCTGGAATGCTTTTTACTCAGCACTGTGGGGGAAGTSCTGACTTCCATTATGGTAACAATAAATTCCCAGAACACATAGAGAGATGTGAACTTCATAGATTTTATTATTAGACTATCAAGTGTATATCTTGAAACAGTTGAAGTCAATGAAAAACTCACATCAACTTCTTCTGGGGTAGAGTTTCTCTGTAGGTCTCAAGTGAACAGGGGATTTGGTATCCTGAAGAGATTTTTGCAGACTGTATATCTACCTCTCAAACTCTTGTTTCTCCTTTAATTCTGGTTTTATACTGCAGAGATCAAGAAGTTCCAAGAAGCTTTCAGGCTTTCAATCAGAATGAGGCTATTGAAAAACATGACCTTTTATTCAAAAGCCACTACCTGCAGTGGCTGTTGACTGCCACTGTGAATGCTGACCTCACAGCAGAGTACTAGACATCACTGAACAGCACAGTGTTGTGTTCTCTACAGTCATGTTGAGAGCATATTTACATTCCTATTGCCCAGTGGGGAAAATTGCTTTCTCAGCATCCCAAAACAAAGATCTTCTAGTTTTAGTATCATCTAAGATGTAGGATGTATCTGTTCATATTTGTAAAGTCTAGAATTCACAATAGCATCATTTATGTACCTGTTCATTGTAAAACATCATACTTTTGCATTCAAAGTGCATACTCAGACTGCTGCATCAAATTGAGAAGCCTTTTTAAGTCATTCTCATAATCCTTAATCACCACAGATGTATTTTAAATGGCTGTGTAAATAAACCTAAACCACAGAAAATTACAGCCTGTGTTATCAAATTAGTGAATTGACTCATTAGAAGACAAGTACCAGATTCATTGCAAGAAACTGCAGCAGCTCAGCTAAAATTACCAGTCTGAGATACTCTCATAAAAATCATCGAGTCTATTAATTAGATTTAGCAGTGCTCACGCCAGTAGGGCTTTCAAGTCAATAACAATCTACCACTAAGTACGGATCCATGGCATGAATAAAATCAAAACTGGGGCCTTGTTTTGAGARAATAATGGGTTAATGCTTAAAGAGTCCATTAAAGCAGTTATGCTGTAGCAGTGTTAAAAGTGCAACCTTCCTGCTTAGGCTCCTTCAGCAAATAATGGCTGTCACTGCCTCAGCTCCTGCAAGTGAGGTTTGTCAGAAAGACCTGACCTTCTTCTGAAAAAAATCACAACAAACCCCAACTTTTTTTTTCCTGGTTTTGTACCATTAGTGTCTTTATCAATTTGGCAGTAGGATAATGTGTATTATTCACATCTTAAAGCCGAAGGAAAGAGCACAAAATTATGGTCTAGCCCACAATTCACATTCAGACCAGTGTTAGACTACACATKCAGGACTTCTTCACTAAGGTTATTTTGCAAGAGCTCATGATTATTTATGGACATTTAAGATCAGAGATATAAAATCTTTTTAACAAAACCATGAAAATAGTAGGAAGTATGTAACATGTAGCAACAGGTTATAGACCAGTAAAACTATTGCTAAACAATGAAATAAAACAGAACTGAACTGTCTAAAAAAATTTAGCTATTTCTATWATAAGGATACTTCTCATTCTTCAGTAAAACCCAGCAGACTTAAACAACTGAAGGTGTATGCAGGCACAAGAGCAAAGTGGGTAAGTATGGGAAGAGGAAAGGAGATGTCTGCTTAAGCCACAATTGCTGATTTAAAAAAAAAAAAAAAAAAAAAAAAAAAAAAAAAAAAAAAAAACAACAAGAAGCATGTTAGACTATTGTCTCAGTAGGGTGGGTTTTGACATCCATTGAGAAGTACATGTTCGAGCAGGCCCTGAAACATGGGGTGTAAGCAAAATTTCACCCAAGAACAACAACCCAATGTCCCAAACTAGATCCTCAATGTGCTCTGCATGAGATCAGAGTGACAGCACATCCAAAGTCCAGCTGGTCCAGTTCTGGGGAACTTCTGGGTGTTACAGTAAGTGTTCTTACATGATTGTTAACTGTAAACTAATATACATTAGCATAAGGCCCTGARTAGTCATGTAAGTGCAACAAAGCCTGTTTTGCCTTCCCATCAATGTATCTGTGCAGATTCCTTTCACTTCACCATCTGGAAGAGTGCTGTGGAGATGAAAAACAGATTTCAACAGAGGAAATATGAGGGCCGCAAACAGGAACTAGACTAAAAAATGTAATAACATGAAGGTTTTCCTATCTTTTTAATCTACTTCTTTTACTGTGTGAGTGTTATGACCTGATTTCTTTTCCCTTGCAGCYAATTCCACTACCCAGGAATCTGCCCAGAAGCCTGAAACAAAACATTTGCTTCTTTTGTGCTACCCTTTTAAAACTACTTTTTTATAACATAAATACATCAYAAAACATACCATTAACCATGGCAAATTATCTTTCTGTGCAATTTTCAATATTTAGATCTTAAATCTGGTGTGGTTAAAAACATTATAGGAAAAATTATAGACCCACCACAAGCCCGTAACAATACTCATACTGTGTGTCTTTACCTTTGGGAAAACATTTTAACTACATCCAATGGACTCACTTGAAGAATAAAAAATTTTATGAAAGCTAGTGTGCCATGCAAGTTGTTTAATCTGAAGGAAACTGTTAAAAGATTTATAATGTGTTTATGAAATCAAATCTTTGTGTCTTGTGTCTGTGCATCTTGTAACAAAAATGTGAATAGGTCCATAGCAATGTCTGCCATTAAACCATTACCTTGATTTCAATTCCTAAACAGAAAGAATAAAACAAGCCAAAACAAACCAAAATAACCTAAAACACCCAAAACCAAACCAAAACAAAAAAACTCAATCAAACAAAACTAAAAACAAACAAAAAAACTTACACCAAAACCACAAGAACAAACACGAAAACAAAAAACAAAAACAAAAAAAGCACAAGCAAAAAACCCAAACCAAACCAAATATCACCCCTTGATGTAATAAAAATTACTTAAATAGACTKGTTCTGAGTAGTTCTTTTAAATGATAGAATGATAGAATGATAAGCACTAACATTTTCTAATTAAAGAAGGACACGAGAGTGAATCAAATCAGGTTGAATTTGAGTTCACAAATTAAATATTGTTTATGCAATTATAAAATCTGTAAGTGACCTCAGCAATTTTTAGTGACTGGGGTATTGTTTTAACATTGATATAGAATTCAAATTACTAATGGCCCCAGCTTTATTTGGTGGAATAGAAGACAACACTTACCTATTAGGAAGACCAAGATGAAGAACAGMAACATGAATTAACTGACTTAAAAGAAACTGATTTTGTCGTTAAAAGAGACTCTGCTATACAGTCAAAATCAAGGCACAGGATGCAACTCCATTTGTTATTGGGCAATAGCAAAGTAAAAAAAAATCATGAGAGCCATTTTCTCTCTCTCTGTCTCTCTCAACTATTAGAAACCAAACCACATTTCCAAAGAATTAAACAACCAAATACACCATCCTTTTAATGAGAATGCATTGTTATTCTGATGGGAKGACTTACAGTTTACGTGCTTGTTACTATACGCACAAAAACCTTACATGCTTTTCTTGCAGCAATATTCCTGGAGACTTCAATCCGTAAGACACTGAAGGCAAGGATGTATAATAGATACACAGTTAAACATTCTTCACATGAGCTCTCTGAAGCATTTAACTATGTCCTGTCTGCTCTTTTTCCTAAAATACCTACAGACACGTTATGGTTATAGTCTCTCCTCCAGATGCAACACTCAAAAATGCTTAAGTAAATTAGTGTTTCAAGTACAAGTCACACTATTTGCTTCTGAGCCAAGGGACCCGATTCTCAGTTATATCTGCATCCTTTTAACCACTTTGCAATGTAGTGGGCCTCTAAACCCCTTCAAATGTATAGAAATAGCCCCTCTGAAAATAAACTTTGTTTAAGGAGTTTCTTTTTCTTATACAGTTCTGCAGTAGGGCTCCTCAGCATCCCTCTCCCRAGAGCCCCGAGTCAGGAGACAGAGCAGCAGGTGGAAGGTGGCACAGGAGCATGCCAGGACATTTTTTGGCATCTGGTGATCTAGAACTCTGCTCTGGTTTCCAGGCTTCATGCAAAATGCTTTCTACATTTACATAATGATCATGGAGAATGTGTCCATTAATGCATAATGATCACGGAGAGAAAAAAAAGCAGGAGGCAAACCTTGCGGTGACCAAAGCAACAGTGACGACTTATTCATCAGTGGGACCCTTTCACTATGTACCTGAAGGGATGAAAACACAGCATGACACACTAGAATTTGTTTTCCAAAAGTATAATACACTACTTTGGTCTACATCTGACCTAATATTATGTTTCAGGACAGTACTTTGCAAGACTTGAGAAACTGCAATATAAATAACTTGCATATGTATTTACATGTGTAATGTGTGTATTGAGAGACCATCTTCTGAATTTCATTAAATTTTTCATAATCTGAATTTCATTAAATTTCATAATCCACTAATTTTGCTTTCCTGGAGGAAATCATGATAGTTGATAACAGAATCAAAGACTATTAATATCTTCAAGTCAAGTATACAAATATATTGTTTTTTTAATACWATATACTTTATATGTGATAACTGACAAAAACAGTCTGCCTGAATATAACAGAAAGAACATACTTTGGTGTAATAACAGTTCAGAAGTAGAAGGGGAAGAAAAGAAATTTCTTAAGTGAAGGGTTCTTCCAATATATATTTCCAATATTTCTCAACAAAATAGTTCAAAGATTTTAATCATTCAGTTTGAAATAATCTTGGTTCAGCAATAATTCAAAGCAATAATTCAACCTTTTTTGAAAATTGTGAATTATTATTATYATTCCAAAATAAAATTATTCATTTTACGAACTAAAGTTTCTGGAATAATGTTTGGGTTTTAAAAAATTTGGGATAGCCATGGAAAAACTCAGTAAAAAATAACAGCAAGTCAGACTTGTTCAGGTTAATCCAGATGTCTTGATACCGAAAAAAGAAGTCTCCAGAGGGCAGGGAATGTACTTTTTAAGTGACAGGTCTCAGAAACCCCTGACTGTGTTGAACTGAAGTTTATTCCATGGAATTCCTCCCTAACATAAGGCCAAGGGATTCCACCAGCATTCAGAGAACAAGGAGCTGAGGCTGTGTCGAGCATTACCCATCTCCAAGGGATGTTATACTCTGCCAATTACAGTGTGAGAGCAGGGTGCACCCAGAGCGGTGGTAAAACACGAAGGACTGCTACAAGGGAACTTGTCAGAGCGAGTTTCAATTCTGTCAGCTTATCCTGCATTAAAATAAAAAAAAAATACTTGAGAAATTTAGGAATACAAAGGAATGTGATTTTTAATCCCTGAACACTGGAACAAATTCAACACAGCATTGGCTGCTGGCTGGCTCTGGTGAAAAACTCCTTCAGAGTGTGCCCTGGAATGAGGATCTGGCAATAGCCAGCATTCTTGCCAGCAGCACACTGCTRCATCACCAGCAGTACTACAAACCAGAGAGGATCAGTCTTCAGTTAGGGCCATAAATGGGATTTATCAAAAAGCTACAAGTTTTTGCCACGTGTAGAATGCTAGTTCTCACAACATATGAACACATGGGATTTCTTGCCAGTTTTCAACCAGGATTTAATGTATATGAAGGGGAAAACATTTTGCTAAAATTGTTTAAAGTGCTGGTATMTATATGCAATGAAATCCATGTGCTGCCACTTTTCCAGCTCTTCTCAGCAATACAGAATATTTCCACTTGATGGCACCAAATTTTTTTTTTTTTAACCTCAGMTCAAAATAATTCTCGAACAAGATGCTGAATTCTGAGGAGATAATCAGGGGAAAAAACATGCTTTATTCTCAACACATTTCTTTTCTTAAAAATCTGAAGTTGTTTACAAGAATTATAGTGAATTTCTTTCAGTGCCTTTGTCTCTTTTATTTGACCCATGACAGTTATTCAAACTAATTTTTTTCCAATGCTTAGAGAGTATCTTCTTTCAGTGATGAAAAGGTTATGAGCCGGGTCCTAAATGTGAATGAATAATGCAATTTAAGACTTTTTTTTTTTTTTTTTCTGTTCCAATCCTGGAAGCTCCATATGCATTTATTTGCTTGTTTTGCAAAAGAAAGGCACCCATACAGATCATAGCAATATAGCAGGAAAAATTTTGAGGGCTGAGTGGTAACTTTGATTCTTACCCTAAAATATCTGYTGTTTATTAGTACTAATTATTGACTAGTGATTCTCCAATAAACTTAARTACTTTAAAAACAACTTTTAAATTCTGCTTTGCTGTTCTGTTTAGGCACTAGGTATGTAAACAAACAAAGCTGTAGTTTCAATAATTGTACCATTCTTGGCRATTTCACAAACTCTAGACAATGGTCAGAATCATGTGTGATGTACCAGATAATAATAGATTGTATACTGAATAATATTAAATTACAGTAAATATCCATTTCTTGTTTCTCATTTCCTCTTGCAACAGGGCAGGGCTAAATCCTGTGTCTGTGCAATACCTKCATGGGGAAAGGAGGATGACTTGGTTTGTGACTAAACCTTCCCTGTACCATAGTGACATGAGAGATGTACAGAACCATCCATTCAGGTTCTACAACTGCGAGCAAGCATTTCAGCCAYGTATAACGACATCTGTGAGGTTTCTGCCTATAAAACAGAGAATGTGCTGCAACACTGGGTTTTTTCCAAGCAGTTCTCTCCAGGAAGAGGATTGGGAAGCAGGGACAGAAAAGCTTTGTACATGTCCTCATCCAAAATTAGGGTACTTGTTAAGAGGTTTCAAGGCAAAATATAATACCAGAGTTCTTCCAGAGGCTGTATTTTTGGGTCTTGTGGGAGTAAACTCTGCAGTGCATGCTCTGCAGACATTGTGCATATGTGCAGTAGAAGAGCCCTTAGGATGTGCTGTATTCATTGTGCAGGTGCAAATCAAGTGCTCAGAGTSTAAAGCAGGGCTGACACCTCGCAGATACATCACATTTACTGTGACAGAGCCTCTCTGCATACACAYGTATGTTCTGTCACTTCAATGTTCAGATATGCAGCATGATTGAAGCGACTGTCACTGCCATGAACAGGCTGCTGAACATCCAAAGGTCTCTTAACYTATAGGAAAAAGTACTTMTTTGGAAAAGCCTAGGCAGAGGTTSGTTTCATCTACAARTCTCCYTTCCCTTCTGCCTGCTCTCTTTTCCTGCTCTCAAGGTCCAAACTTCCCAGCTGAGTCCTGAGCCAACCTGTAAAGGATTCTTCTGATCCATAAGGTTTAAAGGATTATCCAATACAATTTGTTCGTCTACTGCCAGTTCATAAATCTATAATGAGACTGATTTCTTATCTTCTTCAGAATTATCTTTCAACTYTAATTTCCACAAGATTTCTTTCTCTTCTGTGGGAAAGTAGGCCCCTTTTGCCCAGTCCTGGATGTCAAGRTCTCAGCACAATCTTAGCTCCATTTGAGACCTGCTTTTGAGGTCAAACCCCTCTCTTTGAGGGTATGAAAACTTCAAGTAAATGAGGCTTTTGGACCTGGAACTAAATACAGACACYAAGAGAAATATCTGTCATGGGCTGGTTTTCCTCCTTTCCATTCTCRAAGAGCAGCATGGAAGAAAGCTAAGTCCTACAAGCATGTAAGGATAGCACTATTCATTAACATTCAGTTATTATTTTAAGCAAGTGATCTTTTATCATTTCTGCCTAATAGCATCAGTTATTAGACAGAATAATTGCAAGTAACATTGCAACTAATAACTAATAACACTGCAACTAAGTATAAAAAAACCCTTTTCACTTTTTCRTTTTATTTTATGCTCTTCTGTCATTTCTTCCCTGTACATTACTGTTATTCAATTGCTACACGACATTTCTGGTGTTTCATTTTCCATTAGAACCTGAAAAAAATTGGTGAGGAAATGCGAGAGCCTGTGAAAAGAGCATGAGCCTCCTTTCTGGCTCTGGAAAATACAAAGAACAATCATTACCAGCTAGAGTTTTATTAGAGATGAAAAATAGCAGCTGGGAGCAATATTTCTCTTTTTGTCATCCAGAGGAAGAAAACTCCTGGCACCGTAGCATCTTTCCAAGCCWCTTCAGCTATCCAGCATCCAGCCCAGAGCAGTTTCTCTGGGAGCAGAGATCCTGCCAAGGCACTTCAGYCCCAGCACACATTCCAGTGCTGCTGTTCTGATGATGTTTGATTAACAGATGTACTACTCCTAGGACAGAGGCCCGACAGCCAAATTTATTTTCCATGGGCAAATTAATCTCACTTAAASCCTTTATTTTCCCTGTTTTATAGAGGTTGGTCATGTTAGCCTTAACTCACAATTAAACCAGAAGTTWCTAATGTCACACAAACCAAACTCAAAATTACTCTCTTGCCTCCCATATTCCAACAGCCACGGTTGATACTGAGTAGTATCTTGACAACATACCCATKATTTAGTAATCATTTACTGCTGTTCCACACAAATTTCTGCATCATGTAGTTTTTATTACTGAAAATTCTTTTAAATTGGAAATGGAGTGGTGGAGCAAACAGAAGAGATGCATGTCACATGGACTTTGCTTTAATTGTCATTATGAAGTTATTGGGAAATTAATGTCTCTGTTAAGGTTCTGTATTACTCTGGCTGTAAGACACTGCTTTGCTCACTTTTTTTTAAAGAGTATTTCTGGTATAGTTTTCATAACCACACTCAAATCTAGGTGCCATATGCTAGTCTAAGTTTAGAGACATGGTCTGGGCCATTTTGCATCCATATGAACTCTAGTGGAAAAGCTCAATAATGACCAGGATCCCCCATGTTTTACTTTTCCCATTCTGGGAAGCTAGCTGACCTCCAAGGCAAGTGTAGAAGATTCCCAGCATGTGAGCAATAGGGATAAGCTGAGGCTTTGGACTCCAGCTGGTGTTTAAGCCCTGAAGTACCATGACAGGCATGAACCAAGGTCAAAAAAACCATATTTTTAACTGTTGGACTCAGTGATCTCACAGTGATTTCCAACCTTAATGAGTCTACAATTCTATGATATTCAAATTGCTGTTTATTCACAGGCCTTTCAGATTATCCATCTACAATTCTCCATTGCTCTGAGTGAACTCGTCAGGATGTCATATTATCTGTAGAAAAAAAATTGACTGTGGAGACTAGTGCCAGAAATRTGTTCTGTAATGACTTAGGAAAGCAGAAGCTGTTGAAGGAGATTAAGAGGAAAGAGTTAATGATATTAATCTGTGCAGGATCTGAAGTGACCAAGTGGTCTGCAATGCAGGATGCTGCTCATTTCTGAAGATTATTGGGCAGAAAGAGCTATCAGCACAACAAGGGTCTCAAGCAGCAAGCTCACTGTAGCAGAGAGGAAAAAAATGGATAGCTTGTTTATGCCATTTGAGTCTTATTGTTTGGTCAAGAAAAGGCCCTTCATACAATGAAATGTGTTCTGTGAGGGAARCAGGAACCCACAGAGGCAGCTAGTGAGTGGGTAACCAAGTTATACCTACTAATAAAAGATAGCTATTTCACTGATAAATGTGGCATGGTGAAGATAAAGATCACAGAGTGACACTCAAAAGAAAGGCAAAACTAATCACTATCACAGGCCAACTTCATATTAGAAACAAATAATTATTGGAAAGCTGTAACAAGTTATTCAGAAGAGCAGAGAGAAATACTCACTAGGACCAGTGGAATACATAGTATAAAACAAAAAGGTAGTACGTGTAAATAATTGTGCACACACAAAATGCAGCAGTATGGCACCCGACACTCCAGTTTAGGAACAGAACCAAGTAGTAAAGGCAAAGATGTTGCAGATTTTTAGCAGATGTGGATTATGTCATGAAGGAAAGAAACCTGTATCATAAGGGAAGGTATGAACAAAGTTATACGAAGCAAAACAATTGACATTAGCATCCAGCACAGACAAACAGAAAAACAGGTTGTGCAGGGCCCCCCCCAAAAAAGAAGTTATGTAGAAGCAGTGGTATTATCTTCCTTTTGGCTACTATAGAAACTGGGAACTGCTTTGTGGTAAAGCATATGCAAATATCTAAGCAGATCTGGGAAAAAAAGAAGACATTTGAAATGGATGTTGAAATGAAAATAAGATGTAGCTGTTGAGAAATAAGGTAGGTAAAGTTTAGCTCATGCCATGAGACTTTTACATTTTGGAAAGTTTGATTAAGAGGGTGCACAACACAGAAGGCACAGGAAGAAAATGCTACCAAAGGAAAAGTCTGGTTTTCCATGCAGGAGGACATGCTTGCAAACAGAGCACATGAAGGCTGATGTGTTTGCTAAAACACCTACTGGTAAAGGACATCTCACAGCTGGAAGAAAAAAAATTAAACAGAGGATATTGCGGTTATTAGCAAGAATAATTAGTCATAGCATTTCTGATTGCCATCTATTTYCTGAAGAATTCATAGTATGTGGGTGGAATTAGGTAACTGGTGCATGTGACCACGTGCTACCACAGAGGCACAGGAAGGTGTTACTCAGCCAGTTTAGCACTGGATTCTTTCAACTGTAGGATAAAACCCAAGTGATTAACACTACTCCTTCTATACACAATTTAAAAAAAAAATAAGAAAAGGAAAAAAGCACACCTAAAGCAAAACAAAGTTCATGAAATCAGTTTCAGAGGAAATGACTCATGCTCTGGAAATGTTTATTTCTCTTCAGTGATCTTAAGAGGAGTATGGACAATTGGACTGTGAACAGTTTCTATTAAGAAAGATTCGTGTCAGACAAAGCACTAGAAGAAATTCTTTCAAATGATTTTCTGTATCTGTTGGACAAAATACCTGAAAAAAAAAGTATTTGGTAGTCTTTCTTGTAATACTTGTTTAGTTTGAATATTTCTAAATTGTTTTCCCTTGCTGTAAGCATTTTGGCCCAGGTCAGTGTGTTAAGTGAAGCCCATCATKTTTAATGGAATTAGTGACACTAAATACTGAGAAGTGAATACTGAAAAATAAATATAACCATCTTCTAGAAGCTGCTTCAGGCCTGTGTTATCCCACCAGACAGAACATTGTCCTGTGTCTGAGTGGACTGTGTTGTTGAAGATGTCCTAGCTATTTGCTGCTTCTCGAAGTTTCCATTCCGTCTTTCCTTCAGCACTCCTCAGAAAAATAGGGAGTGGACTGCAGCCTTGGGCATGCTCTAAACTCCCAGCACAGGATGTTTTCCTGTGGTTGTGCAAGAGATCCAACCCTTCCGTGCAAACACCACCTAAACTGCATRAGCACTGGTGTGCACGCTACCTGCCTCTAGATTGGTAACTATAGCATGTGCTGGACTGGTTTGCAAGCATTTAACCTAGCTGGCAAAAAAAACCCGCAAGAAACAACCTGTATTTTCTCAGTTTTCTCACTCTCCAAAAATAGAGTAGCTGTGTCCAACCTGCCCAGTGGCAATGGTCTCTGATCAATGCTAATCCTTCACTGTGTTTGGGAATTGTTTGTCTGGCCCTCACTAAACCATGCTAGTGACTGAACTAACGACTGTGTTTCAGTGCCCAAGAGGTTTCCCCCAGATCTATTTAACTATTTTGGAGCTAGCCAATGTTCATGCTTGTGTGCAAAACCTGTKCAGTTTTCCTTTTGTTAGAAGAGGGTCTATGGCTCCATGACAGTGTTATTTATTAACAGTTTCCATTCTGGTGCTGCTTTGGAAAGGAGAACTTTATACAAGCCTGGGGCTCATGTGCAAGAGGACTTGACAGAAGCAGGGATAAGACACAGGTACCTGCTGCCTGCAGGAATGCACAAAACTCCAGACCAAAATGAGTGCATTGCTACRGACAAAGTACCTTTTTCCTCTGCATGTGTGTGTGAGAGAGAAAGGGGGTGGGGATTAAAAATTACCTACTTATGTAAAGGGAAATTATGAGAAAAACAAGTTTGTAATCTTGGGTTTTCCCAAAAACCTCCTGCCGAATTTCCACTGTTTGCATTCAATTACCAGCCACAGAAAACAATTGCTTAAATCTCTTCACATCTAAATCATCAAGCAAAGATTTAGTTCAATTGGATTTCACAGAGATGACAGGATCTGTCAGTAACTTTAACAATGAAGATTTTCTCCTATGTCTAGTTTTACATGCCAAGTTTCTTTCTGCTTAGCTACAGTCTTAGACATGATCAGTGTAATTCCAGTGCAAAAGCCTAACAGACTGTTCCTTCAGAGCAGGGAGGGGTTTGTTTTGTATTACAGTTTTATAGCTAGAACAGGTGTTCTACTCACCCAGCTCATCATCATGAGGAGCATGCTCCTCTTAATTAAGAGAATCTATCATTCAAGGATATCTTGTTATGACCCACTTTTGTCTTTAATATGGACAAATAGAAAATGATAGCATTAGTGGTCAGATTGGGATTTAAAAAGCAACCCACAGTGTTGGATTCCATCTGTCTTCCCTGACAACAGGTTCCTTCACTGGTGTGATGAAGGTGCAGGTCAGAAAGGAGCCAATAACAAAATATCTTCTCCACTCATAGATACTGAATCCTTGCATATTTCTGTGTGTCAAAGACCAGGGAAATCTCCTGGCTTGGGARAGAAAAACAACAAAGCAAACAGAGAGGGTACTCACTCCCAAAGGTAACATGGGGACAATGCACACCAAACAACCTGAATACTGAGGAATCTATCAGCAGACAGCTCAAAGGAGACCTGAGTTGAATTACAAAGATCAAGTCACATTTCAAACACTCCTTTTTAATGGATAATAGCATGCACATTTTTAAAGGAAAATAGCAATTCCTTTAAATTGTTGTTAGTGTTAATAGCTAATGAACTATAAAAGCAACAGACAGTTGTGGTGTTGGGATTTTTTTCTGATTGATTCATTTAAATTTAATTTGTTTCTGTTTCACCGAGAAGCTGCTACCTTATTCTGAGCTACAACTGTGGCAATTAGCAGCAGTATCCCACTGTGAGTACGAGGCTGATTGCATGGTGCATCTGCAGTGGAATGACACTGCCCAGATATCTGTTGAAGAGATCAGACTACTAMCCCCAAAAATGCAGGATTGTCCATAAATACTTACTCAGCAGCACATTCTGAAATATACTATACCATGGTAATATTTTATGGGTGGGAAGCACTGCCTTGCTTATTTTACCTACCATTATTGCTGCCCAAACATTTTAGTTCAGCTGGTCAGAGCATGATACTAATAATGCCAAGGTTGTGGGTTTAATCCCTGTGTGGGCCACTCAGATAAAGTTGGACTTGGTGATCCTTGYAGGTCCCTTTCAACTCAAATTATTCTGTGAGTCTGTGGTTTTTACTTATATAAATGGAATATTTTRAATTTTGGGACACACTTTCATCTTTCTCTCTTTCTGTCTTCAGAGTGCTTGTATCTGGATTTTAACATAACATCTTCCCAAAACAATTACATACCAAAATGAATAATATTTCAGCATATCCATATTATCATCCTTCAAATACTCATGTCTCACACTGATTCTACTGCAGTTCTGTCTGAACTTCTAGTAAAAGCAAGTTATTTTATTAAAAATTGCATAGCAGTTTTCAGAACCATATAAAACTTGAGAAGTGGATAAAAAAATCTGTATCTAAATTGTGAAGATTTTCTGCTGCTCATACTGAATTCATTTTACAGTAACACAGAATACTATGGTGTGTCACCAGATGTTTAGAAGGAGTTACACAATAAAACTGTAAGATACTTGAGAACACCCAGACCAATTTGGATATGGTATTCCTGACAACTTGGAAAGCCCTTTGGAAATGGAAAATTATTAATTAAAAACTGACGTACCATCAACCATTTTTTACATATTTAGATTGTTGATAGCACARGGTAATTGTCTTTCAAGCATTTTTATATCTGGCTTGTTGAGCTCAAAGGAGATAAGGGTTTGTTTTTTTCTTTTCATTCCATTTAATAGGATTTAAATTCCAGTCTCAGGGGAAAAAAAAAAAAAAATCCAGTCTTCAACTTAAAAAACAGCCATGCTGCCAAACTCCAGAAACCTTCAGTGGGATCAGCACAATATATATTTATTTTGCTTTTACAGCACCACAGCCTAGCAGAAACCTCAGTGCTTGAGTTCAAGGGTGTCCAAATACAGATCTTCATTGCAAGGGGAGCACACAGTCTAYAACTGCAGCTGCCACACTGGGGAGATGTCAGATGGCTCACAGTGAGTTTACCCTGGCACATGGGCTGCCAGTCAATTCAGGTGTCCAGTGCAAGGAAGAGAAAAGAAAGCAGCTGTGTGACTGCAGTCAGTGCCACCAGCTCATCTCGCTCTCAGTTTCACATCTGAGCCAGTCCCAGCAGTCTTGAGGCCACCATGAGACTCCTTTGGGCTTCCCGGCGATGGCTATAAGGTGTGGGTATGATGGCTCTCAAATATTTGAAGAAATTGATAGATATCCAAGAGTGAAGAAGGTTCTCTGCATTTGTTGCAACTGTTTCATGTACAAAGCAAGAATTCCCTTTTATGTGAATTCATAAAATCCAAAGTATTATACATTGAGTGRAAAATATGGGAAAGTTTATATGGTCACATTTTTTTATGCTAGCCTTCACTAGGTAAATACACATATACTCCAGTGCGATTATTTTTCAAATACTACTTTTTGCTGGAAAGGTACAGGTATCCAAAAGAAATTCCTCTCCAAGGAAGATACTTTTTCAAAAGCAAACCAGGAACAGGTTTCCTGATTATTCCCAAATAGTTCTAAAGTTTTAATAATTCAATAAGATAAAATTTAATTTGAGATATTTCTTAAAGAGGTGGGAGAAGTCTTCTATGCATTTAATTTTTCTGCACTGAAGAATCCAGAATTTTTTGTTCCCTCAGCTGTGCTAGCTTTCAGAAATAACAACTGCTTTGACATTACCTGCAGCAGTTACAGCCTTTCTTGGGCACTTTGCTAGGCTGGGAAGTGTTCACAGTTGAATACAGCCACAACTGTGAGCTCTAGAAAGTCATTCCAGCCCACACTGATGGGTGTTGAAGGTTTCCTAAAATCTACCAGGTGCAACCAAGAGTGGCATTTGAYAATGAAATCTAACAGTTATCAAAATTCAGCTCATTCAACAGGAAAATGTCCTTAATCTGCACAACACGAGATGGGCTATGCTCATATCCAATGGGGAAGCTGAAAACAAGAAATCTACACAATATTTTACATGATAGTATTTTTCATCTTTTTAAAATGGGAYAGTGTGATTACACCACATATTCACTAAGCAGCAGGACTGGCATTTCATCCCTGCTTCCAAAGCTGCGTGTTCTATGGTATCCAGCTAGAACAGCTCTGTTCCCTCTGAGAGCCTGGGAAGGGAAGGAGTCCTCATTGCTCGCTGTCCTGCCAGGCTCAGCAGTGTTTTCACGTCAGATGCAAAGGAGCTTGGAGGGTGCTTTCACTCACACGCTCCATGGCCAAAGGACTGGGATGGTCTCTCACAATGCAGATGTTGGTGTTGTGAGTCAGCCAAACAAAGCAGGGTACGGCTTCTGGCTATGTGGATAAGAAACCTTACCACCAAATTATTGTACAAAAAATGATCACAGTCACCACATGCTGGGATTTCATCTTGCTCAACCGGAAGACATAACAGAGAATGGTGCTTCAGCAGCTGGATTGCTTCAGGAGGCTGCTAAGACTGCAGACTATCTGCACTAAAGGCAGTACCTAACATGCTAAGGACTGAGTCTCTTTTTCATGCTGCTAGAGGCACCTGTGTCGCTCCACTGATGGTATAGAAAATACAGAATTTATGTTCATTTACYTCCTATAAAGATGCTCAAAGCCATAAGCATTGCCCAAGGTTGGTTTGACTCATWCCTTGAGCAAGATTTTTCTGAATTGAACTTTTCTAACAAGAAAACAAAAATCTGGAACAGAAATGATTCATTACCTAATTACTCCATGTGGCATGTAGCAACCACTTGGTTATAAAGAGGCATGAGGGAGTAACTATTTCTATACCTTGGATAAGACAATGGGACACTTTACAAGTTGATAATTCATGGTCCTTAGGAAATGAGAAAAAAATGGGCTAAGAGATCTGTAAAAGAAGCAGATGGCTTGTACAGAGGGCATGACCAAMAAAACTGGCTGGGAGAGCAGGAATGCCAGTTAGCAAAATCTCATAATTCCAGAAATTATCTTCATTTGTGCACTGGGGTGAAACCAAGATCTTTCAAAAATATTACAGCCCCACTCTTAATAACCAACAGTCCTTTTCTGACACTTAATTCCCAGAATCTGGAACATCAAAAACCTGGGGACTGGGGAATGTTTCTGGGGTAGCTGACATCCACATCAAATCAAATTAAATTAAATAAAATTATGTATATCTTCCTATGAGATGCTTAAGCATAGTAAGATAATTTTTAATTAATCCACTTTTGAAAAGATAATTTTTAATTAATCCACTTTTGAAATTTCTTTTTCAAACTAGGTACTAAACACCTGTCACAGGACTAATTACAGTCTGCAGATTTGGGACCCCTATCCAACCTCCACTCCCTCTCTGATCTTATGACTTTTAAACATTCACACAGAGAGAATCCATCCAAGGAAAGCAGGGATCGATACTCTGATTCTATAAAMGGGGACTGATGCTCCTGAAGTGCTTGAATACACGTGAAGAAGAAAGGGTGCTTGAATGTGAGCACCTCGCAGGCAAGAACACAACCCAGCAGACTCTTCCTTGCCCTTAATCTGGTTATCCCTAGTTTGAAGAAAATTCCTCCCAATAGAGCAAGTTTTTATATTAATATTTTTTCAACATCTACTTGTGAACTTCTACAGTGATTTATAAATGCTGATTTATCAAATTTCTACAAAAAATTRTTCCAAGATAAAGGTCTTATGAACACCCTCTGTAATGAGTATAGAGAGAGATGCAAGTAAAATATAGYAATTGCAACTTGACTGTTGTACTCCTTTGCATGCCTGAATTAAAGTAGCTCTTTGCACACTGTAACTTCCACGAATCAGTCTGCAGTGCGATAACATTCAGCATCAGAAAGGATTTAGAAAAATTGTTGATTGATTTTTATAGAAACACGAGTTATTCATTGATGAGGACTCAGCTGCCTCTCCTGTGGCCGACCTGTTCTGGGGTAACTCAGTCTCTGATCTAGTTACAATCCTTATATAGTTTACTATTTTCACAAAGAAAATGTAACTGTACACTGCATTTCCARAGGGAGGTGAGAAGCAGTATGCTCCACAAAAACATAAAAGATGCTGTTTTTAGGGAAGGGTGTCTTGCTTCTCAGAACGTGCAAATCAGAAGAGTCTATGACTTAATTATATGAAATCATAATAATTACACACTGCCCACAAAAGTAATTATGAATTTGTTTTGGTCTTTACCTAARAGTTCTAACCAGTGCTACTGTAGCTTTTCGAACACGATAAATTTGAAACGTATGCCATGAATTTGAAAATGTCATCTAAATTAAATTCACTGTATCTCTTGCACTGCTTCATGCAATGCAGTAGCATAACTGGACATAAGCAACCATTGACCCTTGGCTTTTAATATTCGGTTAAAGCAGCCCAAAGAGTTTTTWAAAAATGTATTCTGATTTATTATASGCAGATTAATGTATTTACTGGCAAACAAAAAACACAAATGGTTATGTGATTCCTGCATTCCTCATTTTAGGAGGAAATATATTGTTCCTTTAAAATACAGTAGGCTGAGAAATGAGATTTCCATTTCTTTTTTATTTTCTGGTGAATAAGGAAAAAGTGTGATCTGTTAAGGTATTTCCTACATAAAGGTAAATATTTTTCTAAATATATTGTGGTTCAGYCTTTGTTTAACTTCTTCAGTGAATATTTCTTTATAAATTCTTGCTTGTTCAGGAAAAAAAAATCATCTGAACTTACTTATCACCCAAGAGTTTTTAATTATTTTTATTTAGAAAGACAGTTCCTGTTCAAGGTTATTTCTATAAAATCTCAGTTAGGCAAGACTTTTATGTGGAGATATACACTTTTCAGTTGTTTCATGGTAATATCAAGAAGTTAACAGGTGGCTTAGAAATGTTTTGAAAACTTTTTTTTGTGCCATCTGTTGCATTTTATCCCCATAGGCTAAAATACTGTGAATAGGGCTTTCTCTTGCATGTTGTGTCAGTCTGCAACTGAATCTTGTAGTCCTATCCCTGGAGACAAATACTTAACTTACCTGTATTGTTGCAGACAAGTTGCTCATCCTTACATTTGCAAAGTGTTGCTCTTCCATTTTTCATACAAAATAAAACCTACTATGTAATAATTTGTCATATATGATTATTCACGAAAAAAAAATCAGAAAAGAAGCTTTTCTATGTGTTTTAATTGATTGGTAACTGAAAATTATTTTTTAGAATTCRCATGATAATGGTGGTGAAATATTAGCCATCTAAAACACAGAAAGGGAGGAGGTTTTTTTTATATTTCCATGGGCATGGTTTATTGGATTTAATACTGTACCTAATCAAATATGCAAGGATTTGACTACAAAAGAGTGACTGAACAGTGGAGCCATTAAACAACTTCCATGGAAGCTTCAAAGAGAGACCAAAGTTAGACACAGCCTGCACTTCATAATGCAGCCAGAAGTTTTAAAAAGAAGTTTTGTATTGTTTCAAGAGTTGCAGATTACTGAAGCAAAAAGAATTTCTGCAAGCTCACGGGACTAAGGGTGAGTCCAACCATCTGTTGCAGAGGGTCGCAGAGTGCTGTGCAGCCCGAGTGGTTATCCAAGAGTCATCCAGCCTATACCTGGGGCCAGGAAGAGAAGGGGGACCCAGCATGGAGTGGWGCTGGAGCTGTCACTATTTTTACTGGCCAGATGAGAGTTGCTACTAAATAGTTACTACTAAATAGTTTCTATTAAATAGTTACTGCTACAGCTGCCAGCAGGCTACAACACACTCCTCCTCCAAAAGGATGGTACCTGAGCAAACCAGCAGCTAAACATCCAGTGGGTGGAAAGATTTACATAATTAAAGAGTTATAATTATTTGCTATTAGCATGTCAAAATCCCAGGGGCTAATTAGATCCCTTTTATTCTTTCCCAAGCTCCAAAAAACAGAATGGTGACAGTCCCATTTTAAGTATGGCAGAGGAGGAAGTGTAGGAGTGTTTTCTAAGTGGTAGTTTTCAAGCACTGTCCAAATAAACTGTTCTGGTGCTAAGATGCAACCAACATGCCTTCATTTGACATGGCTCCAGATGAATTTGTTGAACTTTGTTTAATCTCTCTATTTTCACTACTGTAGTTTTAAAGACTGAGGGTAAAAAAAAAAAAAAATTAGTGATTAAAAATCGTAATAAAAAATTATTTTTAAAATACTTCCTTGACTAAATACTGTCCAAAATTCATTTGGGTACTTAGAGATGTGCTGGATTTCTCTATAACTTCCCATGAAGCAGAGAATGAATTTGGAAGCTATTAAAAAGCTGTGGACTTAGTTTACATTTTGGCATGTGTGGTTTTATTTTTTAAAACAAAACAAACACCCCCTTGCCCTTACAACAACATACAAAATATTTGTATTTTTTTTCCTTTTTTTCTTTTTGGGGGGGGGGAAGGGGGATGACAACTATGATTTTTTTTTCCTGCTGTTGAGGAGTGTCTGATCATAAATAAAGCACTAACAAGACAAAGGCAGTACCATTTCATCTTCAGAAGGAACTTTGTATCTGATGCTGTGAGAAGATCCTGCTGTGCTGTGTTTTATTTCTATGGCAATGTACAACAGCTTTGGTAATTCTGGTAGCTCTTTCAGACACATGGCACTTTCAGGATTGACACATGTTAACAAAACTGCAGCATCTGACAAGTACAGAAGAAATTCAGTCCCAGGTGARAAATCCCAGGTGGAGATAGGGGTACAGGGCAACAGTTCCTCCTTTGCGAGGGCTCTCTGCTCCAGGGTCCCGTAGGCACCAGGCTCATCTCCCGGGCTGCACAGTTTGTCAGGATGCTCAGCTCTGCAACTCCAGATTTTAGCAGATCCAGACACACCACAGCCTTTCTCCTCTCAGCCCCCATGACAGACTGGTAGAATGAAGCTGACCAGGTGTCACACAGAGCATGGATAATATGGCAATGATGCTGACTGGCAAACAGAAATGAGAACATACAACTTTCTTTTAGGTACAGATGGCTCCAYTTCCCTGATCAAAATTAKTCACTTTTTWAAAAAAAATTWAAAATTGTTAATCTTGTCTGTAGAAGAGCTGTTAAGATTCTACACTTTGGGTATCCATCAAATAATAGCTTTTGTCTCTCATGATGATTTCACCAGCTTTGAATTGCCTCTGACCATTAACTAGAAATTCACTTGACCTGAGATTAATCTTGAAAGACAGGAAATGAAAGGTAATTCTGTGCAGGCCTTCCCAGACATGAATTAATACCAGTCTTTGACACAAACATGGTTTTATATAGTGAAATAACAAATGAGCTATCCTCATCTCCCTGTGAAGTCCCACATCTGTAGTGTTTACCCTAAGAAATATAGGAAGAGAAATGCTTATCCACGCTCATCACTTACTTACTCTGCTTCACCTTGGAATAAAGCTAGAGTGCCTCGTTTCCACTCCATATCAAAACATGGTCAGCCCTGCATGAGCATTCCTTAGCAAAATATTAGTTTTCATCAGGAAGACACAGAAGAATCCAGATTATGCAGCGATCTTTTAAAAGAGGAAAGGCAAAAAAACCCAGTTATTGTTGATAAACTTGTAAATGGTCTGTGGTCAAGCAACATTGGAAATTCTCCCTCCCCTACCCATGAAAAAGGGAGAAATTACAGTTTCTGCATTGGGAGGACTGAGCCCTCATTTCTCCCAGCACTTAGAAAATAATCTGAAGAAACTAAATTGAGCAAAGGATTGCCACATATCTGGRTAACTAGTGCATGTAATCTCAGTAATATTTTCAGGCCTCATGTATGTGTTTGACTTGAAACTGRTATTTTGTGCTGATTGCAAGGTGGCTAAATTATATTCCACTTTTTATTCACCATAGATTTACATTCACATCCTTTTGTAATGATAAGGAATACTTTTGTGACTGTTTCAGTATTCCTACAGTGCTTGAATAGTTCTAAACTGGTTAAAATAGGTGTGAAGTGATAATATTTATCAAGGCCAAGTATAGCTGCAGTATCTTATACTATCACTTGTCCAGCAATAAAAAGAGTAAGTTGGATTTCTGCTTCAATAAGAAAGAAAATTGGGTTTCTGCTTTGAATTATTTCCCCCAAGCAGAAGTTTAGAGGACTGGCACACTCACATCAATTCAGTTGGATCTTTTGGACATCCTACCTTTCACAGTGTTGGTAAAGTTTTCCTGTTAACTAACTACACACTGCAACCACCTGATTTGGGTGAAATTTATTTGTGAAGCCAGAATGACATTTCTAGTCCCAGGATCCAAGTAGAGCTGAAGAGAAGTGCCCAAAGGGACACATCCTCAAAGGACACCTGCTCTGTTCCCACAGCTCTACAGGAGCCTCTCGTCCCTATTCCTCTTCATCCCGACTTCCAGTTTACCTGAGGTCACTYGAGGGGTGCCTCACCTCCCCTTAGTGCTGCTCATGCTGCCTCAGTCCCCGGGGAAAAACGGGGAGCGGCTCCTCGGTTTTTCCGAGGTCTCCAAAGGGCAGACCCGCTCCAGAGGGAAGCCCCACGGAGCTGCACAGCCAGCGTGTGTCAGCGGGTGCACAGGGGTCCCTCCACCTAAACCATCAGCCACTTTTCCACTGGAGCAGGGTAAGAGCGGCCAGCCGAGGGGCTGAGCCCTGCCGGGGTGCCGCGGGGTCTGCCCGAGCTGTGGGTCTGACCTGTYGCTTTGCTTTTTACACCAGAGCCTGCGCAGGAGATTACCGCGGTAATCCGAGACGTGTGAAAGAAGGGAGACGCGCTTCTCCTCTCCGCCGCTTTCAAAGGCGCGGACGGCGGGGAGCAGAGCTGCCGGCCCCAGCTTCAGGACCACACCTGATGGCTGCGGGCACCCCGGGGGGGCGTCCCAGGAGGGGCGGCGGGAGCGCCGCCGGCAAGGGGATATCCTTCTCGGGTGGAACTCGTTAGCTACCATTGTAACCGCGGCCCCTMGCCAAAAGCCAAAACCCTGGGAGGGCTCCAGGTGCTACCAGACCTGGGCGAAACCTGGGATRTCACAGCACCCGTTCTGGCAAGGCTCACGCTGGGGCAAACCCACAGATACTCCTGAACACGTCCCCCCCAGCGCCCGTGGGGCACTCTCCGCTTCTGCCCGGACCACACCGCGTCGCCGTGCTCGAGCGCCACCCCGGAATGAAGCACGGCCCSGACCCCGTCAGGGAAGAACCCCCGAGCATGAGGAGGGCTGTGGGCACAGCCCKGAGGGAGCAGAGGGAAGTGAGCGAGCCCGCTTGCCCTTCCCGAGGGGTAGCACTCGTCTTGCATGCCTGGTTCTGTAGCCCGGGAGCGGKATAATCCCCGACACCCCCTCCCGCCGCTCCTCAGGCGCCCACCGACGGGCGGGCTTCTCTTTCAAAGCTCGGCTTGGCAGAGTCTGCTGAGCAGCTAATAACATAACAACCCTGCTTTGATCAATTCGAACTAATTACCCCTCTTAATTAAAGTCTTTAGCGGTTGTTTCAGTGTTTTGGCAAGGACGAGGAAGAGCTTTGCCGTGCGGCAGCGCCAACGCCGCGCTCCCCGCCCGCCCGTCCGCGCCGCAGACCCCGCCGCCGCATCACTCCTCGGCAAAGGTTTATTTCCACCAGGTCAACGAATTCTTTCTCTCTCCACGTGCAAGAATCAATGCGAAATTCAAATCCGTACAGAGAACAGTTCTGTCTATATAGATACGATATTTGGGGGGAGAGGGAGAGGAGGAAACCAAGAAGGGTGGGATAACCAGCAGGCAGCGGAGGCAAGACAGGATCAACACGAGGGGAATATATATACATCGAAATAATTAAAGTGGTGCAGCGTTCCCGGCTCGGGTAATACAGATTCCCAAATAAATACAGCAGAAATTAGCTTGGCTCTTTTTCTTTTTCTTTTTTTTTTTTTTTTTTTTTTAACCATCTTTCCACCTGAGATGCAACGACAACCAAAAAAAAATAGTCTTTAAAGAACAAAGGAAAAATTTAAAAAAAATGGGAAACAACCAGTCCCATTAACGTTAGTGGCGATATAGAGCATAATACACAAAACYGCTTAACAGGTGCATGCAAAGAGGCGGTGGGGCTCGCTCCGGCGGCGCCGGCGGCCGCCCCTCACGGCTGGAGCGGCGGCGGGCCCTGCAGCAGCGGCCCGGGCGGGGGCGGCGGGTCGGGCCCCCCCAGCTCGGCGGGGGGCCGGGGCAGTCCCATGGCGCTGTCATGCAGCTTACGGACGTGCTTCTTGAGGTCAAAGTTCCTGCAGAAGCCTTTGCCGCAGGTAGGGCAGGTGAAGGGCTTCTTGTCGTTGTGGGTGTGCATGTGGAAGGTCAGATTGTACACCTGGTGAAAAGCCTTGTTGCAGATATTGCACTTGAACTGCTTCTCCCCGCTGTGAGTCAGCTTGTGGTTTTTGTAATTGCCTGGGAACGAGAAAGAAGGGCAGAGGGACGTGGGTTTGAAAGACGGATACTGCAAAGAGGAGAAAAACATAAAAAAAATCCCGAAACCCTGTCCCATCCCCAGAGCTCGGCTTTAGGCTCAAAACGACCCCAAACACCCATCTTCTCCCCATCATCCCTGCAGCTGTTACTCTTAACAGACAACAAGGAAAGGGATCGAATAAACCGAAATCACGATAGTTGCAGAAATGAAACCCCTGGATTTCAACTTCACAGCAAAGCGGGAAGAAAAAGTAGCTAAATTCCTGTGTTTGGAGGGGAAAATAAGAGGAGAATTCGTTTGCCGAACCGCACTGGAAGCTGCGCKTTGCGGTGCGGCGAAAACGGGCGCTTCCCGCGGAACGACTGCTCCACGCTCCCTCCGGAACGAGACCTCTGCCCCGCTCCGTGAGCCAGGACATGTGTCGGGGTTAACGACACTTAAAATCAACCCAAATTTCTAATCATAAAAATTAAAAACAAAATTAACTCCCCACAACCCTCCCTGTCGCAATTTGTCCCGACACTTGACCTCGCTTGGGGAAGGGGGAGTCGGGCAAGAAAGAGGGCACTGCAGACTGGTACCTTTCTGGTGAAATCCTTTGCCACAAAATTCACACACAAATGGTTTGTAGCCGGCGTGTATTCGCGTGTGCGTGTTCAGGGTCGAGCTCCGGTTGAAAGCTTTGCCGCACTGGTTGCACTTGTGTGGCTTTTCCTGGAGGGAAACAAACCCCAAGTCACGKCTTGTTGTCTGCCTTGCGGGGTCTGTGTTTTGTTTTACGGGGTTTATGAGCTGGTTTGTGAAGTCTATGTGTTTAACTGGCAGCTCGCAGCTGCCGGTGCGGGACACCTTGTGGTACCTACCGGGTTTGGGGCAAACGAAATCTCCCCGCAGCTGCGGATTGTCCGCCCCCCGCCCCACGCCGCTGTCTCGGAGCGGTCAGACAACGCCGAGCTCCCCGAAAAACCTGAACGCTTCTTRGGCAGGGAGAAAGGGACAGAGGATGGGCTCACCTGGGTGTGGATGATCTTGTGCCGGCAGAGCGTGCTCGCCTGTCTGAAGCCCTTGCCGCAAACTTTGCAAACAAAAGGTCTGGCTCCCGTGTGCACCGGCATATGGCGCGTTAAGTTATAATGTGCATTAAATACCTTGAAAGAGAAATCAGACAATAAAATAAAATAAAACTGCGGTTAGAAAGTGACAATGCCGACTGAGAGCCGTCGTTTAAAAATCAAACAAGCAAGAGATCGGCAACCGGCGGAGAGGCGGACGGGGACAGTAGGCTGGGAAAGGGAGGCGGGCTACGGCGCTACTTGCCTTTCCACAAACTTCACACGTGAAAACTTTGGGCTTGCTGCTCGGGGAGCCGCGGCTGAACTCCGAMGTCTTATAGGCGATTTTTTCCGAGAGGATCTGAGCACTTTCTTTCATGTAGTGCTGCAATTGAGCCTGCGATAAGTCCTTGAAGGCCACCCCCGCCGGGTACTTGTCCACGGTCGGCAGCACCAGCTTGTTCCGCTCCGCCAGGTAAGCCTTGGGCTGCGGGTGCAAGGGAGAGCTGAGGAAATAAGAAGCCACCGGGTGGATGTTGACACTGGAGGACGGGTGACAGGGGCTGTCGCCTCGGTTGAAATAGCACAGGGCTCCCATGGCGTGGAAGGAGGAGTGATTGACCACTCGGGGTCTTACCAGTTTGTACTGCTGCAAGGGCAGGGCATCGCGGGGGAAATCTCCTTTCAAGCTCAGGGCACAGTTCAAGAGATCGCCGCAGCTAAAGGAGGGCGAGGAAGAGGAATCTAAGTGAGCCTTCCTGGGTTCTGCTCCGGCCACCGCCGCTTTGGGYAGGGTGTCGTACGCCACCGGGACGAAGGGGATCATGCAGGGGATGGAGGAGTTGAGGTGCAGAGCGTGCTTGGGGTCGCCTTTGGCCACGGAGCCATGGAGGAGCTGCGGGACGGGGATGGAGCGGGGCTCCGGAGTCCGCGCCATGATGCGCTCAATGGAGAAGGCGAGTGGCTTGGGCGTGCTGATCATGTTGCTCCTGGCAGACAGGCTTTCTCTGGACGGAGGAGTCGCTAGGATTTTGGTCGTCGTGTGGTTGCCACTATTGTCCATGGCTGAATTGCATTTGTTCTCCCGGTTTGAGC
>NW_026623243.1:1093308-1229943 GCF_030028575.1 Malurus melanocephalus
CCCCTTTTCTTGTTACTGATCTGCGAGGAGGGAGACCAGCATCGCCGCTGCCACCATCACCACAGCCTCCGCCGGCGGAACCAGCCTTCTCAGTCCAGTGGACTCATGCCAGCCCATCACAGTTTACTTTGGCGCACCAATGACTCGGGACAATCGCTACTTATTTCTATCAATAGAAAGTGTTGTGTCAATAACGCAGCCAAGATCTCGCCAATCGTTAACTTCCAAGAGGAGAAGGTAAACTAGATAATTGCTCAATTCGCTTCCAACAGTCAACAGGAAAAGTTTTCCCCCCCCAGCAAGCGGCTACTTTTCATTGGCGCCCGCGCCTCCCCCGCCCAGGGAAGGAGGTGGCTCTCCCTCCTTCTCGCCTCTCTCCCCTCTGCCTCCCTCCCTCTCTCTTTTTATTATTATTATTTGCAATCTGCTTAACCAGGCTTTAGAGGCCAAGCAAATCCGAGATCAATTTTCTTGTTTGGCTTTAAATGACATCATCTAAAATCATTGTCCAAGTGCTAAATAGGGATGTGAAACCCAATTCAAGGGCAAGCGCCAGGGTGTTTGTCAAACAAGGTGCTGCAGAAGAAGCGGCTGGAGGGGAAGCCGCTTGTTTCCTTGCCACTTTCCAGCCCGAGCTCTCTTTGTGCTTGCGTACGTGTGTGTCTAAGGGAGGGAGGGAAATGGCTGTTCTGCTCCTGGGACTGCTCCTGGGACTGCTCACTGCTTTAAAGAACAAGGTCAGGTGGCGGTGAGCTTTTGGAAAACACAGTAGACAAATAAGATGGGGACTTGSAACAAGCAGACGGCGAGACCAGCGCGTGGGGATGCAGGAACCTCCCAGGCCAAATCGAACAAGTGCTTGGGAGCAAAAGGATGACTCAAAACCTGGGGCAGGGGAAGAGAAGAAAAAGGAGGTAGGAAGAAGGAGTGCCTTTTAAATCTGAAGCATTATTTATACATATATATTTGTGAGATATAAATATATATATATATATATATATATATATATATAAGTAGCTTGCATATACACCAGGTATAGCATCTGTGTCCTTGTACAATACATGCACAACACAAATACCAAAAACTCAGGGCTGGCATAGGTACAAGAAGGAATGTACAGCTCACAAACTGTTTATAGGTATATCTGCACCTAACGAGATACGATTCCCTTGTATGTAATTAGAAGCTTGGCGGCCCTGTTCGGGKCAGGCAGCTCCCGCGGGTGCTCGTCCTTACAGCCAGGCTGGGGTGGTCGGGGACATGAGAGGGGCAGCGGTGAGTACAGGACTTTTTGTGTTCCCGCCCACCCCATCACCCGACAGTTCGGGTTCAGGACAAGACGCCGTTCCTTCCGCCGGCCTGGGGTTCACTCGACTGGTCACCGGGAGGCCGCTAGCCAAATAATACCCAGGAGAAGCCAAGGGTCCTCCGTCCCTGCCATCCCCRGGAGAGAGCGGCCAGGCCTCGCCCCTCAGCAGCGGCTTCCATTCCAGAGGTCCAGCACTGCCCTTCGCTGAGACAGGGGGAGAGAGACAGGAGGTCTCGGGTTTGCTAATGCAGAGAAACCTCCGGCGAGGCAGAGAGGCCAGACCCGCACTGCTTGGGTACCGGTCGAGGAAGCGGCAAATGGCAGTGTCTCTCCCTGCAGTCCCCGGTCCAGGACAATCCACTTGTGACAGCAGTGGGGAAGGGCTGGGGGCACAGCGGGAAAGGGAGGGAGGGAAGGAAGGATGAAGGGAGGGAGGCATCACTGCCCCCGGCSCTGTGACCTGGCCGATGCGGCCTCAAGCCACCGAGGCTCCTTTCGAGGAGAACAAGGCAGCGGCTCTTCCACGACGGTACCTCCGCGGCCGGGAGCTCCATGCGAGCGACGGGGAGCTGCGGGGAACGGAGGAAGAGAATGTCCTGCGGTCCTCAGGACGGACGTCGAGCGACGGACCGTGGCACCCCCTCTGCCACCTCCGTGTCCGCCCCGTCCCTCCGGTGTCCCGGAGCGCAGGCGGGCGACCAGAGCCGGGCCAGGCTGGGCTGTGAGGGGTCTCCGGCCGCGATGCCCCGCTCCAGCCCCGCTCCCTGTTTCCCTCTGCTCTGGTGGGAGCCGCTGACCAGGGCTGCACCGCTCACCTTCTTCCCCGCCTCAATTCCCCACGGCAGATGGGTTGGGGCGTTAAGATCGTAATTGCTGTCCCGGATCGGGTTGCTGCAGCCGCCCGCCTCTTACCTGCTGCTTCCCGCAGCGGCAACGCCATCCCCGGCTGGGGGCCGGGGGCGAGGGAGGAAGGAGGGATGGTGGGCTCGCAGGGGGCTGGAGCAGTGTCACCCCAGCGCCGTGGGGGCAGCTGCCCAGGGCTGCCCTCTTGTCTGGAGTGTCGGTGTCCTTCTAGTACTTTGTGTCTGCCAGAGGAGAGTTTCCTCCTTCAGAGCAATTTACATTTAATTCAATCTAGACAAATTTCCTCTTGATTGGTGCTGAAGAAGGGAATTATTGTTGAGGGGGTTTTAGAGGCTCCAAATCCCATATACTTAATATGTTAACAGCTTGCTCTTAACTGGTCTTTTTGGGATTGACTTTTTGACACRTGTTTGAAAGTAAAATATGTAGTGTCATTTGAGCAGGGTAAATATCCCCAAGCAGCAATTACAGCCCTGCCATTGCAATTATACTGGTCTCCTCAATGTTGAGATACACATTTGGAGAGGCGGTAGCTTTATTATTCGTTGCTTCTTTATGTATATACCTTCCTTTCTTTCAGTACCTCACATGAAAATTTATATTAATGCCTAACTTCTCAGTAGCGATGTAAAAGCAATTTTTTTTTAAATTTTTTTTTTGTGAAAGGGACATCATCCTATTCTGTGTCAGAGATGGAGCCTTGCTAGGTGCTGGAGTTTCCCGCAATACAGATGGAGTTACTGCGATCAGTCTCGACCTATCCTTTCCGTCCTGTCCTGAGCTTTGTCTTGCTCTCGGAGTGCATCTTTTTATAAGTTTTACGTGTCTGCCCAGCTGCAAATATCCTGCAGTAGCGCTGGTGCAGGATTGTTTTTCCGAGGCAGAGAGATTTGCAGGTTCTGAGGGTGGCAATAAGGAACCTTTTGGCCGGTTTCTTTTTGCGGGACACGGCGGGCCCGGGCTCCCACCAGGCTGGCTGCACGCACCGAGTCCCAGCAGAAGGGGCCGGGGGAGAAAGGAGCAGGCTCGCCGGCCTCCCAGAGTTACAAATCGTTCAGGAATTAAGGGCAAAAGTTTTGCTTTGAGTTGATTTCGTGCTCTGCCCGGAAAAGCTGCTGTTCTCTTTTTCCYCGTAATCGGCTTTGTGTTTCATTCGTTCCTAAGCTATGTTCTTGATATTGCTCACTTGCATTATTATCATAACGTATCTCTACATGCACTCAAAATCCCAGTCACCGGCGAATTCATCTCGTCGTCAGGATTACTCCAATCCGATCCCAGAGGCGATTAGAGGGAGGTAAAATACCGCCTTAGAGCCTAATCTTTAATTTCTTCCTCCTTAATAAAATGAATAATTCCATTGCGTTTTTAAGTAAAAAATGAATTGAAAAGGATAATAACTCCGCTGACCTTCTGTTGCGTGTATTAATATTTTCCTGGGAGTGTTTCCCCTCCTGCCCGTGGGGACTGCTCCCTCCGTGCTCCCGGACCCGGTTCCCCACCACCGGGTAAGGGCAGGGACGGCCACGTCCCGCCGGGCTCCTGGACGCCTCTGGGCAACCCGAGCGTGGTGGAAACAGAGAGGTTACAAAATACCCTGCCGGCCGTGACACCGGCAGACCCGACGGCGGCTGGACAGACCCTGATTACTATTATTACTGTTGTAATAGCCGTCATTAATAGTGACACTACGGGGATTCGCAGCTAAAGCTCGGGTTTGCTCTCGCTACGTCTCAGTCCGAGGCGTTCCTTCCAGAGCCACCGGATTTGTGAAGAGGCGATTTACCCCGACACGGCACAGRAGCGCCGTGCCCCGCTCAGCCGCCCCGCCGTGCGCTGTCCGCATCTCCCGCCGTGGCGGAACGCCTTGGCCCTGGCTTATACAATTCGGAATCAGCCCCTGGCTGCTGCCGTGCTGGAGGGCTCGCTGGTCATTCTCACTCGGGGCCTGCTATTTACTTTTGAAGAGAAGTAAAAATATAAAAGTGTGAGTTACAGCGTGGAGAAGCGGACCGGCCGCCGTCACAGTTTATCAGCCGGCGCTGGGGGAGATCCCGCGCCGCCGTCCTTCTCGGARGGAATCTGCTGCTGCAGCCACCCGCCCGGCTGTTGGGGTGGCGGACGCAGCTCCATGGGGCACTCGACCCCCGTCCCGGCCCCCGCTCGGCTCKGCTTGGCTCGGGGCGGCCGCAGAGCCCGGGTGCACCCCGCAGCAGCCTCGGGCTTTGCTCTTTCTGGACCATGGGCAAAGGCGCTTGGCCTTTCCCACGATTTAAGTTGGAACACTTCGGCGTTTTCCCCACTGATCATTTCTCCGGTGGAAGAAAATACTATAAATATATGTGTGCGTATATGTTTAGTCTTCCCATACAGCGAGGGTGTGTTGGCATCCTTCTGTAGCAGTTCCACAGCACGCAAAAGAACAAATTATTGCTATTTGTAACCGAATCCATCACAAAAGAAAAACAGTTGACACTGACCCGCCTAACACAAGTRTTCTCGGAGGTAAAACAAAGTTTGGCAGTACAGTGCATTCGTACAGACCCCCCTAAACCGAAAACCAAACTGGTGCAAATTAAGCCTTTTCACGTATAAAGCCTTTAATCACATATAAACCAAAGTACAAATGACCCTCTAAAGCAGCGCTTCCGGCCCTCCCGTAATTCATGCGAGCGATTTGGCTAAGTGTGCCAGCTCCGAACGTGGACTGCAGCTATCACGTCTAATCTAATCAGTCCGCCTGTGAGGGGACCCAGCGGTGTCATCAACTCCAAAGGGCCCTTGGTGGAAGTGGCTGGGAGAGGCCAGCGGCAGCTGGAGCCATGAATGACACTTTCTCATTTGTTCCTTTCCCAGTTCAACAAATGTTTAGCCCCGTTACTGCTAAATGAACGCCTCGCCCTCTTTGGCTGGGGAAGCTATTTATTTTTAAGATTCCTGAATAGGATCAGGAGCAATTAACTTATTTTTTGTTTCCACTTTCTGTCGGTGTGTTGGGAGGTAACCTGGAGCAAAGCAAAGAGCTGTGTGGGCGCCTGTGTGCTGTATTCCCGGAACAAGGGTACGCCGGGCTCGCCGTGGCGACAGGAAGGYGTCCGCCGGACAGGGAGCGGGACAAAACCCCGCTCGTTTATGGCGAGACCTGCTTCGATGTGCTGCTCATGAGAGAGAGGGAAAGGCCGAGTAAAAAACGGGAAAATAAGAACAAAAGTAGGAGTCGTGTCCCTCCGCAGCCGCMGCAGAGACAGGAGGGTTCCCTACCTTCTCGGCTGCTCACTCGGGGCCCCTACACAGACACAGGGGAGCACTGAGCAGCACTCGGAATGGAGCGGGGAGGAGGGACACTCGACGCGACAATACGCCTTTCGGCTAAGGCCGAAAACATAAACTTTTTGTGTGTGTGTGATTGATTTTTAAATTTGTTTAGCTGCATTTTTTCYCCCCAGTCGCTGTAAAACAAAGAGTGCCCGTGCCGGAGGGAGGCCGGCCGCGGTGTCTCTGCGGCTCTCACGGGCATCCCGCGTTCCGCCCGCCGGTTCCCCGCCTGCCCCGCCGCTGCCGGGCGGCTCCCGCCGTCTGCTCCGCGCTCCTTGGCCGACGCTCAAACATCTCATTCAATCCCCTTCGGCAGTGCCTAAGGGSCACTGTCTGTGGGGAACCCTCCTCMTACTCCTTCCCGGCCCCCTCGCTCATTGCCGTGTCCCCTGTGGAGCCGCACTTGCTGCCCCTCGGAAGATGACACYGGTGCCCCGCCCGCCCTCTGAGTCTGGAGTCTGGTGTGTCCCCGGAGGAGTTTCCCAAAACCTTGAGACATCCGGCACCTGACCCGAGATCCCCCCGGGAGCTCAGGAGGCGTTGTGTGGGTGCCACAGGACCAAMGAGGGAGGGAGGCGGCTCCTCTGGGTGCCTTCGATGGACACCCGGCGTCCCGCAGCCACTCGCCCTCCGGGTCTGGCTGCTCCTCCAAAGCTGTGCCCGCTCCTGCGYCGGGGCTGCCCGCTCCCCGCCCCCGCTCTCGGTCGGGTTGAAAGGGAGGGGCGGCTCTACAAGCCCCATTCTCGGCCGCGGGACCCACGGTGCGGGCTCAAAGGGCGCGGCCTGAGCCGGCCGGGGCGGAGGCTTTGCTTGTCTGGAGGAGGGAGGTTCGGTGCCCCAAAGCTGCCCTGTCGCCCTGGTGGTTCCCCCAGCTCTTGCCTTGGGTTTCCTCAGCTCTTGCCTTGGCCATCTCCTCCTTGTCCGGGATAAACGACAGCCGAGGGGAGCGAGCTCTCGGCTCCAGGTATCCTTTGCCCGGCGGAGGGAGGCCTGTGGGGSCCGCTTTCCTACCCCGGCCCCGAGCACCGCTCTCAGCGCGGGGCGCGCACCTGGTCGTGACTTCTGCTGCGGCTTCTAAAGCCCGCTTTGTACCACTAAGACTCAGGGGGGATTCATTAAACGAGACCGCTCCTGCCCCCTTCCTGAGGGCTCCCTGCCCTCCGCGCCTGCCTAGGGAGTTGATGTCCCCGCSGAGAGCCCCGCAGCCCCGGGAGAGCGCGGCGGTCGCGCCGCTGGCTGCCTCGCACCAAGGCGAGCGGCGATGCCGTCCGCTCGGGACAGCACACRGCTCCGCTCACACACCTGAGCTCAGATGGAGAGGCAGCCCCTGCGCCTCCCCCACGGGCACTGCCCGGGCTGCTGCAGGCCATGGAGCTGTCACGTAGGTACTCACTGGCTTTCTCAAGCTTCATGTTGGTTCACGGTTTCACAAATCTAGGTACTAAAAAATAATTGAATTTGGAAGAAATTGAAAGACCTTTGAAGTAATGAAATTTCTGTACCTGCCTTCCACTGATGTCTGCTGTGCTGTCTCTTTAACAATAACTTATTGCATGCTTTGTGTCTGAGTTATTTCTCTTTCCCAAACATCTTGGAACTTCTTCATGATTACATCTTTTGTGGCCTTTGGTGTTGTCGTGATTCTCTTTTCTCCTCTTTTCTCTTTTTCTCTTTTTTTTTTCTTTTTCTCTTTTTTTTCTTTCTTTCTTTTTCTTTTTCTCTTTTTCTTTTTCTTTTTTTTCTTTGCTTTTTTACTATTTCCTTATTCTCATCATTTTTGTATTGGTTTGGGTTTTTGTTTGTTTGTTTAGTATTTCCTCACTCATCTCCCTCTTACTGACAAATGTATCTTGCAAGTATTGCATGCAGATGAAATTGTGTAGCAAAATGCTCAACCCATGGGGTATATGTGTATAACACTTAGTGAAATTGGAGTAACTCAGGCCCACTTCAAGCTACAAAAATTCAGTCTTGTTCAAGTGGGTTTTTTCTTCATTTTAAAAAACATTTTGTCAGGATGTAGACAGGGTTGGCTGCTCCCTAAAGTGCCTGGACAAGGCCCAACCAGTCAGGGCCAGTCCCCCCACCCAGCCAGGGAGCAGTGGGGGGAAGAGGTGGTGGCAACCCAGGGAGCRGATGAATGTCATGTTTGTGACGGTCAGAAGGATCTGAAGTCAATGCATGGGTCAGTGTCTGGACAAACAGAGGCCATAAACAAACAYATATGGGGCTATAGCTGAGGTGAGAATCCAGCACTCCTCTTCCAGCTGTGGGGCAGAGGCTGGCAGCCCTGGACAGAGGCTATGGTGGGGATCCCAGGTGAGGCCCATGATGGCTTACAGTCTCCTGAGGCCCTAAAAGGTGAAATTACTATAACCTACTCTGTAATTGTCAAAACTGATAGGGAGAGTTGTTTGTCTCACCAAGAAATCCTTCTGGGCATGGGGGCAGCTTGAGACAAAGGAAAAGCCCAAAGGAAAGGTGAGTGGAAATCAGTTTCCCACAGGACTTTTGGGCAGCAGGGCTGGGCAGAGGGGTTAATGCCAGGTCAGTCTCTGCTGAAGGGAGATAGAACCATCACTTACCTCCTGGGCTGGGCTGGTGACAGGTACTTCTGTCCTGCTGTTTCTAGGCACCACTCCAGCTCCCTACACTTTCAGAGGCTTGGTAGGGATAGTGTCCAATTTTAATATTGCTTCCTTCTCTTGTGTCACCTTGGAACCTTAAAAATCCAATGCCTTCTGGCAAAAGCCCTACACAGACCTGGCACAATCCTGCACTAGGAGGCCTTGGCTAGCACTACAGTGATATCTGCCTTCACCTCTTTACAACTGTTCTCCACAGGCACCTCTGCAGGGTCTCAGGAATGTAAAGATGGTGGGGAGAGGGGAAGCAGGGAGACTTTTGCAGAGACAAATCTTCTGTGCCTGACTGGCACTGATCTCTCTGCCTCATTGAATTTGGGAGATGAGTTACATTGGATGGCCAGGCTTCCTCTGCACCCTTCTGGCTGCCACAGCCACTCTGGGGCTGAGGCTGCAGCTCCTGCCCAGGCAGGTTATCCCTCACCAAGTCTGGGTTTTAGCCAAATGGCCCTTCAAACATCATCAGCTTCCACACACCAGTGCAACTAGGACAAATGACAGGAAAGGAATATGCAATTCTTTTACTACTATCAAAACCTAAATCAACAAACCCATCCAGCAGCCTGGTAATAGTGGAAAATATCACTGGGGCTCCCTGTGCTTCCCCCAGCCCAGCAGAGATGGTGATGAAAAGTTGAACAGAATGGTCTTCCTTACCAGCTCCCAGTTCTTCCTTTTAGCTGAATTAATCTCAGCTCACTTGCAGATGATTAGGCTGGTTTGCCACAGAAGAAAATTGTCACTTAGGATTTCTCCCTAGACACCTAGGAGAAGTGTACCTTGCCCTGCTCTGCTTGGCTGAGCTTCCAAGTGTGCTGAAAGCCACTTTCTGTGCAGCTCTCATTCTCAGTTCCTGCAGCCCTGCGTGCTTGCAATAGACCCCTGAAGTCCTACAGACTGTTCTGCAGGGAAACCTCCCATCAGCCTTGTAAACCCTGAACAATCCCTCAGTAAAGCCCCTCAAGTGTAGTGCTATGGCCCAACAAGAACTCAGCAACCTTCACTGTGTCTTTGGGTGTCATCTATGCTCTTTCTGATTTTTTGTACATAAACTCAGGAATCAGTCATGCTCCCCCCCCCCCCCAAAAAAAAAGAAAAAAAGCATTTTTATTTTTTGCAACTTGTGCAAATTTTGACTGATGAAAATCTGAATTCTTTTCAGTTCATCCTGAGGGCATAAAGAAACAARCAGTGGGTCCTGTCTGTTCATCTGCTGCTGAGGGGTTTTTGTTTGCTTTTTTCCTTTATCAAGGCATTGTGTCCTTGGGTACTTGTTTGCTATATATAACTGCTCTATAAAAGAAACATATTTGCTATAAATCACTATATAAATGAAATAGACTAATCTTTCAAAAAAACTTGTTCTCAAGAAGAATCATACAGTGCTTCAWATTGTTTGAAATATTGAAAACATCTTTTAATTGTAGAATTCTATACAAACTTGGGTAGATACATAAATGGCCACGACAAACTGTATTCTTATTGCCTGAAAATTTTCACAGAAATACAAACATAGACGGCAAGCTTGCCGACATCCAACAGGATGAGATATCTTTAAACTTGCAAAATGAATAGACACAACACTCCTAAGCAGTTTGTTTAACTGTCCTTGAAGTTCTTCTACTTATATACCAACYTCAATATACAAAGAACCAAGATTAAAATTTTAATGCACATCACATAATAATGTAAAATTAAGCACAAAAACGGGTAAACAAATTGTAATCCTGAAAATACACGTTTGGTTTTTTTTTTTTTTAACCTAGGGCATTGACTCATTCCAAGGATGATTTCCTGTATAGTTGTTTTAAGTGAGACACACATCTTGTTTCTGCACAGGACATCAATATCAGATGGAGATACAAGAAGGAATGGTAGCGAACAAAAAGGAAAGAAACATAATCACAAGTGGAACTCAAACTCCATGCCAGTGTTCTTGCAGCCCTAAGCAAAGCTATACATAAAAATATGCTACAACCATTTTTCTCAGAAAGTCCTTGGCACTTTTCCTCTGATAACCTTACTTTCTTTTTTAATGGAGCAAATTACATTTCTGCACCAATATCATAAGGCAAAACTATAAATGCAATTACAAGGACAAGTTACCAAAAAACCCCAAGGCAAAGATGAACCCCACCCTCAGATCACCCCCCAGCTTCGAATGCTTTGTGAAATAATATCATCCTTCCTCCTCATCGCTGTCTTTCATGGTAATGCCCTGAAGTCCTCCTGCATCCGTGACTGAGACTGTGGCTTCCTCTACGGTCAGGCGGCTGTGCACGGTGTCATAGGTTTTACTGTTCAGCGTCCCCTCCAGCACGCCTTGCAACCTGAAGTCTCGGTAGGTTTTCTGTGGCAAAAGTAAAACATCCTAAATTGGACTCCAGCAAGCCTKAGTAGTCTTTCCCTATACACTGGCCATTTCTAGCATGCCAGTGGCCCTGCTTTATTCCTCCTGTGGTTAGGGGTCTATAACCTTGATAAAGATTTTGTAGTCTTAGTTTTTGGTCTGCATGAGATTTCTACAAACTCTAGAGATTCTCATTTGATGGCCATTCCTTTAAGAGATTGTATTTTGTSCTACAGCATAATCTAACTGCTGATTTCTCAGTAACTTCCATTTGTTTAATTTATTCAAYAATAAATCAGGCAAGAATTTTTCTCAATGCCTGCTGAAATGTCGCTACAGGTAGTTCAGTTCTGTCATTTCACAGAAAATGAAAATGTTTTACTTTTTCCCCATAGTGTAATTTTATTTACATTTATCATTACATTTATATGCCAAATGTGGAAAAATAATGATTGTATTATATATTATATCATAATATGTACTCTATACTATATAGTGTCAGAACTTCTCAGGTCACTGCTTAGTTAATTTATATTCTAAGTCCTTTACATTTTGATTTGCACCTACTCTTTTTTTCACCTCAGAAGATTTTGTTTCCCTGGTATTCATCTTTCCTATGAACCAGCAGATATGACTTCCTTTTTTGATTTTTCCTCATGTAAGAATTCTGAGTGTAACTGTTTTATTCATCAATGACATGTTCAAGTAAGCACATGGAAAAATTACCTATGTTCTTATTTTTAAGTTATAACAAATTTGAAAAAATCTTTCCTGATGTTACCCTTAAAGGCTTAAAAAGGGCAAGTTGACCTAGGTAGTTTCTTATTTTGTGTACAGTATCACTACAAATCCTGAATGTGTGGGAAGAGAATACGGGGAACAGAAAATGGAAGATAATTAAGGGCTTATCAGGCCCAATCCTGTGATTCTATGGCTTCTGCGACTATGATTATTTAAACCTTGTTTGAATCACTGCAACTGAGATTTATTTGACTTTCACAGGTCAAAGTCAAAGTCAATGGATGCAGCTTATGTTTTGCTCACACACTTCTGCGAGTACCCCRCCTGGTCTTTTTTCAAGTATCACGACTGCATTCCCTTTTTATAACACTGTGCATTCAATTTTCTTTGATGCTGTTAACGGGTCCTACAGCAATTTCCTTCAGTTTTACATTGTATTCTTCCAATTCTCAAACCAGCGCTCCGGGGTTCAGACATTGCTCTTCTCTTGACATAGTTTTGCAGGATAATAATGTTCACTTCCAAGCTTAATTTTTTATTTCTCCCTAACTTTCTTGGTCCTTGACCCTTCTTTAGTCACATCTCTTTGCAYGTGGCTTAGACATCTAATGAAAGCCTTATGCCATCATCAGCCTTTAAAGAGAATAAAGGGAACAATGTTTGTTCTTCTAGTCTATCTTAATAATGCCACTACTCGTGTTGCATCCAAATCCAAAAGAAATATATTTCTCTTACTCATCCCATGTCCTTCAAAAATTACCTCCTACTTATTTGTATTTGTTTGTTTAATTGTTTTAAAAAATATTTTCAAGGGATGACAGGAAGAATACAACTTCCCAGTTTTGGTTGGTCAGTTTTTGGTTTTTTTTTTTTTTTTTCTCAAAGGCAAACAGTGAAGTGCCTTCATGCACCCTAGTTTGGAGGAACTGTGCCTCCCCACATATCTCTCCCCAGCTGGGCTGCAGCAGGAAACATTTCTTATGATACTCGAACCATTTTTTTGTATTTCCCAGCAGCCGCTCGTCTCCTGAGCTCCTGTTTTACCAGTTCTATCTTCTTCACTCACCAAAACCAAGGTCCACAAAATATTTTGTTTTCCAGGACCAATACAATTGACACAATCTTCTTCAATTTTTAATACCCACAGAGGGTTACATGGAATAACACAGCCAGAATTTACATGCATAGCAAATCAGGTGTACGGGCACAGACATGTCACTGCCAGAAGCAGTGTTCCCACCTCCGTCAGGAGCCTCTTGCTTTTGAGCAAGGCTGACCAGTGTGCCAGAGGGAAGGTGGGTTGGCAGCGCTGTTCGTTCACCTAAGTTTAGTTTTGTAAGAGCTTTCTTTAATCTCTCTGATGATATTCCTCTTGTCCAATTTAACCTGCCCATTCTTAGATCTCACTGGACACAGGTTTTAGATCTTCTAAAATCTTTTTCCCCAGAGGATGATAACTGCCTTGGAAAGGGACTTTTTACAAGGGCATGTAGTCATAGAACAAGGGGGAATGGATTYAAACTGMGAGTAGATTTAGATCAGATATTCAGAAAAAAGTCTTTACTRTGAGGATGGTGGGGCACAGGCACAAGTTGCCCAGGTAGGTTGTGGATGCCCCATCCCTGGAAGTCTTCAAGGCAGGCTGGATGGAGCTCTCAGCAGCCTGGTCTAGTGGAAAGTGTCCCTGGTGATGGCAGAGGGGCTGGAATCAGATGACACATTTAAAGTCCCTTCCAACCCAAATCATTTTATGATTCTATGATTCGCTTGACAATAGCTTTAAACCTTCCACAAGTGCCATTCATTTCAACAAGGAATAGCAAGCTGCTATTTGGGTACACAATCCAGTGAAGAGCCAAACTTGYTCCCAGAGAAATCAGTAAAGGTAAAAAATCACAAAGCTAAGCTTGGATGTTTCAGGGAGCCATGATGGCATCATTATTATGATTGTTTTCTCGCATTTCTCTCTAATCTGGCTCCTTCTTGCTAGTGAATCCTGAAAGTTGCAGTTGCAATTCTGGTGACCACGAGTTAAAGTACTCCTGACTTTACAGTCTTGCATGAACTTCATGAGAAGATATTTTGAAAAAATCAGTATCACCACTGACAACAGGTGTTTCTTACCCCACATTTGTACAGATAACAAGAATGTCCAAAGTTAAACAAGACCGAATTAAAAGGAAAAAATCTGAAATGGTTTTCTGTCTGTTGCCTAAGGGTATCAACTAAGGAAGGGAGTTAAGAGGAAACTTTATTTTATGGTAKGTTAACCCATAATTGCCTACTGCAATTACACTTTGCTTGGAAGCATTTGACATTGGCCAATGTAAATGACTGAGGAATGAACTRGAGGGGTTGGTATTTCTATTGATACTTATTCCTGAGTATGAGAGATTAGAAAATATTATCTAATAAAYTGAATACTGTTTTCAATTAAACCTAGCAATTACATGAGCATAAAAGAGAAAATACCYTTTTTTTTTAGGAGAAGGGGGAAAAAGGAGAAGGAACATTATTGAAATTATGCAGATAAAACAAAAGAAAATTGGTAACAAGACAAACAATAATTTAGTAAGAATAATCATTCAGCAGTGCTGTACAGATAGCAGTAAAAATCCTTGGAATGATCTTAACTGTCCCCAAGTCCAGAATTTCTGACAAATACTAGCGCACATATAATTAATGTTAAGGGGTTTAATAAGTTATTTTACCTCTGGAATTTGTTATAGCCGTGGGGTAAAAATCCCAAACTAAAACTGCATAAGTTTAAAACTTTGTTTCACATTTTCTGAATTTTGGGGTGATGTCGTGGTTTAGAATGCTGGCCAAAAGCCAGGCACCCACAACACCTGCTCCATTCGCTCTCCCCCACCACTGGGTAGAGAAAAGCGAAGAAGAAAAAAAAAGCTAACAAAAGGGTTCATGAGTTGAGATAAAGAGAAGGGAGGAAACACTTGATAAACAAAACAGGCACTACTTAAATTATGAAGTGAATTTATTACTAACAAAGTCAGAGGAGGAGAATGAGAAATAAAATAAAACCCTCAAAGACACCAATCTTCTCCCCACTCCCTCCCCCCTTCCCACCGACAGTACAAAGCAGCGGGGGGGAACAGGTCCCTCCTTCTCACAGGAGCCATCTTTTTGCCCCCCCACCCACTTTCAAAAACAGGGCCAAGCAAAACCAACACAGGTGATCATCCATGTTATTTCTTTATTACTTTTCTCTCTTTACTATGCAGTCTAATGCCAATACATTTTATTTACCTTCACTATCTTGATGAGAGTCTTCAGCTGGTAGATGTGAAGCTGAACATCTAATCTATCAGCCAACCACATGCTTATGACTTTCATGGAGTTGCTATACCATTGCTGAAAAGAAGGATAAAAAAAAAAACAACAACAAACACCACCAAATAACCCTGCAGTATTCATTTAACAGATTTGGTAATGAGAGGTAATGAAACACTTTGAAATGATCACAGATCAGCWCTTGAAGTCAACAAGGATATAATTTCCTGTTAKGAGAATTGCATGGGTCAGTAGGAAATCAAATAACTTGACCCAGACCGTTCTTTACATGAATTAGCACCTGCCATTTTATCTTTCAGTTACAACATGTTCTAGCAAAATAGCGTTATGCACTTTGTTATCTGTCAGTGAGAATGGATATTAAAGATACAATTACATGAGCGAATTGACAGCTAAAACAGCAAGGATAAAAACAGGTAGGGTATCTTGAGAGGGAATTWACAGAAACTAGATTTTGAAATCCAAGCAGGAAAACAGCATCAGAGAATAAGGAATTTGTCTTTTTCTTTCCTTTTCTTTTTAATCACTTCATTATTAAGTAAAAAAAAAACCAGAAATCCCTGGAAGCTGTATTTAAGTATGTTAAAAATCTACTCCACCCTTCCCAAGATGACCACATTAAGGTTTTGGTTTACATTAACTACTAATTATAATTACAGCCTACCTTACTTCCTTTTTATGTCTTAGGCAGCGTGTGTTTTCACTCAACACTTCACAAATCGATGGGTAAAGAATAAGCCCTCTGCTGTTGGTGTCTATGTTACTGTAAAAAAAATGCTCAGTTCCAAATAGCTACTGTAATAGTTCTTTCACATTAAGTGGATTAGAAGAGATTTTACTAAATATAATTGTAGGATTTTTCCTCTCCCTYCTGTAAAATCACAACCAGATGTCATTTAGTCAAACTGTAAAAAGGAGGGATTTTTTTTCTTCATTTTACCAGTGAGAGATTAAAAGAGTTTGTGTCATAGCTCTGTTTCTAGTCCCTGTCCCCAGAGGAAAGAGGCTTAAATTCTTTTCTAATGCAATTTCCCATGTCTTTGCAAAA
The DNA here is from genome assembly GCF_030028575.1 of Malurus melanocephalus. Taxonomy (NCBI): domain Eukaryota; kingdom Metazoa; phylum Chordata; class Aves; order Passeriformes; family Maluridae; genus Malurus; species Malurus melanocephalus. The sequence continues at coordinate 1,108,893 of NW_026623243.1, forward strand.
TATAGAAAAATGCAAAGAGAGAAAATCGTGCATATTTTAAAATGCAGCATTTTAGGCAAGGTATATTTTATAAAAGTAATTCAAAGGAAGTATCTAACATGTCTCATTAGCCACCTCCACATTAACAAATAAAATATACACTGAAAAAATGCAAACAAATGACTTGCTACTGGATGTTATGAAAGAAATAGAATTCTTCCATCAAAATGCAAGCTTTGTGTAAAAAGCTTGAAAGACATACAGTAAATAACTACTTTTCCTTACAGGGAACAGTCACATCACATTACAACTATCAGTTTTAAGAAAAGTTTGAAATTAGATATTAATATTATTATTTTTCTGTTTATTTTTTTGACTGTGTTAAATTRTATTTTAATTATAAAACACTGGAATTAAGTTACTTCTATTTTTTTAGAGTTTCTCCTATTAATTTACTATTTTACTGAAGTGAACAAATGCACCACAAAAAAGGCAATTACTTATTTCATAAATGTAGTTTGATTTTTTCACTAAATGTGGGACTGATTAGATATACATAAAATACTAGTTTTCAAATCACCAAATGACATTCTTATCCTTTGCATTATTTCACCCCAAAGATGCATACTGGTATTGATTTCTTTTGTAAGTACCTGCAAAATACTTTGAATGTGATGGAGTTGTTACTAAGTGGTAGCTGTAAACTCTATGATAGGTGTTTTATGCACAAAGATGTCTAGAAAATAAAACACAAATGAGCTGATTAATTGGGGAACACTATTGATTTAAATAAACAAAAATTCCTACATCAAACATTCTACCCAAATGCAGTAAAATAAGATGAATTATATATTATCACTCAGACTCTGCTGTTTTTAATCTTAAATATAATCCTGGTAAAGAGAACTATTTTAGTAGTGAAGCTCATCAAAAACTGATATTTTTCCATAAGAAAAATCCAATAATGCATCCACAATGTATTTTGTTTGTATCAAGCAGTAAGCAGAATGGGCTCAGACTTGCTCAGACAAACAGACTACAGACAGGATTGAAAATTCTGAGACTGATTCTCACATACAGCAATACTGAACAGCGACAGATTACTGAGAACAGACTGTTCCAGGTTTCTGGTAAAATGTGTTTTAAAGCGCAGACASGTAACTTATTTCAGATGGATGCAGCAAAACTTCGACTCTCCCTACACACCTGTGATATTGTTACATGCACTGAAAACATAGCTAAGATGCTGGAGGAAATTAATTTTCTACTCAATTTTATGAATGAAAGCAATATAATATGTTTTCCTGACTAGCTTTGATGCATTAAAMTTTCAGCATAAATGTTTAATTTGGTGATTGTGAAATTATACTGCAGTACTTGCTTTGCTGTCAACATACCTTGCTCAGAAAAAATATGACTGCTACTTTACTGGAAAAAATGTATTTTTATTTTGAATTGTCACAGTATTTTTAATAAAAATTGCATACAGTATATTTTTAGAATCCTCCCAGAGGTTCTTGTGGGTAGGACTCTCATTAATGATTGCTCATACATCCACTAGTTTTGAGAATTTAGTATAGGCTGAAGATGCATAAATATAAATCTGCTGGACTTCATAACAAGAAAATAAATATTTCCCTATAACTTCTTTTTGAGTCTGTTAAAAAGCACAGCACTGCAAATTCCTCTCCGAGAGGCCAAGGCCACRCATTTTGACAACCATGAACATGTTATAGAGGCAGAAATGGCTCTACTGTGACTGATGGGAACCTATTGCAAACCCAAAAACTTCAGTGATTAGATAATTGTACTGAGATTATCCAGTTATAACAACATCAACTATCACTTCTAACTGGTTTCAAGAAGTAACTTTCCCATTAGTAACCATAGCAGTGAAAGGACAATGCATCTCTTGCAGATGTTCATTATTATGGTACTACTGCCACATCCTTTGCTKTTGTCTATGCAAGAGTAAAGCAGTAAGTGCTTATCGTATATTTTTTCCAAATCAGCACCTAACAGCAGCCTACCAGTTTAACAAAAATGTTTGCCTTGCTATTTCCTCCTCTCTTCTTATTCATAGCCCATCCAGCTCCTGTAAGGGCATGCATTACTCACTTCATTTTCCTGAGATACCTCTTTCAAAGTAAAAAATAAGAGAAAAGGAAAGGCTGGGGTTGACTCTGTGAGACCCTTGTATTTATTCACACTTATTGTGCATGACTGTACACTGGTAAATCATATTAGCAGCCCGTCTCCCCATCAAGCTGCTACTTGCTTTCCAGCCCTGGGAAGGTTCAACAAATCAACAGGAGCACGGAAAACAGAACATCAGTCTAATCTAGTGTTTAAGGTGAAGTTTTCAAACCCAATCTAAGAAGATCTTTAGAGCAAGCAACAAGCTGAAGGGCTCAGAAGGTGGTATTGACAATGAAAGAGTGTTGAAATATTGAGAAGCGCAGCACTTGTGCATTTTTAATAACAAGAGGGTCAACAAGGACACAGCTCCCTCAGTGCCAATAGTTGCCACACCAGGGCTATAAACGCTCTCAGTTCATCAGATTTCTTAAACAGTTCATCAGCTTTCTTAAACACCCTAAACCCCCTCAGCAGACCTTTAGTCTTAAATTAACAAACCAAAGCAATGAAAGAGGGTGCAGCTTGAATGGCCAGCATTGATCCCCAACGGGGCTCGGCGCAGCTACAGGCACTGAAAAACTCGTTCCATTGTCAGGAGGAATTGACAAACCTCCTCGCCTAAATAGTCCAGCTCAGGCGGGCTGGAGGCACGCAGCTGTAAAGGGCTCCCCTCGCCCCGCTCCCAGCGCTCACAATGCGCCAGGCATGAGCTCTTTGTCAGGCCCAGACTCTGCAATTTTCTAACAAGGATTAAAGTTGTTTCTCGGCAGGGCTACTGAAAAGCGATTTAGCAACATACCGTGCTTTCTTCAGGCAAGTTAAAGAGAAGTAGTTAAGGAATTTCATTATTCTGCTGACCGGTGGAAATACAAAACAAATATATTAAATATTCACCATCTTTCTGTGTGCCTGAGCTATAACATTCGCAGAATGGTTCAATTAAATATAACACTTGTCGGCTGAAAGCAAGCACTTCAAATTTATTTTTGAAGTTTTATAAAAAGGTGCAGCTGTTTGCCACCTGGAAGGAGGCTCAATACATAGCAATACACAATAGCTGAGTCCTTCTAGGGCTGGTATCCCTAACGCCTAAGACACAAGACCCCGTTGAGTTTCTATACCTTGACTGCTCTTGATAAATGGGCATCGTCATAAAGCTCTCTCTGCTGAGTACGGCAGTGGAACAGCTTTTCTAAGAACCGCATTTTATGCTCCTGCAGAAGCCTTTATCGCGCTATTGATCAGGAATTGAGTCGCTCAGACAACAACGGGATGTTTCTACTTCCTTCAGCTTTACTTGCCCTACCAGAAACAGTAAGAAAAAGAATACTTCTGACTGAAGACATTGTACCCTAAGTGCAGCAGAAACKACAGTGAGAAAACAATAATGAGATAAAAGAAGAAATAACACGATCACATTAAACTATAATTGCTAAAATGCCTAGTTTTTATTAAAAGGCAATGCTCTTATATGGCTTCAAGTTTATGATACAGCATACTAGTAGGATGCCAAGGAACTTCTAGAACATTTAAAAAATGTTAAATKGTGAAAAACTAAATACATCATTCATTAAAATGCAAACAGTAAAAAAAAGGTCCTGATTTAAGTTTCATATTTTTATTTCCCTTTTTGAAAAATTTGAATAATCATACTGACTTCCTYTGTTGAATGGTAAAGATAATGAGGGACACAAATGTAATTTGCAGTGTTTTTGAAAATACTCCAAGGTTTAGATAGTATAGATAGTATAGTTTAGATAGTATATTGAAGTTTAGGTATTGATATCATCCACTTCAATGAGGATTTTTACCTGAGCAATGATGAGTTCATGCACTCTTCTAAAAGCTAGAAAGTCTGGATAACTCTGAAACCACCTTCCCCCCAAYCTGGGGAAGGATTTTTCAGCCTATTGGCCACCGTAACACATCAGAAGGTATGTATACACAGGAATACCAAAACAAGAAATGAAATAAAAAGATGTAATTAACATCCAAAATATCTTTATATGTTTTTCAGAAATRAAAAATATTTAGTTGCAAGCTAAAGCAACAAGGAAGCAGATTTACATAAGTAATTTGTGCTTTTCCCTCAGGCTTAGGTAGCCTTTTGATTAAGAAAGCCTGAGGAACCTTTGAAGAATGAAGTGACTGTAGGTAGACAGAAAAGTCAGTGTATCAAAAGTTTAAAATATCAACTTCTTCTAATTGAGGGAGTCCAGAACTTGCTGACTAGTGATGTACTGCCCTCCCACCAATTCCCTGGCAGGAACTAATTATCTCCCCAGTGTCTTTTTCTTTTCTARACTGCACTGGTCATAGATGTGCACCAGTCTGTGAGGCACTTCCAGTCACATTTTCTATGAGAAAAACTCTATCAATGACCAGGAAAATTAAAGAACAGAAGCTTTAACACAAGATCTTTCCCATTCCACTCTCAGCTCCACATGGTTTCCCTGTGACAGCCACTGACACTGCGACACATTATCCAGCCCCACAAGRATGTGGTTTCTCATTATATCTGGCCTCACAGTGCCACAACATAAAATGTTGAGCTAGTTTTGATTCTTTGAGAACTAAAGTTTACAGTACCAGTCCTGAAAAAATATTCTCACCAAAATCCAGAATTTCGCCTACATGGGAAGTCCAGGCAAAGCTGTTTTTCTTTTTATTTGTGGTGCAACTGTGAGTTTTACCTTATTGTTTTCAATCAACAGAGGTTTCTATGTTGTAATGTTCTTCTACAGTAGTGCCAGTAAGAGACAACTGGCAGAAATGGTCAGTTACCTGGCCTCCGACTTCAGAAATAAAATTATATCATCTCCAGATACAACAAATTTCAAGTACGCTTGTAGCCTGGTTATACTTACAGCTACCCTAATGTTGCTGGCTGTTTGCTTTTTGGGCGTTTTTTGTGAGACCAATCTTCCTATTTAAGACACCAAAGAAGTTTGTATTATTTCTTTGAAATGTGAAAAATTTCTCTACCTTTTGATTCAATGCACAGCTATCCTTGGAGATACAAAATTATATGGCATAAGTTTAATAGCAAAGAGACTACAGGGTAAACAGGTGATATAAAGACTGTTGAGACAGAACTATGACTCCTTTTAGTGGGCACTGACCAAGCACTGCCTCATCTACATGTTCACTTGTATACATTCATGTATATTTCCACAGGATACATTACTTTTACTCTTATGTAAAACATAAAAATACAATCAATACAACTATTGAAGCTGAAGGTGKACATTAGTATACTGTAGCTTCTATCCAGTAATAATATAAATCCCTTAGGAGGCAGATATCAGACCTGGAAGGTTTGGGAAGCTTACTTTTACATTTTCATAAATGTTCAAGAAGGAGAATACTATTGGTTTGGGGGCCAATAAATGATGCCAGCACATTTATTACTTAAGAACCCTTTTCTCCTCTTAGGGAGAAAATTTTATTTAAGATAAACTGAAATAAATTAAGATAAAACTAAGCATGAGTGAAAAATCCATGGAGTTGGTCATGTTGGAACTGTGCGGGTAGCAAACAGGACAAACAAATGAAGACTTTTCCCTGCACAAAAAAAAAAAAAAAAAAAAAAAAAAAAAAAATAACCCAAATATTTAAAAGCCATTGATCTGGAAAATGCAAATGACTAAATCAATATTTTCTCAATTGCAAAAACTCTATTTATTTCTATTCCCCATTTCGCTACAGTCTCTTCCTACATTTTTATTCAAGGACTTATCCAGAAGTCCTGCCATTGCTGTGTTCCTTATTTGTGCTGTAATGCTCCTGTGTTCCCTCACGAGCTCCTACTTCRCACAGAGCCCCTGACACATTCCTCTTTCACCTCACCATTGTCTTACACCCCTAATGTTTGGCACCATTTATCTAGGCACCCTCCTGGAAACATCTCAGGCTTTCATCCAGCTTCCGTGTTCTGCTTCCTCCTCTGGGCCTTAAAGACTGAGCCAAGTTTTGAACTTTGTTCTAGGGATGTGCAAAAATATTGACAGCCTAAATTACAGGTATATGTGTCAGGAAAGGAAGAGTGAGAAAGGAATCAGACACCACTGTCTGCTCCAACATTCCTGATACAGTGATCAGGACCAAGATTTCTTGAGTTTAGTAATTTGAAATCACAAACTCTGTTTGGGTACACCTCCCCCCCCCCCCCCCTTTTTTTATTTTTTCCTACTCACCCCACCCTCCAGCCCCCCAGTTTTTTTTTTTTATATCTGATTGTAGCATATTTAAGCACTCTTCTTGGCAAAGGAAGCAGGATGCTTCCTTTGGCTTTCTTCTGCCTTTTTTTTTTTTTTTTTTGCTGTTACTCCAACCTCCCAGGAAGCTCAGAAAGTATTTCGTTTTTCTTAAGAACAAGTACATTAGTCTCTAGTCAGTCTCTTTTCTGCCTGTTTGAATGAAGGACTCCCCCTGCCACTTCCAAAGCAATCAGGGGAAAAGGGAAAGGAGCTCAACAGAAAAAGGATCCCAAACCTTGACAGAAAGACCTTGTTCAGATAGATTAGTGATGAAAAACAAGTGTTAAAAGCATATTAAGCATCTTTGAAATTCCTGATCAAAAAAGATACAGGTCTGAAGTAATGAAGAACATCTAACATGAAAAGCTTATCTTCTAGAAGGAAAGCAATTTGTTCATATTTTCRGCTCATAATGAGAAGGTGGCTAGTTGCTATGGAACTGCTGCCAATTTACAAATAAATATACACTTTTAATTTAAAATATACAGTATTCATTTGTATTGCATATTGGTTGTTAAACAGCAATTTACAAATTTATGCTACTTTACAATGTTTGTGACCTTCAGTTTTTTCTGGCTTCTTCACATACGACAGATAAGCTGSGAAATTGGAAGTCTGCAGAATTAGACACACATAACTTCCTTCCATACCTGGACATATGTAATATTACTGTTCTGATTTTAAACAGTAGCTACTAACACGATGCTCATGACTGTGAGAGACTGACAGCATAAACAGTTTCTCTGTTCYATTCTGGATATGCACAGCATCTGTGAACAGAACTTCCATAGGTTATTTTGGTGCTAAAACTCTCTGGAGCAAACATTGTCGGTCTTGCTACACTCCGTGTTGTGGTGCAATTTGGGTGCATCTGCAAACATCCTCCAAGGCACAGAGCGGGAAATATCACTTAAGTGACCCTGAAATGAAARCCAGCTTGGATCCTTAAAATAAACAAATTAATGTAATGCAAAATGACCAAGTTGTTACTCATTGTAACAGTTGCCTATTGCTATCAGGCTYCAGTTTTAAAAGCCCTAGAAATGTACTTAGCCCTACAAATGCTAAGCAGTCTTCCAGTGCATGCCTAACATTACAGAATCACAGAATCATAGAATGGTTTGAATCGGAAGAGTCATTAAAGATCATCCAGTTGCAACCCTCCGGCCATGGGCAGGGATGCCACCCAATCAGGCCAGGTTCCTAAAGGCCCCATCCATCCCGACCTTCAGCACTTTCAGGGATGGGACATCTCCAACCTCTCTGGGCAGCTTGTTCCAGTGCCTCACCACTTTCTGAGTAAGGACTTACTTTCTAACATCTAATCTAAACCTGTGCTTTCAGTTTAAAACCATTGTCCCTTGTCTCACTACACACCCATATAAAAAGTCCTTCTCCCTCCTCTTTATGAGCCCCCTTACGGCACTGGAACACTACTCTCAGGTCTCCCTCGAGCCTTCTTTTCTCCAGGCTGAACAACTCCAGCTCTCAGYCTGTCTACACAGGAAAAATGCTCCAGTCCTAGGATTATCTTTGTGGCCCTCAGGATGCTTAAAGGTCTGGGTTCACCCTGCCAGTAAGGTATGTAATTCACCCATCTCTGCTTTTGCCCACTCATCCAGAACTCCCTTGGGAGTTCTCAATTTCTGAAGTGAGATATCATCGAAGAGACCACAGGAGAAGACCTCCAGCTAGCTATATTCCATAAAGTAAGAATATTTTTCATGTCAGTACCAAAAGGGACATAGGCTGAAACTGGGTCAGCATCTGTGCTGTAGCTTTTACACTCACTCACATTAGTAGTTTTTGTCCTAGAATCTACTTAGACTCCCTGCTTCCTGTGGTGAGAGATCAAGTACATATTTTTCTTACAGTATTTAAAACATCCTGAGTTCTTYTGAGTGCACATTTACAGGCAGTTCATTTCTTTCCGACTTGTCCCTTTACTCTTTATGTCACCACAGTGCCATGTGACAGGGCTGGACACAGAAGTGAAGCTGACAGAGAGATGCACACTGCTGGAGCTACTCGTCTCTTACATCACACTGACTGGGCACTACACTGAGCTGCCCTAAGGTGGAGTACAGGTCCAGCCTCCTGCCTCTCTCTTGCTTCTCTCCTCCCCACTCTCTGGACAAAATATCCTTGGACTGGGCAGGTGCCTAGTTTGCTCCTTTTCATCCCTGACCCTGTTACGTGAACACTCTTTCAGCTATGTAGATTTTACAGCTGTGCTGGGTTTTCTTTTTTCTTTGAGCTGATTTCTCTATGCATTATTTTTAATTTTTTTTCGCACTTTTAGTGTAGTATAATGCAAAGGAAAGTCAGTGCAATGTGAATTCAGAAAACATACAGTGAAACACCTGAAAATTATTTAAAGGAAATAATTTCTATATAGTTCAACACTTCTGCACATTTAAATCAGCACTAAAGCTTCAGTTTCCCATGTTCAAATTGGTGAAGAAGCTCTTTCCACTGACAAATTTGTGTCAGAGCACTCTGCAGCATCCTTACCTGGTACTATTTTGATTTGCAACATAGCAACCTCTTGCTGTTATGCCTGACTCCTTCGAGTCACACCAGATTATTCTTACGGTTTCTGGCACTATTTTTCTTGTAATACGATCAACAATTGTTGTGGTCTATTTGTGAACACTTATGCAGAGTTTTGTTTATTTTCATTTTTCAACTAAGCTTGACCCAAATGAAATACAAGTATAAATATCAAACCTGCTAGTAAGGTTTGAGAAGCCACGAGGTTCTCCTGCTGTTTATATGTGTGTGAATTACAGTACATCAAGAAATCAATATTCCCTAGATGGTGCTTGTGCCTGGCACTTCATGGTGAACAAACATTAGGTAAGACAATATAAATGGTACAATCCTTATTGATTTCTCTTGACTGTGTAGAATGTGAAAGCTGCAGCCACAGTTAACACTTGCTGACAGACTCATCTAAAGTTTCAGTGCTATTTGATATTTTTACGGTTGTCCACGCTCAATTGATTCTATTAAGTTGCTAGACACATTTCAAGCCATCTAGATAAGAAGAAAAAGTGCAGTGCCTGGAATGAGATGTTGCTACTTTATGCCTAGCAGGATAAAAAGGTTAAAGGACTAAATTGTGCTTGGATGTTGGAAGGAGTTCTCTTTTATTAGATAGAATTGTTATTGTTTTTAGTGAATGGATATTGTAAGTGACAGATAGACGCATTTAACTAAGTTAATAAATGAATGAAAAGTATATACCAGAAATGTATGTGAGGAAATTGTACTGGAAGCTCTCGATATTATAGCCCCTTCCCACAGAAACAAGCAACATCCTCTCATAGTTCTGTTTGATTGAAAAAATTCCCTCAAAAAAAGAAAAAAGAAATCAGATAGGCTTTAGGATATTAAGTTTGGGATTTTGCTCCCCCCATTTTTCCTCCTGTGACTCATGACACCCATTTAAAGTTGCTTTTTAAGAGCAATTTAAACATTGTTCTTTTTTTTTTTTTTTCCAAAAAAGTGAGCTTCTCACACAAGTCAGAGAAATTAGGGGGTAGGACAGTATCAGGAATTCTGAATAGCAGTACATGAGTTTTAGCACCCTAAAAATAATTTTCTATTTCCCTTTTATAGCTAGAGAGCACGTTTATCTATTTCATAGTTTCTTACTCTTAGTTGGAAAAATTTAAGTAATATGATTGAATTGGTGTGAAAAAGCTGTCAGACATTCAGTCCATGAATACCAAATGCAGATTGGACTAAGGGATATTTGATGTCTTGAGAAAATAATTTTTATATCTTTTTGGGTTGTGTGGTACACAAGAAGATGGAAATTCAGAAATTTAAAATGGCATAAGAAATGAAGACGAGTGAARGTGTATCATATCAAAACCATATAAAACACAGTTGTTGTGTTATGTCATGGTGTTTCTCTGGAGAAAACACTACCAGCTACACTATAAAAGAGCTTACAAAGTGCTGAATATTCTGATCCTGGAGCAGCAAACTCTGAAGCACATGCTTTGCTTTAAGTGTGTTGTGGTCCTGTTGATTTCAACAGTACTGAGCTTTGCTGCAGTCATAGCAGCATAATCAGCACCCTCCAAGAGTGGCACTCTTTTTCTCAGCATAACCCAGAAAAAATAAAATCAAAGAAAACTTCCACATTATATGAAATCAGATGGAAGTTACAGTTTTTCAGATTCCAAATAAACTAGTTTTCTTTTCTAGAGATTGTTACTTAGAAAAATGAGGCGACTATTTGAAAACATYAGAAATAATTAAATGAACTTTAAAAAGACTTCGAACAGTAAATTTGCAAGATGTTGTTTCCTATTTTTGAGCATGTCAGTATAATTCAATTTTCAGTGGCACTGACTACAGTTTTCTCTAAAATTCTTTTACCAAAAAAGATACAACTGTTTCAAAATTACAAAAAATTCTGTTAGGTCASGAGACAACTGCAGAGTGGTTCTCATTTCACGAGCTTTCTATTTTCCCTATAAAATAAGAGACGTAATTAAAGATGAGTTAAGACTTTGGTGAAAATCTAAAGAGCATCGGCAAATCTGAGTACTGCTCAGCTTTTCAATTGCTTTTCTACTTCTCAGTTCTTTTAAATGGTTTTCTATGGCAGGAACATTTTTCTTAATTAGTCACAGCTAATTACTGTTCTGGCATAGACAAGTAATCAGAAATGTCAGAGCTGCAAGGCTACATCTCCCTAATCCTTTGATAATAATTTAGCCTCCTGGGAGGGCCTCAAGCTGCGGTAAGTAGTGGCTGACAATAAGGCAAAATTAGGTGGGCAGCAGACCATTAGGATAGAAAAATAAAAAGCACTACCAAATCCTGCTGAGCACCATCAGGCAACTAACTACACTGCCAGATGAGGTGCCTGTTTAAGCCTGTGTTGTTAATTAGCTGATTCTACCAGACCTGCCACATATGTCCAGGTGCATCATGCAAAGATGTGTATTTCTGGGTTTGCGCCAAAGGACAATTTTGCACTGTGATCAAATTTCAAGAATCTGAGAAAGAAGCCCACATATTTCTTGAAGATTACTCTGAGTTATCAAAGAAATGAGAAGATCAACAAGCTACAATCCATTTTTTGARTATTTTTTAAAAGTAATTAGGCACGGTCCTCTCATGTTTCTCAGAGGTTAATACAAACACAGCTTTTGATTCAAATGTGGCCTTTAACCAAGTAGACCTTTTGTCAAATCACACACTTGCAAATAATTACATAACAACAAAAGTGAAGATTATTTATTAAAATTAGCGTGACAGGAAGCAATTTGAGAATAAGGAGAAAAAAGAATCACAATTGAAGTTTCCTAGAAAAACATTGTTGAATACTAAATACTAAAAAAAGTGATGCTTTTGAAGTAGACATAAACAGCACAAGGAGTGGGTACTACTACTGGAAACTCAAATTAAGTGTTCTTCTTAGCTATGTAACACCAGGATTTGCACATTTTTAAACACTTTTTTTGGTAAAAGGTCAGAAAACCTATAGAAATTAAGGAATTAAATAAAGCATTTACTAAATATATAGTTGTAGATAYGATGGCAAACAGAAATTAATGAGATGAATCCTTCATATCTCCATTTAGCCATAGAGCAAAGTACATGACATAATAATCTTTGAAGAATAATTAAGATCTCAAATAATCTCAAGTACATCATTGAACTTGAATTGTCCATCCCTGCTACTAATGGAAAATGAAAATAATTGTTGGCATATGGGAATACCACTAGCATTTAACAAACATTCAATACAAAATACAAGCAGTTTTTCAACAGAAGAAGAATTTCACWTTACATCTGAACTTTTAAAATACAAAAGCTATGTAAATGTGCTATGTAAATTTGGAGTGTTTAAGCTTTTAAACTGTTCATAAATATGTTCAGTCTTTCTGCACTCCAAGGACAGCTGTATGAATTCCSTACCATTTACATCTCTTACACTGCTTGTTGAATTGTTACCATGCACAAGGCCATGGCCTCCAGGAAGTGTTCCTACATGGGCAGTCCCTGCAAAGTCAACAGGAATATCCATCAACCCACACCAGTTTAGCACCCAGAAGAAATGGGCAACCATGGCCAAAGCCAACATCTGCTCACAGATGCCATCTTGTACAAGGTAACTAAGGGGACCTCTTTGCTAATGCTGACTTTTTAGGATGTGCACCCTATGTGTTTATGGTGCAATTGGGAAGAGTTTYCCCAGAAATTATAGCCTAAAAAAACTGGAAAACCTTTCAGTTRTATCAATGGCTGAACACTGATGTGTTATAGCTGTTCTCTGAAACCCATTCTTTATTTCTCAGAGCAGCACAAATTGCATAAAGATTTCATTGCATATGTAATAAAACTGGAATAATAAATCTGTTTATGCTGTAAGTTTCCCACAACAGATCCATCACAAATACAACCTGTTAGATAATGCTTGTAATGGCAAATACACCAAGAAGGGATCTGAAGCAAAAATGTCCAGAATGATATTTTTCTGTGTTCAAACAAGAATATCCATACTTCATGTGCAATTCACAGGTACAACAAAGCGAGAAGCTACCCAAGTGGCACTTAGGAACTACACACTAATACAGAAAGTAAGTATTGCATTGAGGTTTTAACAGAGCTCTATATGAAATTAAAAGAATATTTTTGAAGAGATTTGTCAACAAAATACAATTTTGTTTAAAGGAAATAATTTTTGATTTACAAGTGTAATGTATATGAAAATATACATTTTCATATACAGGAGTTCAAGATTTATTAGTCCCATCTAAAAAGTTCTAGTAGAAACATGAATCTAAGTCTAGTGAATGAGAATAACCATGTTTATGGACACAGTACTGCATTTATTAAAGTTAATGGTAAAACACCTACTGATATTAAGAAGSTAGAACCAGATTCCACAGGAATTTCATAGTTATATATTTTAAAAACTGAACAATTTTGTGATCAAATACAAAGCACTGTTTTTTGATAGGTAGCACAGATGCTSTGACATCAACCATCAAGCAGATTATAAAAGAGGTGTTAATAATAACTAGTAATATTTTCTATTTACTCYAGGTTTGCGTAATTATATTCTAAAWATTCAATTTTTCCATTAATCAACTTGTTTTACTATCTTTTCTGAGAACAAGTATTTTTAAACTGTTTTAAAAAAAGATAAAATAATATACTGTTTCTAACACATTAGCCCAGAGCTACTGCAGAGCATAATCATGTGCAATACAGTACAAAGCATTTCAAGTGCTCTTTAAGAAATGTGATGTTAAAAACAAACACTACTCTCCACCCCCCACCACGCTCAACTATAAACTGTTACTGCATACGAATGGAGATAAATGTCCAGTGTCCCTGTGACAGAAGGAATTTGACTAGCAAAATTCCCTAAAATCAGTTAATTTCTGGAAGAAGACTATGTCACATACTGCAAAGGAAGGCAAAAATTCCTTGCTTTGTCTCTGATAAAATGACTAAGTGTCAAATCTTTGTAACTTCAAACCTCGTGACTAGTCTTGAGAACAAGAAGGCACACTGACCTGGGAGAGACGAGTGCTCCCAGCAGCACGCAGACATACTGCTCTGCCTGCTGTCCACAGCCCTTCCAGAGGAGGTAACAATGACGTGTACCCAGAAGTTGAGTTTTTCAGAGGAAATGAAGGGAAAAAATTTCCACCTTGGTTCTGCTCCAAGATCAGCAGATGCACTGAAGCACAATATTTAAATGATTTAAAAATGGTGCAGAAAGAATCAGCCCAATCTGCTTCCAAAGTTACTGGAGATTTGAAYCTCTGTCATATTTAAGGGTTCATGTCACAAGCTTAAATTCCATACTCCTTATTTTTGTATTTTGTATAGCACAACACTGCTTTTCCAGGCTTACCAAGAACCAATATGAAACATCATATATTTTTTTTGTCTTCTCTCTAGTTTGAGACTTCTCAGTTAGATGAAAAATTTTCTAAAAGTCTTAGCATATTGTGACTCACTGCTAGGCATTTGTTCTTGTATCAATGCTATTCTTAAATTGAATTGATATTTGTTACRTACATAACTTCATGTGATAGACATGCTGTTCCCTTGGTCACTGTAATAGCTTTAGCCTATAGCAGCCTTGGATCAAGTCAGTAAAATCTGTGCATAAATAGTTTGCAATTTACACATTTTTGAGGGCTTAAAACAGTCTCTGAGGCTGGATTTAGACTACATTTATAACTAAAACCTCTASCACACAGTCAGATTTCTTTGYTATCCTGGATGAGGTGTTTCCCTGKCTGAAGCACTGGAAAATGTTCTTTTYCTCTTTCACTTGGCTGATGATTACTTAGCTGATAATAATACAGTGTTTTAAGATGGAAGTGAGCAGCCATGATCTAGTCAGTTGAATAGCTTGAGCATATTTACATAAAAATGTGAATATATTTTATTCTTTCTACTGAAATATAACCTAACAGATTTGAACTCACAAAAAGAGTGCCTAGATTTTGCTAAAGCACTACTTTTAAAAAACTCTCCCAAGAATCATGTGAAAAATCTTGCTCAGTTTACAATGTTCTAAATCTGAATTAATGTCAGGAAAGGTGAATTAGAGAAGTGAGAAGACTTTGTTTTAAATTTCTGAATGCTGTGAGCTTCCATATTTGTTATTGCTTTTATCTGCATCTGTCCAGTCAGTTATATCTCCCAGTGTGATGTTACATAGAGATGTGATACTGCCATATATAAAGAAAAATAAAGTCACAAATCGATATTTGATACACAAAATACATATAATGTATATATTTTTTCTTTCAGATACAAGCATTGAGAATTCRGGAGAGATCCTTAACCCATGTTAACCCAGTGCTACTGAAGCCCTGTCCTTGTGTTAATGCTAAGCCAAAGTCATGCCAGGAACTGTGCTGGTGACTTAACRGTGTGGAGGCCCTGGCCAGTGCCCCGTGTGGACACAGCCCGAGACTCAGTCCCATCCCACTRCACCAAAAAAGTTAACGTGGTCTCTCCAGTGAGAGTTAGACTTGGCCTTAGGCAGATAATTTTATTAACATTCAGAAAATGACAACATAAGCAAAAATAACCCCAAAGAAAAACAAAAAAATAGAAACTTGAAAATGAAACATATGCTTGCAGATTCATTGCAAAAGCAAACTGAAGCAGAAGTTGCTAATACGGTTTTAGTACTTTGTGAAGGTGCCAGCTGGATGGATGATAATTTTTCTACCCCTGCAGGGCATCAAAGCTTTTATAAAATCATTCCTTTCACACATATTAGCACTTAGCTTATTAAAACAGATGATACTTTTTTTTTTTTTGTTAAGCTGCCTGGGAGTGTCTGGAAATATAAAATCTGAGAGATAAGTCTTATTTTGACCACCCAGTCTAACAAACAACAAACACTGACATGACATACCATGGCTGAGAGTCTATGTTATGGGACCTTCTGTGACTGCCACAACTGTAGTGTCACAGTAAAGGCTGTGAATTGCTGTTATGAAAACATTTGCTGTAACTTGCATAATTAAACGAAACTGCCAGCAAAGCTTTCTAAAATACTTAAGAGTTGACACAAATAAATACATTTCAAAGTCTATATTGTGTTCTAGAATTAGGTTTGTAATAAATTCTATTGCACAGTGCTAGAGATGACTTATTTTCCTGTKCAAATTTCTGTATAACTAAGTGACTGAGATAATTGTCATGTAACCTGATCCAAGTTTACAGTTAAATAACTTTTATTTCACATATGTTTTACATATGTAGTTCTTTAAATTTATAGAGAAAGTATGAATTTTGGTTGCCTATAGCTTCTCCTTCAGGCAATTCAGAAAAGGACATACTAGACATAAATTGGTGGTCAGAGCTTGAATGAGCTGAAATGTGATCATTTCTAACAAAAGGATGAGGAATCAGGGCAAAGGAATGAACGGAGGAAGGCTGCAGAAGTTATTATCAAAGCTGAAGGAAAGTATTGCTTGCACCTTGAGGATGAGGATTACTCTGAACTTGCAGGAGTCGGATTAGAATTTTGAAAATGAATATGAAAATTCAATAAATGTTTATAAATGTCAGGCTTAAGAAATCAGAATTCTTAAACTGGAAATCCATAAAACAGAATTCCAAAAGTCATTCCAAAGAAATACCAACCAAACCCACAGATGTACCTGGCATCTGTATACTCTTTCTGATACAAGCAGGCAGTGATGTGYAGAAGTTTTGAATTTAGGGGAATTGGGTCTGCAATGGAATCAATAAAGCACACCAATCCAATTCTCTCCATTAACAAATTCAAAATCAAAAGATAGAATATAATTGGACTACTCAAAGTGAAAAAAATATGATTGCAAATAATAATCTTCTACCAATTCTATTTCTGCCTTCTAGAACTTCAAAGTTCAACACAGAAAGTATTTAAAGAAAGGCTACCCTTCAGCTTTACAAGCTGAAGCTTGTAAATAATGAGCAAAAGAAAAGATTACCAACAGAGAAGAATATCTAAACAGCTTGTTGAAAACCATGAAAGTGCAGCTTGTCCCTTCTGATGTAGTAGTGATATCAGCAAACTTTCCAAGGGTAGGTACTTACATCAAATAACTTCTCTATGTACATTTCCTCATTGACCTTTTCTCGAAGGATATCCTGGTTTTGCCGAACAAACATAATGTAGGTGTCTGCAAGATCCATCCCTGGCTTCTGTGAAGACAAAAAGTGAGGSGAGAAAGTAATGCAAAAGGAAGGACAGAACCCTCAACAACTGAGCCTTTAAAGAAGTTAAACATAATGAAAACAAATGTTACAATGTTCACACATGTATAAATCATATTAACAAAATCTGCAAATTCTGGGTTAGTTAACATGTTCAGGAGGTTTCACTATCAATGAAGTTCTATGTGTTTTAATTATGGATGCTTTGAGTCATAAATCTACACTATCATATGCAATTGAATGAAGTCTTTGCTCTGGTAACATCAGTGGCAAATTTGAACATCTTTCTCATTTTTTTTGTTAGTGAGATAGCCAGTCATAGATAATAACTCCAACCTGAGTGTGGAGATCCAAGTCCTGCTACAACATTCAGAAAATACTTTAAAAAAGCATTCAGTTCCTTTTCCATTGCCTAAGACTTCTTGTAATTTACTTCCAACGTACAGTTGAATGTTGTGTCTGAGGTTAGCCCTAAYTAACTGCAATTCAAACTAAGTTCAAGCAATTCCCTGAAAAACAGCATAAAAAGGCTGTTTTGAGTATAGTCCTGTACCCTTATATTTTGTAAACGGTTGCACTGTTGCAGGCAGCCCAGAGAATGGCTAGGGGAAGAGCAAGGACTGAAATTTTCCCCTTATACTGATGTATGTTCTGTATGAAGAGCAGAGTAGGCATAATTTTTATACAACCCCCACAAACACGAGCCAGGCTAGGATATGTGATACCACATTTGGACAGGCACAGTGGTGGCTGTTCTCTCCTGTCCAGCTGTGATTTCTGGATCTCTGTAGTCACAAAAAGCTGTTCCACACTAACACTCCTAACAGCCTGCAGCATGCCCTTTACAGGCAGTGTATGCAGAGCTGCCAAGGAGTTCACTTTTTCCTAACAGGAACCAAGAAYGCACTTTCAAAAGTCTTCTGCAAATGCCCTCTGTGTGAGCAAGTTTGTAAAAGTATAACTTACTCTCAAATAATAGTTTAATGTTCTTGGCATGCAAAAGAATGCTAAGTTCTGTAACACCTTATAGTAAGCCTTAACACAGGCCTTAACTGTTATTAAGGATCCAGATTTTGCTAAAACTCCATACACAATAATCAATAGTTCTAGGGAAGGAGGACAAGAGCAGCTATAAAGAGCCCCTGAATTCACAGGTATAAGACATTTCTATATCTCAGAAGCTCTTGTCTGAATACAGGATACAGACAACACTGTAAAATATTTAGCGTATTTTAAAAGCCTGCAAGCATGAACATGCTCATTTAGTTAAAGTATTTACATATAATGTTTTTATTAAGGCTTCCTTTCTAGTCTGCAAGTGAGTAACTTTAAATTTTCATTTCTTATTGTATGTAATATTTTGTAATGTATATGAACAGGTCTGAACACAAGAGGGAAGGAGAGATGGAACATACCCACACTAAAACCTGTCCAGAAACTKCTGTCATCCTACTACAGTAATAGGATGACAGCATTCTCTCTTCAAAGCTGCAGTGAGTGAAACCTCCTGGATCAGGAGGTTCACTCTTCTTATCCTGAATCTATCACAGACATATAGAGGAACATATAATCTAAAATAAAAATGTACCTTCACTAAAATGTGATAGAAATGCTTTTAATTAAGACAAATCACAAAGTGAAGCAGATTTAAAACAAAAAACTCCATGTTTTAGCTTAGTATATCATTTGTGTTGGTACAAGAGAATACAATCAGTGTTGAAACCATATGTACTTTCTAAAACCTGATACAAAACTTTCAGCAATTGGACTAGAGGTAACTTGGMGGAATAGGGAAACATATTTCAAAATCTCCAGACATGGATGAAGGACATAATCTAGCAAATGAAAGGCGGGTTATGGTTCTTAGAGATATATATTCAAATGTATTAATGAATCTTCAATTGAATTCTAAAACCTAGTGATTCTGCAATTAAAGCGGTTTTTTCTTTTACTAAGTTCAATAAAAAATGTTCATYTTGCAGATAGCCAAAGCTAGAAAAATAACATTCCCCATCAGCATTAACTCTMCCCTTATCTGTGAGATGTTTACCTAGTCTTGAAGCTGTGACATATGGGAATTTCACACCTAGTGAATGTATTTTCATGTAGCTTGTGGCACAGGAATGTAATCATTAAAAGAATATACACAAGTAAGAGTAACTGCAACAGCTGGTGACATTTACCAATTAGAATTACAGTTCCTTAAAACACTTCATYCTGCTTAATGTGTGCAGGATAATTATCTTTGATACTGCTGTGGAAAAAAAAATTAATTTTCCTTTTAAAGATTGTCTGACTACAGTAGAAATAAGTCTGGGCAAGGCAGATTATCAATACTCAAAAGTATGACTCTGTTTTAAAACCTCACCAAAATCATTGAAGGTTAACCAACTTTCTCATGGTGGCAAAGGACACWTTAATCATCGAATAAACCAATAGTATATCAAATACTTCATTATCTCTCCATTTGGATGTACTGAATTTATTTGTTTTTTCCAAACATGTGGAAGAAGAAAAGAAAGCGATTATAAGCATCAAAACAGTTTTAATGCTGTATATTTAATATTATAACTTTTTTTTAAAAACAGATATTATGTATTATTTGGAAACCTCTGATTACATGATTCTCTACTGATCTGTTTTAAATTATGAAGCATCAGAAAAAACCCACATCAGTACATAATTAAACAAACCAAATAAGAAATTTCATGTACCTTAGAAGACAAATAGAAACAGATATATTTTAAATAACTGTCACAGGAGGCATTTAATTCAAAAGACTAAAGCATTCCCATCTCCACATCTATACTCATAAAAAAATCTCTGAATCTCTCGCAGAACATCTGTTGAAATTAATGAGAGTTATTTGCACATCTTTGGGAGAAGAATTTAACCTGGTATATTATCCAGATAAGTATAAAAAAGATGGTCTGAAAGTTTCCCCAAGAAAAAAGGTGGACTTTTTTAATGATAGATAGAAAGTTATTGCAAGTTTGTTTTATTCAGAAGACAAGATGTTTTGCCTATCTGAAAATGAAAGAGAACCAGACAAAGAGATGAATAGAGAAACTGGAAACACAAAGACATCAAATAAAATACCAGGAAATTAAGAGTTGTAAATAGGGTTACTTTGTCACTGGTTACACAAGTAACTGAATACACTGGTGAGTGAATGAGTTTAAACAAGGGTGTAGGCTTCAGCACATTCTTTTTTAGGGTTAATCACTAGCTAACCTGGCAAGATGAACATGCTGTTTGGGAAAAAAAAAATTAAAATCCTTGTTAATTATATACTGCAAGTGCTCTTACTTCCTGCTGCTGCACCTAATCCCACAGGTGCAGGTTTTCTCTTTTACTGTTAACTGGTAGGTGAGTCCTGACTGCCAGGCACCTTTTCATAACAATGAATTCGGATAAAGAAGAAACAGCTTACTTTTCCCCATTTTAACAGGAAGAGTGCCGTAGTGTCTATTTATCAAGGAAACAAATATTAAAATACATTATTTCACTTTCCAAGATTATATAGAAGCTGTTTCATGATTGACATGCATGACTCCTGCTGGAAATACTTGCCTCAAGCACCTAGTGAAAAGTATTGCTGAACTGCCTTAGTTTCCAGGGATTCAAATTTTATGCTGCTGAAAGACTGCAAGGGGTTTATGCTGCCACTAATATTAGGCATTTTAAGTTTCTGAACAGCATTTCACAATTATTGGCATAAACCTCAATGAAAATCATGTACATTTGTAATACTTGAGTAATGCTTGTTCTCACTTTGACATTTGTCATAGAACATTTTTTAACATCAGAGAGCATTAAACGAACTTGTATTAGCAAGAAACAATAAACTACTTTAATGGAGTTGCTATCCTGCTAAAGCTTTAATGTTWCAAAGATGTGAACAGATGCTAGGCACTAACTATACAATAACAAACTTCATCCAGTTTTGTGTTTGCTCTCCTCTCCACCTCTTTCCCCTCCCCTGCATCCTGGAGGGAGTCATTTTAACTACAGCATGGATGTAACAATGAAATGAAAAGGAGTGATGAGCTGGAGGGGGCTATTGTGAGGAACACAGGAGCTCCTTATTCAGTATCCACCGTTAAATGAAAGAGCATGTTGGAAAATTTCACTGCTTGAAAGCTCTTCTCTAAATACTGCAAGGCTCACCACTTGGCCTTTGGAATAACAGAATCAAAATATCATAAAAATATTTTTGGAATAAAATCTACTTGTATCCATGGCTAGATCATTATCCCCTTAATTTCTTACAAAATGAAATACATAAGCCAGGCAGGAAGGTGCAGCATTTGCATAATGAGTCTATTACAAAGGTAACATTTTAGTTTCACATGGTTATGAAAGAAATTATTTTGTATAAAATAAAAAAAATAATGCATTTTTTTCTGTTGAAAAGATCTTCTTGAAAAGAAAAGGCAACTTTGGCAAAGAGGAAATGTGTGTATTTKGAGAAYTGTCATGTGAAATTTAAACTGTGAMTCTGCAAGCATTTACACTAATGTCTTTTCATAGACATGTAGTTTTATGGCATTCATGGGGCAACACGGGCATGCAAATATCTGCACCAGAATTGATTCTTAGAGCAAAATGTCTTCAAAACACTACAGCCACCCCCAAAAAAAGGGTATTAAAATATGCTTTCTTTTCCCCCAAAAGTTATATTTTAYCATAATATTTTAGTTTTCCTACTGATTAGTAGTCATCCTTCTGATTGGCATTTAAGAGGTATCTCAAAAATACTCGCGGCTTAAAACAGATGCTGCAGGGTTTTCCCTCCAATCCTACAATAGCTTATTTTCATAGATTGGAAAAGAGAAGGGCCAATTCCCAGGTGTATGCAGAGGAGGAGGAAGGCAAGAGAAGCCCTAAGCGTAAGGATAATGACCCTTCCGTAGACTTTATTTTTAAATAGAGTTCTCCAAGAAAATCCTGCTTAAAAATGATAGCACAGTATGGCCACATCTGAATAAACACTCATTTCCCTAAAAAAAAATTGTTTGCTTCTTAAAACTAACTAAATGAGGCCATGCAATACAAGTGTGATATTTGAAAATGAAGGTATCTGGAAGGTCCCCATGTGTATCTGCCTGGTAGGAGGCAGAGTTCCTTCTTTGGCCTCTCCAAGACCCCATAAGTCAAATGCTGGCACATGTGTGAGGCCCCTTTTCATACCTTTGATCCCCACATAAAGGCAGGAGCAGAGAGAGAGGGCTGGCATTGTGCGAGCTGTGCACTGCTGTCAGCCCCGGGTCCTTCAAATGGCCTCTCTGCACTTGGTATGACAGGTGGCCCATGTGAATTGAGGGAGGATTAGGTTCCTTCTGTGCCCTCTAAGTGACTGGCATAGATTACTGGCTCCTACAAAGGGATTTAAACATACCTTTCTGAACAAAAAGCAGTATATACATAAGCATGTAACTGGATGCTCAATCTGTGTGAGTAATTGCTCTGCTTGTATTTGTCAATGAAGCAAATTTGTGTAGAAATGACCAGCTAGAGAAACAATTATTTGTGTGCAAAACTGACTTACATGATGAGAAATTGAACACAATGAAATTATCTACATGATWTAGGAACAATAATAATTTGAGATTAACAACATATATTTTTTAATGTCAATTCTACTGCATTCTTTCCCTATTCTCATTAATTAACTGGCTTTGTGAACAAAATATTTAAMAAAAAGGAAAAGTATTAGGTTGTAYTTCTACATCTCCTATGGATGGCTTGGACTTGAAGAGAAACTAACAAAGCGTTATAGTGGATTTGGACCAGTTGTTTATCCAAATCAGTTTCTGCRTTCCCAATCATCAAAACAAAAGTTGAGTACTGAGCAAAACAAAAGTTGAGTACTGAAGTAAGAAATCAAGAAATAATGGATATTCAAGTGTGATGCTTTTACTTGTTGCTTATACTGCACATTTGAACAATTTATATAAATTATGGGAAGATCCCCACAAAAGTGTATCTAAGTTACAATTCTCACTCTTCTACAACTGAAAAAGTGCATTGAGAATAACCTTTGCATGGTTTGAGAGTTACTTATTGCACAAGGGAAATTAAGTCCTGTCAGGATTGCAGTGGTTGTTTAAATACTCTCTGTAAAGCTATAATGAATCTCTGTAGGAAAGCAAAATGTCAACAACAAAAAAGTGAGCTAAAGASCCCCTAATTTCTGAAGTATTATAAACACTAGAATAAATAAATAAATTGGAAAGGGTTACACTTACCGGAACATCGACATATTTGGCAGCTGCTTTCACCTTCAGAAAATGAAGCATAAAACATATAGTAAGTACTTATTGCTACAAATTGTACACAATTTCAGAATTCTGCACAGAAAGAACAGAAACTCTGTGAATCCAAATACTTACAGTGAATGAAACTAATGATGAGAAGAAAGTACCTTCATCGTATCTTGACAATTTAGACAGCACACCTTCTAGCACTGAAACAACCTGGAGGAAAAGCACAGAGAAAACGATAAATGGAAAGTGTGAAAAATAAATATTTGGAATGAAAATGTGAATTTTTCTTTCTCAYATTTTTGYTGTGCAGCAGGGCAATGCAAACTGTAAATCTGATCACTTTCTCCATTTCACGAAGTGCTGAAATCAAGRACACCCTTCTTGCAGCTTCACTTATTGACAAAACTGATGGAAAATGCTGAACCACTGCAGAARTAGAAACCCAACCCAAAGTTTCTCCTGACGTGGGCCTGCTTCCAACACAACATTGCTGCATTTAGAATGTGGTTGAATATAGCMGTGTGTGTACTCAGCATATATTTGGGGTAGAAATTACATACTATTTACTAGGACCACAGCTTCAAAGATGATGGAGCACAATGGCTAAAGGTGGTGATCTTGATATCACGTTTCTATTATCTTTGCTATTGAACTGAAAACCAGCTCCAATTTCACCTAAGACTGTAAAAGCACTGTTTTCTGTCRGCAGCAAGTGCTGTTGAGCTGTTAYTCCCTGGCCAAGAAGGAGGCAAGAAAATGTATGCCCAAAGTCTCTAGTATAGTGTGGCTTCTCTGCCTTGGACCTTCYGAGTGACTCTGTGACTAGCGTGACTCCTCAGTAAGAGGCACGAATAAGTATTTTTGCCAAAAATTATTTCTGACCAAAAAAAAATCTTATTAATCACATTATTTTCAGCTTTAATGTTCAAACTCACCCAAATTTGTTTTAAAGAAAACAAATTCCCTTCTCATGTCCCTTTGTGAAGTTATGCTCCTCAAGTAATTCACAGTATATAACATAAAAGATCTGTCAGCTATTGTATTCATGAACATTTATTTTACACATATAAATTGCTTTCCAGTTTATATAAAGATTGTTTTAAAAGTCATCCCTTGCTCTCAATACAGTCATTCCCACAACCAAGAGTATCATTTTATGAGTGTGAGGACAGAACAAAATTCCATCTGGCATGCTGTTAATGGGCCCTGTAACAGTGTCACAACAGTGTCACCTCCAGAGGAACTGAGATCATCACTTTACAATAAGCCCCGCTCTTAGCAGTTCAAGGAGCAGGAGCAAGTGCAAACCTACATTTGTCATTTATCAATCTAACCTGTCATATTTACAGTGATTAATTAAGACACTGGTACATAGGTGCCAATCAAAGAATAAAGCCACATCACAAGACAGAGTGGCGGTTGTTTCTGCACCMCCTTTATTAGACCAAATACCAGCTTTCTCCTTTGCAGTTGCATGCCTGTGAGAAGCTGCTGTTCATACTTTAATTCACTTTATCTGATTGACAAGGATTCTTTCTGCAGAAAAATGTTCAACYTTATTGTGTAAAGATTTGCTATGGTAAAGGCTGATCTTATAAAGAACATGGTGTCCGCAGTGCCAACACATGAATCCAATACAAGTGGGACACAAAATAACAGAGAGCAAAACATTTCAGTGTCAAGGATATCTGTTTAAACAAAAGGCTGAATTATGTAGCTGGAAACTTGCTGTCTGAGATGYCAATGTGTGGACTTGTGAAACTCTAAAGAGCATTTCTGCGCATACCTCACATTCTATGAATTGGTTACCCTGAGACACACTATGCTTTGTGTCACTGTTTTGTGCTATTCCTGTGATTTGTTAAATGCTTTAGACTGATACGTCTTGAGCAAAAAAYGCCCACTAACAGCTCTTAACAAGTAAAACCTTACTGAAGGGAAAGTACTGTTTTCAGTTTCATAAATGACTTGCAGTTAAAAACAATGATTGAAACACCCATTCCACTGAGACACCAGGAGATAATACAGAGACAAGGGCTAAAAAAATAATGAAAATATATGAGATGCAAAAAAGGAATACATAAGGCTATCATGCACATGGACGTGCATTTTTTTCTGGCCAAAACGAAGAGTGAAACATTAGCCTTCCTTTGTACCTGAGAAACCTTCTGCCTTGAAACAGAAGTAATCAGGATATCATTGGTATTTGCCATATCAARAGAGGAGACACTGGTTAAGCTTCTAATGATCAGCCAATAACACAGAATATTTGCTTCCTCTKCTGAGATTTCAACCTCTGATAACACTGTGATAATTAATAATGCAAATCSCTCTGTACTGACAGCAGTTTCCTCCAGAATTTCTTGTTCTATGTCCAGACTATGTCATAAATATGACTATTTTCTTGCTTTTTTATAATCTCAGATATTAAAAAAAAATTAAAAATTTTTAATCTTTAATAGCATGATTTGTTCTGATTAAATGCCTCTTTCATCCTCTTCCTTTTCAATAACACCAAAATCATAARCTGGAAGGTGAGTCTGGARCAATGACATGTAAAACTTGAAACTRTTGAGTTGAACTGGTTGTAGTTGTGTTTACAGCAAAAATTCATTTGAGCAAAAAAAAAATGCATGGGTTTTACACAGTTATCAATAAGTGGACACATTTTGCTTAAACTTCTGTAATGATTCTATAAAGCCTTCCCCTTCAACTGATGGGTGTCAATCCAAAAGCAGTTTCCCAYCCCCCTGCCCCTCCCCCAGCAAGCTATGGCAAGCCAAAATGAAGGCATGATGRAAACATGACCAGAGTCTTACTTTTTGTCACTTCTTCACAATTTGTAAATATATGGCTTATATTTATCCTACTTTGAGAATTAGATATTTCTGGGTAGTTTGCAATGCATAGATAACAAAACTTCTTACAAAACGTTTCTTTTCTGTCATTGTTTGTTCTGTCCTTCAGGCTACTAGGGATGGAAAGCTTTTTTTTTTTTTTATATTAATCATTTAAGACTTTTACTGGAGTAGAGGTACTACAGAAAGACAAGACATTGTTTTAAGTTTTCTTTGCTTATCCTCCAAGTCCTCATGTCAAAACATATTTTCTTTTAAAATAGAAAAGCCTACAAAATCAATTTTAAGAAACAACATCTTATAAACTATTTTTAAGTAAACAGTTCATGTACCAAAATCTCAATAAAAAGTTAAATTGAAACTGTGGATATTGTCCACCTTTAAGTACAAAATTTAAACACTAAGTGATAGGAAGAAAGTTCTCATGTCAAAAATGAAACAAAAAGAAACACATGGTATTACATAAAACAATATTGACAAAATTTAGTCCTACCAGTTCTACTAGCTGCTAGCAGTTCCTATCTACAATAGAAAYAGATAACAAACTTATCTGATTAGTAGATTGCACAGAAATTGCTTACTCAATGTGTCATAAAATTTAAATCGGCAAATTCAGTATTATTTGCACAAGCATTATTTACAAATTGTGCTGTCCACCCAGTCTTCCTGCATATTAAAAAAACTGCGATATTTAAAGACATCTCCAACGTTCAACCATTTTCTGCTGTATCATAAATTAAAATGTAAATAGTTTTACCTTTGAAACAAGAAGTGAAATAATTTCTTTAACAGTTTCTTCAATCAGGTCATCTATTTTTGAATGGTATTGTTGCTGTATTTCAAAAGATAAAAAAGAATTAGCATGTATATGAACACACACTTTTGTCATAAGTCATAAACGGTGCAAAGCTGATAACCCTGCCAGATCAGATTTACTTAAAATTATCATTTTGAACATCAGAAGAACAAACCCTTGAAAATGATCCACCCAATGAACACTTTCTTACATTCTGTGTTGAAAATTTTCCCATGTACACTGTTGAGTTAAGCAGCTAATGGGGTTATTATTTAGATGAATTGAGTTCTTATACTTATTCAGGCGAAGGAATGTGAAGGATACTTTTYGTCTTCTCCTATATAATTAAGGTGGCCATGTATTTTTTTCTAAAGGGTTGGTTTAGCTGGAGAAGCAAAAAGACTAGAATAAGATTTAATTAATACAGCATTTCATGTCTGACAACTCTCATTCATAAGTTATTTTAAATGTCCTCTAGAAATAAAATGAGCTCCAATTGTTCATCCTGAAAGARCCTTTCTGTTAGCACAGTGAGCTTCAGTTTATACAAATCTTACAATATGCTCAAGCAAGGGCAAAATTAAAATTTCATCAACAAAGCAGAATAGATGGTAACAAATTAATAGGCTATAGAAGGCATAAAAAACCAGACTTCATTCTCCATACTTTTTCTTTTGCTTTTTCATAAAGAAGGTGCCTTTAAATAAATGCTTTTAAAATAAATCCAAAAGACTTTTTAGATAATCCTACTCAGTTCCCTTCTGAAATTAATGGGACTAGGGATCCCATTCTGACAAGGAGGCACATCAATTTAAACAGTAATTCTTCCTTTGGAAACATTTATCTGACAGCAAAGACTGTCCCCAATAGCCACTTCACAGCAAATGTGACTTGTAAAGACTAACCCTATCTTCATAGTTCAAGGCTGCTTGGAACAGCTAACAGCATAATGCTTGGAGTAAAAGTACTGAGGTCAGTGTAAACATTAGCCTAACTTAGCAGCTGCCAGTTGAATAGTTTCCAGGGTTCWAAGTTTTTAAAAGCTATTTTTAATCCATCTCAGTTGCTATACAAACCAAAACATTAAATCTGATCTGCCGAATACTTTTAGAACAGATTTTCTAAATAGCACAGATATTGAACTTGGGTTTGAATTAAGAGAGAATTAAACTATGTGGCTTGTTTGCCCACAAATATGTGTGCCCATATATGCCACACATGTTGTTACCTGCTACAGGTAACAACACCAACCATCAATTTCTGGTTATAATTCCTTTTAAAGTTTAAAAACACTTGTGAATACRCAACTYAGACAAACAGCTGTGATCACCTTGGAACAGTAAAAGCATATCAGAAATACATCGCRGAACTTTCTACATTTTCATACATCTAATATTCAACCATATTAATGTCTTGACCAGTATAATATTGCCTTGATCTGCTAAGAACTCTAATCACCCCAAACATGGTTAGATGTCTGTTGCTTACAAGTCTTCAGAAGACAATGGTTTCTTGCTCTCTGGAAACCATAAACAATTATTCTCTCACTGATGAATGTCAAAATGGTACATACTCCTATGATCCATGAAAAATCAGCTGTTGCTCCCAGAAAGTGTCTGCAACTTTACCTCCACAATACATTAAATTAATGGATCTATGTATGTAAGATGAGTTACTCTATTTTTGGGGGTGTTTTTCTTCTATTTTTTTCTCCTTTTTTTCTCACCACAATGCAAACATAATTTTGTAGAAATGGAGTATAAAAAGTAACTTCACTTCTGAACAGGGAGAAAAAAAGAACTGAGTCAAGCTATTCAAAAACTACAAGTTTCACAAATCAGGACATTTCATTAGAAATAATTTTGTAATTATGTTAACCTGATTCTTTTTCATGATTTATTTTGAAAAATATGAGATCATAAATATTGTAACCCAGTGTTAACTTCCACTAAAACAGTCACTCTCAGGAAAACAAAACTTCAGATCCTTGTGGAAGATTATTTGACTTGGGGCTTTGAGATGTCTGAACTTTGGCTCCTAGTGGACTGGCATCACCCAGAGCAGGCAAGAGGAATGGCACAGCAGTGGAGAATGGGGTTGTGCCATGTATCTGCAGGTTATTATAGAGGTACTGGCATTGCCTGTCCCCAAAGCACGTGTRTGTTTGCAGATTACTGCTTGTACACTACGTGAACAATGAAATTGCAGTGCCAGCTCACACAAAGGGATTCCACTTGTGGTTTACATCCCATGAGCCTCACTGAGAGATCAAAGAGCTCAAAACTTTGTGACCTGCTAAAACAGGACACTGTGTTTGAAAAGCAAAAAAGTGAAGACTTCATCTGGAATCACCTTAGAGGACAAACAAGGAAAGAACTTAGAAGCTGATGATCAGTCTATTGCAAGGTCAGAATGTGAAGGAATTCTGAGGGCTTGGCTAAGAAATTAATATGGAAAGCKATATTACCATTTAAAATAAAAAGATGCTGTTAGCATTCAATGAAAAAAATGTAAATTAAAAACCAGTAAAAAGACACTTACCCATTGACTAGCAAACTGGTTCATGTCAGGGAAAATCAAAAGGAAACATAAAGACGACAGGGTATAACAGGAAAATGATGAATGGCTCATTGAGTTAGGAAAAAAAAAAGACAATTACATCGAATATGCTAACTTGAAAAGATCAGTCAATGAAATGAAGAACACAGTATAGAAATGCAAAAATCAACTGAAATAAGTATGGCCAAATAACGTAATTGTGAAGCTGCCTAAAGCAGACATACAATTTTAATTGACAAATTCTGAAAAAATGTATTTTTACCCTCTCTGCAAAACCAAATTACAAATCAAACTATATGCTGATGCATATTAACACAGAAAGAACAGTTTTAATTTTTTGCTGGTGGTCTCACCAGTCTACATAGCACATCCTTTTCATTTCACAGGTTATTCCTGCTGAGAGTGACAACCTGGGAAGGACAGAGGTAGTGAAGTTTACATATCCCTCAAAAGCATATCAGTGCTTCATTGTGGAGCATTTACAGTCCTGACAGCAGACTATTGCCAAAATAGTCCCTGTTCTTGGAGACCAAAGAAAAGAAGCCCATTAAATCACCTAATTATTTCTTTCCTCTATTTTCAGCATATTGCTGAGTCTATGAGCCATTTAAAACCAAATCTTACTCAYTTAAAACCTGGCTGCAAAGGACAGTATTTTGGCTTTAGTTTATTATTACAAAAGAGTCCTGAAGTGGGCTCTTTCTCTGTTGCAACCCAAGAGAAATTCCTGGAGGGGCTGTGAGTCAAGAAATCCTTTGAATGTTCAACAAACTCACAGGTCAAAGCAAACAAATTATGGAAGCACTCTGTGTTCTCTGGAAGATGCGGGGTTGTGTCTTACATGATGCTTCCAGGGAGCAGCTGATGCACACTTCTGTACAAACAGAGCTCTGTGACACATCTCAATTAATTTGAAATGAATCAAATGACAGTCTGCAGTGTGAGATGTTTCAGATCAACCAAACACAGGAATGAAACATATGAAATTCCACTTACCTCTTGCCCCCCATCCAGTATGCAGAGTTTAGCTGTCTGCTTTTTGGCATCAACTAAGACATTAAACATTGTACACAGAGAAGAAGGGATACGCAAGTCTGTTGATTTGTTTGTCTTTTGCAGCTTGAGTTCAAATGCAATTCTTGTTCTGTTTATTAAAACACAATTTGTAATATATCTCTGATAATTCTGAACCATTGTAAATATATAAATCTTRCTGAACACGTTGGCTTAACAATGTACATATGCATGAGAAGACTTTAGAATTAAAATTCTGTAAATTCAGAATATCACCTTTTCAATAAACAATTGTATTGATGGTAATCCCAAGGTTCTGCACTGCTTCAGTGGATTCAGTTGAACAATAAAAGTATTATCTTCTTGCTTTCTAGATAACAATATGTTTCCTTGTGYGATGACTAAGAACAATTTAAAGCTAAGAAAATACCCTTCACTTTCTAGTTTTTCTATGCCAAAATGCAGTTTACTGTACAACATCTTTGCTTCTAAGAAATATAATGAAAAATTCCTCTTCTTGCTTCAATGGAAAGAGAATTTTAATAAAAAAATGAGTTCACTTTTAAAAAATATTAATATTTATATTGAAAATTAAGCTATATCAGGAGATACATAATAAAACCCTCCATTGTCTTCTCTCATCAGTGTAAATAAGGAGCAGTACCAGTGAAATAAAATATAATTCAGGATACCTAAATATAAAAATGTTTTATTTCTCCCTTATTTTTAWATGTGAGTAAGAAATTAATACAATATTTTTAGAAGATGGAAACAGAAGCTTCCTATTTCCATTTTAAAAATTCTTAAGATCATATTAGCATCACTAGTATGACAAGAAGAGTTACAAGAGAAAAATTGCTACTCTAATCCTTATTACCTGACGTGCAGTATTTTTTGACCACACTAAAACATAATTACTGTATTAAGTCTAGTATGTTACATATTAATTCTAAAATATGAACACATTTTATAATACTGTTGATAAGACTATAAATATTTGTTTCATCTTTTTTTCAGGCTCTAAATCAATATAATCCATATATTAGTAGCACTGCACATCTCTTTGCCACGCTTTATATGTTTTTTAGACTGAGATTACAYTGAGAGTCTTCCAGTCCTTTAAAAAAAAGAAATATTTCACCATTTTTCTAAAGTTTTTTAGATAACTGTAGCTGACTGAGCTTCCACACTAAATTCTTTGGAATGAATGGATTGCTGTAATTTTAGTGTTTCCTGTCATTCTTTGCTAGAGCTTTAACTTTTATTTAATTTCCTGTATCATTCCCCTTTCATAATGAAATAGAAATGTTCTTTTAAATATTTGTTTTTTAAACATTATTTCATCACACAGAATATAGCAACAGGCTTATATCCTAAACCTGAGGTTCTCCTTTTTCCTACAGTATTTACAGAAAATAATGCAATCCTATGTCATCTGTAAAGGTTCTGTTTCTTCAGCTTTTCCTATCAACATTGTATGTATTACGATGAACAGAAATTATCTACAAACTTTATTTTTCCCCAAATATTTTTTTTAAAATCCCAATTTTCATATGCCCAGATTAATCTTTCTTAAGCTCYTGATGGTAGATTTCTGTAAATCTTCTAGCCATACAGATGTTTCTACTAAATAAATGATATTTACTTAAAGCTATGGCAGAGGTCTTTTTAGATCACCTATACTTAATTTAAAAGAATATACCAATAACGCAAAGATACAGCTCAAGAAAAAACATTAAATTTTCTTTAATTTCCATAAGTTTAGAACCATGAAGTTTAGTTTCAATTGGATGATTACCAGCCAGCCTTCTTTTGTTTGTTGTATAAATGCAGAAATCTTGTACACTCTATAGTTTGTAATATATCTCCCAGAGACASTACTCTAAAATTGACAAATTAAATACTATTAACTGAATATAAAGAATAATGTAGTAAAGGGGAAAGGAAGTGTGCAGAAAGAAAAAGGATTTCTTCCGGCAGAATTCTGAGTTCAGTTAATATTTGCCACGAATATGGAATAGAAAAAACCCCAAATTTGGCTTATTCTCTTCCAACGGTCTTTTCACAACAGTTACTGAAATTCTCCTTGGTATTTCCTAGATGTTCCCAAATTGCTGATTGGCAAATGCTGGGAAATAAACACAAGTCATAATCTCTTTAGAGTTGCCCTGATTTCCATGGAAGGATTCTAGTATAGRTGTATCTCTACAAGCCAGCACGACCCCTCCTACGTCAATTTTCAATTCTCTTCCAATTTTAGGTGGTCGTTTCAACTGTACCTTTTAACGCAGGCTTCTATCATGTCAGTCGCCATGAGTTTAAGTCTCTGCTCTAAGTGGTGGGCAAATTCTGGTTCTGGCCAGTGAAGATCACAAACAAACATCTGCAGAGCATCCAGTTTCCAGAAAAGATCTTCTG
Organism: Malurus melanocephalus; assembly: GCF_030028575.1. NCBI lineage: Eukaryota > Metazoa > Chordata > Aves > Passeriformes > Maluridae > Malurus > Malurus melanocephalus. The sequence goes on from NW_026623243.1 coordinate 1,141,900, forward strand.
ATGTAGCTGATCCATTGCTATAAGAAACAAAACAAAACAAAGCCCCCAAGAAACAGAAGATAAATGTATGGATGTCTGTCCCAGTCGCCACATGATTAAGGTAATAAGAATTCCTTATCACAYCTTCTTCCTCCTTCATTTCCCTGTATCTTTTAGTGCAGTTGCTCTTATTTCAAAAATGCAAAAATGGTAGTGGGAAACTTAAAATGATTTCCATTAGGGTGAAAAAAGTAAAGTATTTCTCATTTTTTAGCTGAGAAATATGGCAGGCTAGGGAGGTAGATGGGATGTTGGAGAACATGGAAAATGCAGTAGCTCAAGTTTCAGCTCAAGACCGGAAAAATACAGGGTACAGGAATGGTAAGGATGTCTTCAATAGTAAAGACTTTGTGCATATATTTTCTTACCTTCATAACTCTGGTAGATAAGTCTACCAAAGAAATGAGGATGCTAGTAGTAATATTGTAAAAGAGAAAACCAGACAAATAGTCCCTTGATAAATGCTCATTAATTCTAGCTGAGGGAATAGCATCAGATATGGGTGGGAAAAAAAGAGAAGAGAAACTGCTTAAAGAAATTTATGAACAAACAAAACCAGGGGATTAATATGGCTCTATGCCATCTCAGAACATGCATAATGTTTCAAATCTTTTCCTCCACCYGGAATTGATTGCTAAATTTAAATACAACTACTTGCAATAAAATTTAAGGTTATATTTAGCAGTAAGTTCATTTACAGTCCCACTGTCATTGCAGATTAATTACATTTTCATGATGTGTTGTACTGCAATGCCTGAGTTACTATTCAAGATCAGTGCATACTAYGTGGCATTGAATTCCAGGATGTGAGTGACACAAGTGACCAAAACTCAGCCTGACAGTACCAATTCAGATCCAAATAGTTTAAATACATCACTACAATCACTTTGCTTCTTCTGCCTCATGACAAAAGTACAGTCTATCTAAGTGTTAAGTGACCCCATGGAAGAAGTTAGCAAGCACTGATTGTGCTCAGGACAGGGCAGGGTCTGATTCAAAAACAAATAAAACCAGAAAGGACCTCTAATATCTGACCACCTACTGCACCCCTCAGACAGCARCACCAGCCCTGGGTCACAGCGGGTTAGCCGAGGCAGTGGGCAGTGAGGTGAATTAAAGCTCATGTTCAGGGCTCTGAAGCAGCAGCAGGGATGCGGCAGGAGCACCGCTTTGGTCTCACAGCATCCACCACCTTCCAGACACACCCAGTGCCCCCTGCTCCTCTGCCTCAAYGCTACCAGAGCCAGCACTCTCTGCTGCAGTGCTCTCTCAGTGCCCAAAGGGGCTCCGAGCCGGSTGAAGGGACACCAGGCAGTGACAAGCCTGGACCAGGGGCTCCCCCTTAGGAAAGGCTGCCTCTGAGTGACCAGCTCTGGCTCTGGTTTGAAATGGCACAGGTTTTGATATCGTCACRACGCATAGCAGGATATTCCACAGTTTCAACAGATTCCTTAGTTTAGGGCTTTTTTGATATTAAGCATATTTTGCCAATTTATTTTACACAGTAATTGTTAATTTGATATTGCATCATGGTCTTGAAAGAAAACAACAGAAAAAGGAGAAAAGGGCCCATGGGACTGCTAAGGTTACAACTTGCACAGGGATGCTACCTGTTGAGGGACCACTTTTATACATCACTAAGTTTAATTAAGGAATAGAAACAAAAAACAACCAAACTTCTGGAAAATTTATAATCCTGTTAGACTGCTTTATAAGTTATATGACAACATTGAAGATCTCATTGCATCTGCTGTGTACATGGGCAGTGAATGAMGGTGTAGATACTATGTTATACTCTTTATCAGATTAAAAGTGAATTAAAGTGAACTAAATMAATTTTTGAAATTATTGGAGTAAAAGAATAAAACAAATTATATAGGGAGAGAAATGGGACAATCTCAGTATTTATATAACTGTGGATAAAAACATGTATTTTCTAGAACACAAACCATACTTTTTCAAGAAACAAAACTAACCGTTTCCATCATCAGATCAAATAATTTAACCATTTTTTATTCTTCCACAGTTGTTTCTTTTCACCTGATGGAATTCTAAAGGAAATTCTTTAGGACTCRGGAGGACTAATGTATTCATAATTGCAGAAATGTATTCTCATGCACATTTACTCCTTTGTTTACTGCTATGCTGCAGAAGCCACTTAATTTTATTTCATTAGACTACCAAAGAAAGTTTCACAATTATAATTAATGTAATAACAGACACARGTTCATGGAACACTAATTCATTCTGTGAGAAACACTAATTCATTTGTTCTCTTTTCATATAATTTTGAGCTTTCATTCTTCAATTTTTTTTTCAGCATTGTCCAATGATACTTGAATTTGGCTAACATATTATAAGATGGGGAAGGAAAATAAAGAGCTACAACAGAAACTGTTTTTTTCCTGGTTCACACATCTGATTCGTTCACAAATGTCTGATTTRTTTGCTAAATGCTGCAGAAGCACAGCTAAACTCAGATTTTACTTTCTCCTGCCACAGCAGTAATTTCTGCATTCAAATCAAGCCTGAATCCATACCCATAATTTCAGAACTTTTTTTTTTGGGGCTTTTTTTTTTTTTTTTTTTTTTTTTTTTTTTTTTTTTTTTTTTTTTTTTTTTTTTGGTGAATGGACAGGACACATTCTTGACTATCGAAAAGTTATTTGAATGTATATGGAAAAGCTACTTCGGTCTAATGAAGGGAATAATCTTGCTCTACCAGAAAACTGAACTGATGTTCTTTCTTAAAAAACTGTATTTAGTAGTTCTCTATAGTTYTAAAATTAAGCACAAACTCTACTGCTTTGCTGGTCAAAACTTAACCTTTCAGGTACTATCTAGTTATCCATTCTTATTAATCAGGTCATGGCAATAAGAGAAGATTAGCAGTGACTAAAGGAGGCAAATATTATGCACATCCTGTTTTCTAATAGTAATTTAATTTGCATTTGGTCACATTTTGACTGGGAGAGTAGACCAGGTATCTCCAGAAGTCCCTTTTCACCTAAATTGTTTTATGGCTTTATGCCTGACTTCATACTGAACACAGCAAGAAAAGATCCAAGACATGATGTTTCTCCAAGAACCTGCAAAATATAAAATCTTGGAGTTGCATGCAGYCTCCTAGGCATGCAGTCTTAATTCATTTATCCACTGACAGCTGAAAGAGGCAGCTYCCCACTGGGTTTGCCAGGTACTAAGCAACAGCAATTAGTCAAACAGTCCACTAATAAAGTACACTGGTTGCAAGATGCACCCACACATGACTCCAGAGTAGATGTAGAATAAATAATTTCTTGCCTATATATGAAATGCCATAGGGTGGCTTGGGATATGAAAATATAAATACTAAATACCTAAGAATATTATCAACCAACCAGAAGATTCAAAAGCAGCTGGCTTCAATTCTRTAATTTTCCAAGGGCAGCGATGGTCATATTACAAATTACTGCAATTACTTTTTTTTTAAGGTTACTACTGAGATAGTAACCACTTACAAAATATGGGAGAAGCTCTGCATATTTTGCAAGCTCTCAGCTTTTGAACTCCAGCTTTACATTCTTTATGGTGCCTCAAGATATGTATTCAGGGCTCAGAAGGTCAATTGAGAATTTCTTCCACAGAACAGGATTTTCAATAATTTCAGTGTCAGATGTATCCAGCACTCTTTTCACCAGCAGATGAGGGGGAAGGATGGAGCAGAACTTTTACAAGTATCAGTTCGTGTAAAGACTTTAGGGACAGAGTTACCCTACAATTTCTCTAAGTTCAAGAGTGAGGCAACCTAAGGATCAAGCAACCAAAATAAGTTTCTTGAGTCTTTCTTATGTATATTACTATTTTTCAAAAGAAAAAAAATTGCTCCACAATATACATTTGTCTTCCAGAACCTGCTTGCTCAATAGGACCTAGCTATATTAAGAACTCTTTATTCCATTGAAAGCAAATCAGCCAGATTTCACTATTCCATAAGTCCTTTGGTATACTTCAAAATACCCATTCTTAAAGATGCAGGCCATGGCCTCCTACCCCTTTACTGGAGGTAAGCTCTATGACAGGAGTGTATGTGGCACTGCATACCTCGAAACAGAGGTGAAGCATGGTCTCCTGACTCATTCAGCACTCACCAACACACAGAGAGGTCAGCACGACAGCCCAGACACATTCAGAGCAGCTCCCTCTATATCACGATTGGAGCGCTGTGACTGCTCCAGCCTTGTCTCTCTCATCACTCATTAMAGCTGAGCTATAGCAGGAAGAATGCAGGTGACATATTTCCTTTAGTGTTGACTCTTCTGAGTGGAAGACAAGACAGGACTATTCTCTTTTAACTACAAATCTTATTCCAGGTTCTCCAGCCTTGACTTCTCCTGAAGCTGATGTTTTAAACTGGTACCAGATAGCAACTGACAACTGTAGATCTGTATTTACAATATTTCTGGTCAGTGAAATTATATCATGTCTGCACTGAAAAGAATAATATATAAAGGAAATCATAATAAATTGTAATCACCCACAAATCTAACTTAAAAGATCTTCTATATCTAGAAGATATAGAAAAATTATATTTAAAATATGAAGCGCAATTCAAAATAGTATATTTGAATTAATGAATAAGTAAGGAAAAACTCCTCATTGTGGCTGATGGAAAATCTTTACAGAATATTCGAACATTTTTCCTCTTTAAGATTATCTTCAGCCAAATGGAAGACTAATTCACGGTGCTCTGCATGTCTAGTTAGTATGTCCTCCGAGCTGACTTCTCCAGAGACCAATCAAGACTACTACTCCCGACAATTTCCCTTTTCATCTCTCACTTTCCAAAAAGAACTGAAAAAAGCTAATGATCTTCCTAAATGCTGTTATAAGGAGCATATATTTACTGCTCCAAAACATGTGATCAATGGGAAAAAAAGAATTAAATAATATAAACAATCTTTGCGAGTAATGTCCAAGGGAATTTTAGTAACTTTAAAGTGGGGAAAACCTCTTTACATCAATAAAGAATACAAAGGGATGCCCAACTGTGAATATATTTTCACTTCTTTCTCTTCAGCAAAAGTTCTTAGGTAGGCACATAACAGCTGTATTGAATATGAAAACACTTAAACATGAACTTGAGAGCATGGATACAAATATTAGTAAAGTCTGGAGAATAGTAAATCTCTTTCTCCTACAGATAAAAGAGACATAGGGCTTCAGCAAACCTTTAACTATAATGCATTTGGCTCACAGACCACTCATTCTCATTACTTTTGACTGCAGATTCTTCATTGTGTGTTTCAAATAGATAATGATTAATTGGCCAAAATCATCACTTTCAAAGAGAAAGAGGAAAGTCTAGAACTCTGTGATATACAGCCATCTTCTCGCCAAATCATAATCTTTGTAGCCAGGAGGAAGGAGCACAGTGAACCGGGAAAGAATGACTTGGAGGAGTCAGTGGAGAGAAGTCCACCTGAGCTCCTGAATTTAGATGCCTGTATAATGTGCCCCTCTAGTCCATCCAAGCTTGGATGTTCACAACATCGAAAGGAAAAACTGTCAGGAAACACTGGGTTTCACTCAGCAGGTATTGGAGCATAGGTGTTGGGTTACTTCCTGTTGAAGAACTTAACTAGTAAGTGTGTTCTCCCTGAAGAAGATGGGATGGGAGAAGAGGGAGAAAATAAAASCCCCCTCTCTTTCACATAAAAGTGACAATAAACTATTTCCCCCACTGGAAGCTGAGCCACTGCTACCAGCAGGAAAAAGGAAACTCCTTAGTGTGGGAGGAGGAACAAGTGGCTAGCAGTGCTTTTGCTTTTTTTTTTGATCCAAATATATAACCATTCTGAAGTTTACTTGGCTCTTCAGTAGAATGCAGATAGGCTGATTCTTAAAATACTGCCTGAATATCAGTGTATTACAAAGGTAACTAAAGCTACCTGCAATTGAGATTTGTCAGTTCATACACATTTTATAAAATACAACATCAAAGCTCTATGTTTTGGGGAAAGAACATGAACACATGCCTACAAGAGAACCAGCACCATGGCAGATCTCTTCCTGAACAATGTTTGGGATGGCTAAATGGGGATGATGACCTTACAAAGGCCACAAACCCAGTGAAGACACTGCTCATCCCCACTTCTCTTGAAAAGCAGCAGAATGACAGCTAGCTCTAGCCAGTGTTCATAGCACTTCAACCTCACTGTTCACCAAATGCTATGAAAATYTCACTGGTTACGATTTTATGCATACCATGTCATACATACCATGAAACCGAATACATGAACATGTGCAAAGGTGATGAGTCCAYGGTGGAATTTCACTATACTTGCACATATTTTGACAGTACTAGGAATATATGTCTGCACCAGGCTCTAGGAATATATTGCTGCACCAGAGTMTTCATTTAGGAAAGATCTACCACTATAATCCTTCAACCAGAATCTGTATTAATTACAAATTCAATATTCAAAATACATGAATTTTCATCTATACAAGTTATTTTTACTAGATGTGGCTGATAGAAAATAGACTGCAGGAAGWGCACCTCCAAGATTAGCAACTCTTAACCATTCTTTAAAACTCTTAGCCATTCTTTAAAAAAACAGTGACCTTTGAAAACCTGGGTATAACAGAAAGGAATTTGGGTTGCCGAAGGCCAATTAGTTTTCATTCAAAGCTGAAATGACTTRCATAAGCACATCAGGAGAAACCTAGCATTACTATAGTAAACACAAAAGGTACCAAAGCCAAGGATTAAGAGGAATTCTGTCACTTTTTAGGGGAATTGACGACAGAACAACAATCATAATACTCCCTTTTTACCATAAGTCATATGGAAAAGACAAGGGATAATGGGTTCAAGTTACTTCTGGGGAATTTCTGCTTAGAAAGAAGGGGAAATTTTTCACAATGAGAGCAATCAGCCATTGGAATAATCTCCCCCAGAGGAMATGCTTGATTCCCCAACATTGGACAGTTTTAAAATTCATCTGGACAGGGTGCTGGGCCATCCTAGACCATGCTTTTATCAGGAAAAGTTGGATGAGTTGACCCTTGTGGTCTCTTTTAACATGGTGTTCTATGATTGTATGAACTCTTGCAAGAAGAGATCTATGCTACTTTGGAGTCTGTAATGAAACTTGAAGAGATAACACTTGTCTTGAAATGATATTATCAACCTACGTGTGTTGAATGTGTGGTTTTTTAAGTCTTTCACATTCATGCTTCCCTAATGTAACTTTTGCAAAAGTAAGGTTCTTCTTGAGCCTTTCTCTAATATATATTAATGTGTCCTCACACAGAAATCTGTCCTGTAACTATGAGAATGTTTCCACACAGCTAAGAAAAGAACACTGAAATATTGGGGAAAAATCAGAAAGAAATATGTTTTTTTTCAGTCAAAGCAGTAGATGTACTTCTGTTCTCGGTACTTATTAATATTTTACAGTTTTCCTGTACCATTGATATTTAATCTAATGACAATATTTGCAATCAATTATTTTCAGAACCAATATAAAATGAATTAATCAAACCCATGCAAAAATATAATGGGCCACCTCAGTGCAAAACCACAATCCAAAATCAATTATCCAAAAGGTTCCCCACTGCTTACTAATGCAGAAGAGCCATTAGGTTGTTTAGAATATTAATCATTCCTACTACGACAGACCTTTACCAAGTTGATTTTCTAAGTTATCAGGTTTAAGACTGCTACATTTGAATGCACTAGAAAGCTCAACTCACTAACAGTCCATGCTTGGCTCACTCCCAAGAAACAAMCATTTCCAACTAAGAGATGATAAACACCATGCAATCCAAATACAGCTGCACAGAACACTAGCAAGGCCATGCAGAGCTGACATACAGTCAGAAAGTTATTGAAGAATACACACGTGGATTCATACAAAGAAGTCATCCAGGTTGGTGTAGTAAAGCTAGGTATTTGTGGAAGATTAAGAGGCAAACTTGGAACTTTTGGAAGAGCTACATTAGGAAGACTGTTGGTGATGCTCCTGTGAAGAAATAAACAACGTAGGAATACAATAAAAAATAGAATATTTGGAGGACAACAGGGGACAACCCCATATTAGACAGAAAGCTATAGGCAGGTGCTTTGTTCAGATTTTGTAAAAAGCACTTACTTGACAGGTTGCCATGACTCTTGTTCAAGACCTCTGTGAATGGATTGGGCAATTGATGATTCCATGAGATCAATATAGCGAACCACCATGGGAACAAAAATTTCTTGCAAGTGCTTGTGAAACTTYCCATTGCACAAAAATGCTTGAAAAACAAAGAACAAATAAAAATGTCAGACCTTTTGGTATAGGGAAAAGTATATCTTAAAATGTTTTAGTACACAAAAGCACTGTAAGAATAAGATTGAACTTGTGTAGGAAATACCGTTCAGAAAAGATAAATGAAGTGTTCCATAAGGACAGCGCAGTACATTTCAAACTGTCAGTGTAATGAAAGCTAGGTACATACTGAAGTTCTTTACTGAACCAGAACATTTTTGCATCTTCTTAAAATTAATATTATGCTTTGCTGAATCCAAGCATTAGCAATTTTATTCATTATTTCTACACCAAGAYTGGACAAAAAATACCCAAACACAAAAAATGAAGTATTTGAATATCATTCATGAGCACTAGATTGAAGAATCTGCTTCACAGATGGGACTTACTAGATGAAAAACTGTATACACATGCAAGCTGAACATGCCTAAAACATGCTGAAAATTAGTCTGCCACTACTACTGCTAGTCCCTGTATTCCCTGAAGTGTTCTCTTAGCAAATGCTAACTCTTAGCACATTAATGCCCTGTCCCACCAAGGGAATATATGTTTCATGTTGTGAATATGTCTGTGTTCACCCATTAATCTAGCACTCTTATTAGGACCTATAAGAATACTCCCATGTGCCTAGAGAAATCATAGAGGCTCTGCCACAGAAGACATTTTCACGACCTTGGCAACCCTTGTTTTTGCTCACCTATATTCTGTTGTTTTAAAATCTTTTGTGTGTTTATTCTCCCACCTGCATCCAGGTTTCTTGGATGACTGGATGGGTACCAAAACCACATTTTGAGAAGGCTTCCTCCTTTTCCTAAGGAGAAAARCCTGGATCACAGGGCTCACCATGCACACCATCTTATAAAATTACAATCCCTTTTGTTGTACTACAATGCCACTCCATGTGTAACATATAAAAATAATTTCTATAATTTCCAAAAACTACTTTGCCTTCCATTCCTGAATGATGTCCAGCCCAAACTGAACCTGGGAGAAATGGAGACTAAGGGGAAAACGTGCCATCAAGTTTCAGTCTCCTATTGCTACTTGTATTGCAAGGAAGTATCCTTGTAGCTAAATGTCTGGACACTATGTTTTGTTTCGGGTTTTTTTGTTTTTTTTTTTCCCTTGAATACAGTGATCTGAAAGCAAATAATATTTTCTTGAAAACATCCTTGTAGAGTAATAGGAAATTTTGTATCAATCGGCTTTACCTAAGGAAACAATATTATGAGATCAGCTCTCTCTGGTTTTATGTAACTGCCTTTCTTGCTAAGAATTTTGAAACTTTCAGCTGATTTCAACCAGTTTAGACACACGGCTGGAGACACCAGATATATGAAGTTTCATAAAAATAGGCAGCTAGGTAGCAGGCAAAGGTTATCAGRGTTTCCACTGAGAAAAAGGCAGAGAGGTAGGATCACCTCTTTATTAAACACTTGAGAATAAACCCTTGAGAGTACCTATGAGTCCCTTAAAAATATGATCCATTATTTACACTGCTCCTCAAAATGATTGCTAACTAGCTAGCTCTGGCTTATTATTCATATATCATGAATTCAAAACAGCGATATTTTTTCCTATTTATAATTATTTTATATATCTTAAAACTACACTGCCTTTTACCAGCAACAAAAATGACTGAAGAAGATTTGGCTGTCAGTACAATGGTTGCACAGTAAACAGCTGATGAGCAATCCCTTTGAGAAACAAAAGGTTGCTGGTATCCATTTGCATATTAGGCTGAGTTTTCAAGGCAACTTTGAGCTGAAAAATAACAACAAGAATGCAACTGTGCCAATTAAATCAATCTTGTTGCTTTASAGTGAACCAGTGTAGAACTGTAATTAATAAGGCAATAACAGTTACTTGAAGGGATAAGCTTGTAGTTTAGTGTTTTCTGAGCACACCACAGAAATGCTCTGCTACAAGCCCTGCTTTGGGAATTACAGTAATGAAGCCTCATGGGCAGGAGGGTGACTCTTGTTATTTCGAAGTCAGTATGAAATTTTAAGAAGTCACAAGCAGTAAAGGGGTTCTACTTTAAGAAGCGGAATCATTTTCCTAATATGATGAAATCAGTCTTTACAGGGAAGTAAAATTTTCCAAAATTATGCCAAGACTTATAGTCACTTTACCTCCACAGAAATCCCTCTCTATGTGGGTACACTTACAAGAGAACTGTCTTGGATTAATGACTCTGTGAGCATTCTGTTTTCCCAGGTTCAGGACATGGCAGCTCTGATTTACCCATCTGGAGATCTCCATCAAGGATTAGTACAGGGCCAGGAAAGAACTCAGAGCACAGGGATAAGTGATATAGTTGAGTATCATCGTCAGACTCCTGGCACTCTACCCTRTGATTAAAATTGATCTTGCCAAAAGGTACCACCTGTGCATCAAAGCAGATGAGAAACAAGAGATCCTTGAGGAAATGTCATACTTCAAATCCCTCAACTACCACTTGTCTTCAAAGCTATGTAGCTTAATTCTTCATTGTCTTTTCAATATAGACACCCCACACCCTCTTCATATGAGCCATTTCATATTCACGCAAGCAACAATGAAATGAAAGCCTATGCCAGGGCAAGATAATGCATAGGCAATATTAAAGGAAAACACATAATGGGAACAGAAACAGATCTCCAAAGTAGATATTCTTGAAATACTGAAGTTGAAGAAGAAAATTATTAATTTTTTTCCATATTAGGAAATATATTAGGTGAAATACATTAAAATATGACAAGAAAACATCAGAGATGAAAACTAAAGTCTCATTATCCAGTACTCAAATGAGGTTTCACCTAATAGAAATGCGGTTTTCTAACAGAAGGAAAACAATCTACTGGGCCTGTATAAACAGAAGCTGTGGGGCTTTTACTTATACAGACACATTTTAAGAGTAATTCTGGAGTCAGCAGGTTATGCTGTCCTCAAGATCTTCCACAGAATCAAAGGAAAGGAAGAATGACACAGGTTAACATGAGTCTCTTTTCCCCTGACAAAATCAGCACTCTGTCAGACAGTCTCTAATTATCCTGCTCTTCATAGGATTCTCTGGAAAACATCACTTGAATTTTCTGGCATGTTTTAAAATCCAAAATAAGAAAGAACAAATTTCAAGAAGGAAATATCCTTGAGGGTCCAGACTATATTTGTAACAATTAGAACTCAACCAATGACATGTGAAAATAAAGTTTATATTCCTATTCATTTGCTGTTTATGTTACATTCTGCCTCCACAGACAATTTCTTAATCAGCTATTTAAACTGCAGTGAAAATTGCAAGTGTCCCAATTTATACAGAAATGATCTTGTATTTTTACATATAGGACATACATACTTTAAAAATGTATTTTAGAAGTTTACTTTGTGAAAGCAAGGCTAAAATTTATTTAATCTTTACATGATAGAGTGACATAAACAATTATTGCACAATTTACCTTTGTCTAAAAGTCCCATAAGTAAAAAAAGGTTATTGGATATTCTGGTAAGGAAAAATGCAGCTTGAGTTAACTCAGTATCAGTTACCAAGATATGTAGCTCTTATSTGAAGGCAGGTTATGATTTCAAAGCAGCCTCTATCAGGACTGAGTACCTGATCTAAGAAGAGATTCCCACTGCAAGGAATGAGAAGTGTAAGGTTTGAGGAGAGGTGTGGGTACAAAAAATTGCTCCAGTTACCTAAATCCAAGTGTTTTCTTGCTCTACACAGTAGTTTAAGATAGGGTACAATGKTATACATAAATTCCAGGACAAAACTGGTACACAGTAGTATACACAAAGCAGGAAGGTGATGATTCTGTCTTTGGTGRTGTTTGCCACTCCACTACTAGCAACAGCAGTAGTGGAAAAATGGTACCAGAGAAGTCCTGTTTGAAGTCAATAAATATAATTAAGGCAATGGCTTTCAAAAGGCTAACAYTCAACATGTTTTTTCTAAATCAGCTTCCTCAGACTGTCTGCAGGTTAGAGCAGACTATGGCAGAGTTAGAGCAGGTACATAGACATTCCTGTGAGTAATACTTGATGGAGAATGAAGATTATGAGTTAACTTTATAATACTCCTAGTTTTGACTGGTTTGTGCTAACTTAGCAATGCAATAATGCTGAGCAACAGCACAGTACAAAGTGTCAGTGACACTTGGAGAGAACACTTGGCAAGAAAAGGACCAGAATACTGAATTTAGAGTTGGAGAACCTCTAAATTAAGCTAAATATATAGACACTTATCTAACTAGACATATGCCACTAMAGATATCTCTCACACCATGTTAAATGAAGAAGAATTAATACATATATGTCTTTTGGCACCAGATTAATCTGAATAATTAAACAACTACAGAAAGCAAATTGCCCTTTAATGCAGGCCCATCCACAACATAATTTATAGGCTCTGTGGACAAGAAGCAACATGGTCATTACAGAAAATAAGACATAATCCTGGGAAAACRATGTTCTTTTTCTCTCTATCAATATCTAATTCTGGAAAAAATAATTATGCTATCATAGAGATATGGAGTACTGTTAACACCATACAATCTGCACAGTTTTACAGAGTCAATTCTGCATGAACAGTATCAACTCTGGAGATCATTAGAACATGTTTTATAAAAGCAGCTACAATTTTTTTTCAAATACTGACATTTTGAAAAATCACAACAAATTTATCTACAATCTATTCATCATTATTAGTAAATGTAGTTTTTAAATAATTTTTTGTAGTTAGGTATCATGAGAAAAGCTGAAATATTTTACAAGATGGGAAGATCATCCTCCTCCCTCCATTTTTAAAAGTAGTTCTTCAGTTAGATTAGATGGGATTGCAACCACTGATGTACTCTTCCTTGTGGAATAAGGTCAGAAAAAAATGGAGAATCTTAAGGTGACACCTTTCCTTCATGAAACAAATGAGAACTTTCAGTCAGGAAAGTTCCCCATCCTCCTCCCTCTTCATGAAAAATTATACACCATATTGGAAAATGCACTGTTAATTGAATATTGTCTTTGAACTATTTGCCTTSAATCTTGTACATTGTCTTCTACACTATGTAACATAGCACACTCACTATTATTTGAATAGCCATGAATATRAATTTTCATTATCTCAGAGATTTTCTAATATATTTTAGTGACAGTTATAAAAATAGTTTTACATGTAAGTTTAATGCTGAAAATGTAAGATTATTTCTTTATTGTTAGGAGTTCTCTCATGTCAGGTTTATGTGAAAACTGATTCATGCACCAAAGATTTAGAGCTCATTTAATGGTCTTGAGATAGAATAAGATGCAGGTGTCAGTCCTCCAAATTTCAGTGAAGATTAACCTAATATGCAATATGGTGACCTAACAGTTCTTCATTTGAAAGAACTCTGAAAAGTAATCTCTGATATAGCCAGAGAGTGAGAATAACCCAGTGGGATTTCCACCTCTTCATTTCCTAATGAGTTTTTTGATAATGAGAGGTGACTTTGCCAGTCACTGTGGGCTCTATTATGGCTAATTTACTCCACTTCACTCTCCTTGTTAATTATTAACACTAGCCTTTTTATCCTCATGAGACCACATTCCAGTTTTCCCCTTTTTAGATTTTTTTTTCTAAATATATCTTCATAAAGGTGATAGTTTTCAGGGAAAGATTTTCACTTAAAGTCAGAATTATTTATTTTACCTTGGAAGACTGTAAAATTGATTACATATGCATGGAAGCTCTTGCTAATGCTTATAATACAGTTACAAGGTGAAAAGGCTGTTAATTAAGCACTGAGGTATGTTCCACTTGGGAATTAGTTCTTGGTAGAATGGTCACTTGCCACTTGCTAACATGTCCACTGATTAACAGGTGACTAATTTCCATGGTTGCTTTCCAGTAGTTCTGGGAAAAGAAAAAGTGTATAACTTTCCAGATGGCTTTCATTTGCCAGAAACTGTCATTTATGATATCTATTACCATTAGGGAATTACTGAAATTGGTATACAGGTGTGATATTTCATATAACAGTTGTTTCTTATCTTTCAGTTAAAATTTTACAATATTTGTAATCATTGCTTTAACATTTAAGTTTTCATAAAATGTCTTTCGTAAGCCTATTCCAGTAATTTATCATTGTTATCCATTTAATCATTTCAAGAAAGAAAAATCAGTAGCCTATCAGCAAAGTCTTGCATATGAGGACATCTCTTGTTTGTTTCTAACACTTCTCTCTTTCCCTTTGGTTGGAACCAAAGCTCAAAGGAACACAAATGACACAACCATGAAGTTAAATATAGTGTCACAAATCCTTCTTGTAAGACTAATGTAAAATACCTACACAGTTTTCAGAAACCAAGGAATTATTTTAGGTGCATGTAACATCACAACTAGAGATGTAGTTCCTAAACTGCAAACATAAGATGGTATGAAAACAGGCTGAACATCACATCTGAATATAGGCTTCAGGTTCTTTTTAGATGATCAGACCCACTTAAAATAGTGCACAATCCACCTTTCAGGAGTCCAGCTCTTCTGAGATCTGCACTAAGATGGAAGAATTCCTGCACCCTTTTTGGCAACCTTCTGAGTTGCAATATGGCAATTTTAATAGTTTCTGAAATTGTAGTTCACCCAACAAAGGATCCAAACAGAACATTTGTTATGTGTATTTTATTCCATTCATGCTAAGCATACTCTACCTTTATAGACACAACTAGCCTGAAAGTAGTTTAGAAAGCATAGAAGGAAATATAAATGACTTTATTTACGCAGTATGGATTAAATGAGAACTCTCAATACCTCTTATATACTGGTACATAATTGATCCAGAATGGAATAATTTGTGAATACCAAATGGTTAATTGGTATTCTGGCATTGCCAGAATAAGGACTAATATGGTGCAAGGATAGAAAGAAACTACTCAACTTGCAGGAAATGGAGCACCATGGTGTGTATCATAAAAACAGGCATAGTCAGTTTTATTTTGAGCATTACATCATTTAGGAAAACATTTATAAGGTGTGGCTACATTAAGAAATCTTATGCAAGCAATACATGAAAAAAATAAGATCTTACTGTCATTTCTGAGGGCATTATTCAGCAGCTGGAAAAGTGGGAAGCTGTCCCAGGAGTCCTGAGGCTGTGACTCAAGCGCTGAATCCATATCAACAGAATACAGAGACAAAAACTTCTCTGCATGCTCAGCCAACAATTCTGGCCACCAAGCAAATGCCTGCAAACATGACAAAACAGAATTACTAAACACGAGTCAAAGCAGAGAGATGTGTTCTATCTATGGCAGAATACATCTGGGTGTGTCGTGTCATGTTCTGTCTCATTCGGGGAGGAAGAATGGGCCAAGTGAAAAATGTAAAAATATTTTCTAAAACCTTGCATCAAAAAATGTAAGAAATCAAACATATTATTCTGTGAAAGACGATTTAGTCAGTACAAAAACATCATACCAAAAAAATAAAAAAGGAGTATAAACACCTGCAACTTTTTGCCAGAGAGCAAAGAAAAGCATGAAGGCCTCATCCTTGAAAAAATTATTGGATATGCTTCTTTGATTTCATTAAATTCTAAAGCAGATGAATTAATTTTTAAATTAAGTCCTTATGAATACATTTTGAATTCATTTCGTAATCAGAAAAGATGGTTTTAGTATAAAATGTTATGCCTTGAAGTCTGAGGAGGTTTTTTAACAGCTAGAGAGTGATTTTAATTCCTATTTTTGCCTCAAAGATTTTGGCTTCTTCTGAGGAAGGCATCCAGCCTTCCTTCTGAAAATGCTATAAATACATCTTCAGAATTTCACTAATGTCTGTACTCATTTTCAGTAACTTAATATGTTGGAACAGTTTTCTCTGGCAAAAATATGTATTCTTAGATAATCTTAGCCTTAAAGTAGAGGAGGAATCTGTGAAAAATATTGTCAGCAAGTAAAGTCAGCTCTTCATTAAATACATATAATTATTGTTCCTTTCTACTTGAAAGGTAGAAGATCTGATAAAGACCTCATAAATCCAGGCTTTTAAAGCTCAGTGCTGGAACTGAGCATTGGATCAGGGGGAGCTCTATGATCCTGGAGTTAAAGATGAAGGTGAAGTGAGTTTACGAAATAGGATGAATATCAAATACTGCTGGGAGTGTTTTGCTCAGAGTTTATAAAAATATCTGACAGTGAGAAATATCTACGCATGCTACATAGGAAAATGTCATTGCTTTCAGACTCATGCCACTTATTTTGAATATATAATACAGAATATTTTTGAGTTGCCAGCATGGAACATAGGTAGCTTGATCTACACAAGAGCTGAGTCCCCACTACTTCAAATAAATTCACAGAAATCTTTGTGTTCATTTCTGAAATGCAGGCCCTGGGAAGTGTAGAATTATGTACTCAGGTCTGAAAGGTGTGGGATAAAAAAAGACAACTTCTGTAAAGTGGCCTAAAATGTGTTTTTGTATTGTGGACTTTCTGATGACTGCCTGTAGTTCTTTCTGACATGGGGCAAATGGATGAATTGGTAGAAGGTTTTAAAGAAATGCTGAGCATCCTCTGCTATTACTGAAAAGTACTTCGTGTGTTGCAGTGTCAGGACTGAAGGATCACAACTGGCACCATAATGAGGAGGACAGAGAAGGCTTCAAAAACTTTGACAAGAGTTTGAAATGTCTKTTTCATCAAACTGGAAAAAGTTTCTTGTTAATAAACCCTGTTTAAATAGYTCATTAAAGGAACAGACTCCTTAATAGAAAATAATGGTATGAAAAAAGAAATGTATATAGGCACAGGCAGATGACCCTTCCAAGTAAGCAAAACCCTTTTCTGAAAATATTGCCAAAATTTTAACACACAGCATAACCAAAATTAGAAAATGAACATTTTCTCTTCATTTTCTTCCCCTTTGTAAACGACACTTTGAACCCAGAGAGAAAGTATTCTCTCTCAAGAGCTATGCATTATTACTTAGGCAGCAAGAAAGAAGAATAGAAAAAAAAAGTTACAGCTAAATGTAACAGCATGGTTGTTATGGATAATAATAGGCTAAAAGCAATTAGCAATTGGTGACACACATTCTAGGATAACAAAAACATTGACTGGATTGAAGGAAGAATGGAGTTCTTAGATTTTAGAAAGACATACAAATGTGGCTTTACAACACCAGAAATCATAAAACAGTTTATGCTACATGTTCAATGCACAGTTCCATGCTGTAAGCAGAGGAAAAATAATGCTTAGTTCATCAGGAATCACATACCTCTCTTCCCTTTGGGAATCCCCGAAATTTGTAAATGTTATGAATTAAAAAAAAAAGAAAACAAATCTAGTATTAAAAAATGTGATATCATATTTTACAGGTTACTGATCCTTTTCATCAACTGTAACATCAAACACTGAACATTTGCAAAACATTATGATGTGAAGTCACTATACTTAGTTTTGAGTAGGGAATGTATAATTTTGTGATCTTTTTCTCCGATATATTTGAATATTGAAATTCTGTATGCTCCATAAATTTCAGTGAAATTGAAAACTTATTACATGGAAGGGAAGTAAAATTACAAGTACTATAAGGAAGGGGAAAATAATCTTAGCATTATCTTTATTCTTCTCAAGGTGCCATAGATTAGATTACAAACTTCTGCTGAATAAATTTTTCTTAAGGCACATGCAATATATTTAGCCTTCTGAAAAACACATCTAGTATAGAAAGCAATTTTTGACCAGAGATTTTTAGTCATATGTATGATTTGATCTGGRTTTTATTTCTGTGTTCTTCTGCACAGAAGTCTAATACTCTTACAGTCATGCAGGTCCTCAAAAGACAAAGACCACAATATATACATTTTATTAAGTAATCATTACAGTGTAACACAGTGGCAACAGTGCGTAGAACAGTACCTCCAGGGAATTAATTTCGAATCATCAAAACAGCTGTTTCTTCAGTATAAGATAAAACGTCTATAACAAGTTCACACATGACAGATGTAAGCTAAAACCCAGATTCTGTAGTGTGATATAAAACCAGATGTTTTGAATAATCATATTTTATAACTATACATACTTAATAATGTTTTTTCCTTTGCCTATTTTCAAAAAAAAATATTTATTGAATTTTTGGAGAACATTTTCAAAACAATTTCCTGAACCTTAGAAAACTGTATTTATTAACTAAATTTAAATAATATACACAAGTGTATCTGGCCAAGTTAATTTTCGTAATTCCTTGATATAGGAGGTGCTAGAATTCTAGCTCTTAAGGTTTCTGTAGAAGAAAAAGATGTGAAAGTCAGAAACATAAAATTGTTCTGTTTAATTTCTTCTACCTTACAATGCCACTTTTAAAAACACAAGTTTAAAAGCACAGTTTTTGAATCAACAGAAGAGCAATGAGAATGAGGTTATTATAACTATCATTATTTTTGTACCTATAATCTAGATTTATACAGCATAATGAAAAATAGCATTCAGTTATATTTTCTTTCTATTTTGAACGAGAGGTGAAAAGTTGGAAGGAACAACTGTATAAGGCTATGAATGTTTTCCATACCATTTCACCACCTCCAGCACAAAGATGCTTTCTCTTTTTCATGCTCTTTAATTTTCATTTCTAAACCTACAGTTCATTCAAGYGAATTCAAGTAGAGTTTTATTTCACTTCACCTTTAATAAACTTCAATTCTCTTATTCCTCTGTAAATGTGAACTGCCTTAAACATATGTCAGAAAGTAAAGCTAAAATGTTTCTTGACAGACTTGCTTCACATCAGGGGAGAGAAAATCTAGGAACAAACCATTCTGTACAGCAAATGCAATTACAGTCTCACCTCTGAATGATGCTCTTCATTTTGCTGCAATACTTCGATGCAGAGTTCTGCAAGATGAAGAACCTCTTCCAGTTTTCTAGCAGGTGTTGCTTGATTCATGGTCTCTATACGAATTATAAAATGTAAACCAAAATTGKTTTAGTTACAAATATGATTTATAATAAGAGAAAATTATGTCAGAAATTAATGGGTATGGAGCAACCCGGCAAATTTCTAAAGTTTAAGAAATTTCAGGTGTTAATCATAATCATTTAATACACATAAACTGAGCTGAATGCCAGATCACTAAAACCAGAAAATATTTAATTCACAAAAGCATCACTGATCATTGCAAGCGTTATCTATTGAACATGTGAGAAATAACAGGTGCATCAGTGTATTAGATGCTCAACTTTTGCAATAAAGAAGTTCTTTTTCTCTCCAAGGCCATATATACAAAGACAGCAGATAGAAGAGACTTTTTTGTTATTGTCATTACAATGTCATTCTCACCAGATGATTCATTACTGTCATCTGCAAAATTGATGCCTTTTTCAACAATCAAAAATTCCAAGTGTTTCATTAAAATAAGACATTCCATTTTAGGCATATTTAAAAATAAGAAAAGTGCGAACCACAATGATTCATACAACTAATTTCTAATTAATAATTATTCTATTTTTCTACCTGCTGTTCATCAGTAATGGTGAATCTGCATTCTTTTAAGTACCATAGTGAAAAGGAGCATTATGAAAAAAGAATCTTAAAAATAGAATTAACACAACCCTACTAAAAGTTCCACCTAAAAGAAGCACAAATGTAAAAGTTACAAATGACATGAGGCTCTCTCATCCTACCCAGYAGACATAAAAAAGAAAGCAAACAACAAAGGTATACCAAATATAGCTAAAATACTTACAGGAAAATTAAAAAATGATTAGCGTGCAATAAAAAAAAACCCAAACAACATAGTACTAGATTCTAGAAAGAGACATGGGAGATAAGGGAAGAACCCAACAGATTTTTTTATAAATATCTTTTAATCAGTAAAAGTAATTTGTTCAACTACATAATTTGCATAATTAGGGATAACTTCTATTATCTATTAGAGCTTGTTTACTTAACAAAGCTCTTGTTGCTAAGCATAAATTATGGGATGATGGAAATGAAGTACAATATAATCAGATATAAACCACTGTCCCATTAACCAGGTTTGCAATGAGTTAATAAAGCTGGTAACACGAAGTCAGTGAGGGCTCCAGAAATTCTGTTTTCTCATTTTTTGTGCATGTTCATGGATCACATGGATAGCAAATCACGTGAATACACATCTTCATATGCAGAAAAATCTGCTGACATTTCTTTCCCACTTTGCATTCATCATGACATAGAACATTAACAGATTAATGAAACAATTTACATGATCTCTTTGGTGACAGTAAGAATATCAATCTGCATGCAATAAATATTTTAACACTTAACATTTCTAGCAAGTCAAAGCAACTTTCCAGACATTTTAAAAGCAAGTGACTTTGTCCAGTTCTCAAGCACTRACACTAATACATGTTACAGTGATGAGATATATAGCTTTGATGCAATTTTTTGAAGAAACACTGGATTGGAATCTCCAGCAAACATCTACTTCAAAGTCACTAAAAACATTGTTTTCATGCAAAAACTAATCAGGCAAATTAGTTATTGAAGTAATTACAAAGATTTTTTWAAAATCTAATTAGAAGAGACTACATAACCAGATGTTGAAATAATTTTTGTTCCCCAAACTAGAATTTAACTCAAGAAACAGCAAGTATAGGAACACAAGTCAAGCACAAAGCACACAGCATGACACAAAACTACATTCATAATGCCAAGATCACTGTTATCAATACTGAACTGTATTGCATTTACTATTTTTATACTGCAGAATGATTACATGAATTTAACAACAACCATATAGAAAGGACTGGCCAAGTGCCTATTATTAAGGTTCCATTACAAAGAATACTATTGGATCCAGAYTAAACCAGTGGTTTTTACACTTATCCTGGCCTGAAATTGCTCTTTCTTCCAGTGGTCAGTGTCCTCCCCTCCTTGAGCACACAGCAAGTACAATTCCTACAGATGATATACATCACTAGCAGTGTCACGGGTGTTAATGAGTCTTAGGAATAAACCAGTGATATTAATACAGAGCATGACTGGAACATCTGATTTCAGCATAAACAACWCATTTTATTACAAATTCAGCTTGATCTTCATTACCTTACCACTAAGCAAGGAAACAAAATAATTGCATTCATAATTGCATACAATCCTAATGAAACTAAATAAGCTGTAAACCATTCAAAAATTATATCCTAGAAGGGCTCCTGTAAATTATTAAGCATGTAATTCTAATAATTATATTGAATCTCATTTTTGCATTGGAATAAATGCACTTATTCCACACCTGCAATTAGCTCAAGATGGCCTAAAAACGGCTATTGAATAGATATTATTATCACCAGGGAGAGCAGGAGAAAAGATATTTATTACCCAACTGTGAGATCATCCACCACTGTGATAAGATCATGATGAAGAGAAATATGGTCTCAGACAAGTACCAATTACATTGAACAAGTCATTAAGGAAATGCAGTTCTGGTCATCTGTGCTGAAGGGATGGATTTTGGTCAGAAATGGAAAGGAATGGACTGTTTTTGCTGTGTTTGTTTGAAATGCATCATAAGCCTAATAAAATGAAGGATGAAAGAGGGGATCAGAAATGATTCCATGCAGGCAAAGGGGGAACAAAATGTTTCCAAAGTGGGAAGAGTTAAGGAGAGGCCTACCTATGATCAGGGATGATACTGGCATAAGAACAAATCAGTCATGATAAATGATTTAAACTAGACATTGTGAWGTTTTCAGTCATTATGGGACTAATGTTCAGGAACAGTTTTGTCAATAGGATTATAATGTTTAGGAGAAAAAAGAGTATGAAAACTGTAAATACACCTTTAAGTTGAGTATGGCAGGTTTCCAAATGATGCTTCACGACAGGAATGACTAAAACGTGGGACATATTAGTCTGAATAAATTCCAATTTCATGTTTTCATGAAAATTACCATACTATTTACTAGCTTACATGGAAACTATTTATTACACAATTAAAACATGCAAATGACTCTTTATGTTTCTGGTTTTTCACAGTATTTTTAATATCATTATTTTCCTATAGATTTGTTCATAAGAAAAGGTGGCAGAGAATTGTGCTCAGCTGGCATCCTTGGACAAATTTCTCTAATTTCTTTTTGTTTACTTATTCACAGAATAAATCAGTACATACAATTTCTTTTGTGTGATAGAGACTTTCCTACATTTCACTTAAGCTTCATTTAAAGCTTCCTTTTCCACCTGTAACTTACCACATAAGCTAGCCATTTTTCTCTGTAACTTAACCCTTTTCACTGCAAATTCTAGGGAATACATTTACATATGTATACACACAAGGGGCTATGAAGTGATTTCAGAGATGAAGAATAAAATAATAACTTTTTTATTTCAAAATGTTTTAAAATTTTTATTTCTAAGCAGGTAGTGYATAAATTTTTATCCAAAACACCTGAGCAAAATACTGTGCTTTTCTTTGTAAGCATAAAAGAATTACAGGAATGGAAACCARTGCTGTCAGTTTTCATTATATTCATGATGTCTTTCTTCCCACAATTACTAAAGGTTGTTAAGATGTGTTTACATTGCTCAAACTAACAAGTTGCAGCAGGAGTCGAGTCAGTAAATATGCTGCTTGACATCTTTTAGAAAATAAACAGAAAAAGCCATCAATCATCTGTTTTCAGCTTCATGTTCTGCCAAAATGAAAAAGCAAACCAGGCTTTGCAAATAATGGATGCTTTCTCAAGTATGCATTACCAGTGAGTCACATAGGTACTGAGAAAATATTGTTAAATGAGCTAAGTTAACTGAGTGMACCGCTACTGAAATGAAAAAGTGACTGCTTCATGAACCAATAGAGCCTCAGGCCACAGAGGACTGTCAGATCATCCAGTCTCACCTCCTGTGTCACGCAGGTCAGGGAACCTCTGCCTAGTCCTTTCCTGAGACAGCCGGAATGTCTAAAACATAATAATGTGTCTAAAACCTAACTTAAGCTTGCTTTTCACAAGAGAGTTTATCCTTGAAGACAAATGCACAGTTTGCCTCTTTCATTTTTTCCCCAGCATGTRAACAGTTAAACATGTGTGATTAATTTCTTATTGACATTTGCTGAGTACAGGAATCTGCTGATTAAAAGATGTATTTTTTTCTTGGTTATGAATACAGAGAGACTAGGAGACTCCTATCTCTGCCCTGCCAGTCTCCCCCCAGTGACACAGCATATATCCCTTATTTGCTTCCCCTGCCTTGTATTTCATCCTTCCCCCTTTTCTTCAAACAAGCATGTCCAGAACAAGACACTCAGGAAAGCCAACCTGTCTCCAGCTGGAGCTATTGGAAAAAGGCAAGTATGCTGAGAGGCCCCCAAGCTCGCAGCCTCAGTGGGCTTACAGTAAAGCAGGACATAATGTAATTGATAACACAGACACATCATAATTTCAGCTTTATGGATCCAACTCTGGTCCAGCAGGACCCATTCATTTGGTCTTTTTAACACGGGAAACTGCATGATTGCTTTTGGACTTGTATTAGAAGTAGTACAAACATTACTGAACTGAAGCTAGTATGATACTAAACCTGAACTAACTCTGAAGAGTTAAATCAAAACTGGTATAATCTACCCACAGATAATTTAGAATTGACTGTGCTGAATTGTGCAACTTCTCACAGAACTAATTCTGGATGAAAAAGTAAGGCAGTAGATCTGGAAGGATGTTCTATATTTGTCTGATAAAGAAAAAGAAAGAAAATCTAGCCTTCTATGAATAGTGGAATTTAGCTTTAATTAGGAAGTTCAAATCAGTCTTTCCATAATTGCTTTCTATGGTTTCAATAGCATTTTAAATTCTAGGGGGAAAAAAGTGAATTAATTACCATTATCAGCTAAGTACAGAGAGATTGTGAGATCTGTAGAAAGTTAGAGTTCATATCTCCTAGTCTACAACCTACCATTTTATAAAGTCAGTCACACTACAGTATTTTCAGGTTTTTAAAATTTATCACAGTATTCAATGGAATTACCTTCATGAAACAATCACAGGTTTTTGGTTTTGTTTTGTGGATTTTTTTTCTTTTTGTTTGTTTTGTTTTGTTGTTCTTTTTTTTTTAAAAAAAAGGGAATCTTGGCTCATGGAAAAGCACAGAAATAACAAAATTGAAAAGGTAAAAGCAGAAGAAAAACCTAATGTCTTTCAGCTGATCATAAAAGTACTCAATATATGATTCTTCATATTCTGATTTTGGCAACACAGCCAAGCAGTTGGTATTTTCCTTCTGCTCACTTCAAATTTTGCTTCAAAGGGGGAAAGAACTAATGTTCTCAGCACTTCCTGATACTGTGGAATAAAACTCAGAGATAACAAACATGACAAACTGCAAGGCTTCATGAATAAAGAGACCTGAATAACTCACATATTAGATGGAGAGGAAAACTGGCATTTGAAAATGCAGACTAATTTAGAAGTATTTTTAAAAAGACTGAATGATTTTAAGACCAAATTTTACAGACTTAGTGAAAAATGACCACAAGAAACCTAATGCTGACAGGCAAGAAGGGAAAAGAGATGTTGAAAATTATTAACTGAAACAAAATTTGAAGAAATTACTTATTGAGGACATAAAGTGAACAGAAAATAGAAGAAAATGTAACACAGATTTGCAACAGTAGGTTGAACTAGACGTGCAGCAGCTTTTCTAGATAGGATATTTTGTATAAAASAAATTCAGTAGATCTCATCTATTCTGACTTCAATAAATCATTCAATACAGTTTCTCATGGGAAAACTATCAGTTAAGCTGAAGAAAATGAGGATTAAGAAAGAAACTGTGTGGGATAAAGATGCCTCAAGTGAAAGGCAATAGGCAATGCTAAGAAAGAGTAAAAAAAGGATTCTTGAGAGAGTCCTTGAAGATTCATTTTAGCTTCCTTAATATTTTCACCAGRGACATTAGAATAAATATTAGAAGCACAATGACAATATTAAAAAGTTTGGGCAATAGATACAGTAACAAAAATTGGATAATTCCAAAGAATGGGAGAAACATATTAAAATACCTTAAAGAGTTAAAGAAAAACATATTAAAATACTTTAAGAAGGGGCAATGTATTTTGACTCATGAAGAACAATAAACATTTCCTATAAACTGGGAATATGTGAGCTCAAAATGATCAAAACTGTGAAGACTGAGTTGAATTAACTTTTCACAGAAGGCTTGTGTGAAACAAGCATGGTACAGACATCAAAACTTATGTTCCTTGAATATATTAGACAAAATGTTTCTGGTATAACAATACTGCTTGTATTGGGCAAGGCACCTCATGGGGATGACCTTGTACAGTTCTTGTCACCAAAGTTCAAGAAAGTTGAATTCAAACTTTAATGGAGAAAGGCTCCTGAAAAGATAAAAATGAAGAACAGGAGGTTGCTCTGAGACAACATGATCAAAGCCTAGGTTGCACGAGTATAAAAGTCCTGTCTAAAAATGCATCATAGGGCATGGAGGAACTGGAGATGATGAAATGAAAGATGGAACTATCCTTCCCTCATTTGATACAGGACAAGACTAGCATGCTAAAATTTGGGAACCAATTTTACTGTAACATGATGATACTACTGTATAGCAAACAGGACTTGAAATGACCTTCACATTGGTGAAGCAGGGGACTGAAAAGGGAAGCACAGTGACAAAGACTGACTCAGCCCTACTGCTAAAGGAGGATGTAGGTATGTTTACAAAAGGGTATCAGGATGTGGACCTAACAATCCAGGGATTCTTTCACAGACATCTGCTCCAAAACTGAAATCAGGGATGTTGCCTGTATCCTCATTTCCATTTTTCTGTTGCACAACAGAGACCAAGAAGGTGCTGTGCTGCTGTGCAACTCACTTTTGTTTGTTCGGTGAAATGAACATGCATGGAGAGCTTTAATCAAGTCCTCTCCAGGTACAATGACTCTCTCCACTTGCCTTCTCAGCTTCAATAATGTTTGTAGTGTTCTTTTTGAGATAGACAGATCCTTCTGAGCCTTGAGGGCATTTACATACCCTTCCTTTAGAAACTTATATGTAATGAGTATGTTAGTGACCGATATCTTAAAACCCAGCAAACTGTTGAGCTCCTCCTGACCTTCTCTTATATGGAGTTAACATTTATTCAGCCTTTGGAAATCTTTCTGATAGAAACAAATATTGGGATGACAGCTGATATATCTTTGAGCAATTGTACACTACCCAGTAACTATTTGCTCCAATTTTAATGGAATTCATTCTCATTCCTTTTATTCAAACTGTTTGGCAGAAGGAGCCCAGCATACTGAGTTACTACAGTCTTTTAAAAAGAATGAGTCAAAAGAAAACTGCTTAATAATTCAAATCTTTACAATCTATTTATTTCCTTGGAAATTAATATCCGTGGACAATGACAAATACTGCCCTGTTTGCTTTACAGCCATTTACCATTTTAATCCCTAACCCATCTTTTTATATGTGCATAGCAAGGTAATGTTCCTGTGCTGAAAAATGCATTTATGTCTAAATTTCTGTCTTTTCTCAGCCAATAAAAGCAGAAATAGCAAAGTTAATTAGTCCTCAGCCATTCAGATTTCAAATAAATTTAAACAGGGAAAACCATTAATTTCTGAGAAGGRATAAATAATGCATTTTATTACTTGGTATGTGTATGGATATGTATAAAATATGAATAAAAAATAAGAAGTCTGTATAAGGAAGGCCATCTTTTTTGAAGGAGAGAAAACAGGTAAGAGAGCCATGCAAATTTCTATAACTCTTCACTGGAAGTATGCAAAAATGCATATGAAGAATGCTGTTTGTCTCTGGCCTCAGAATCCAGCAGGTCCATTTATGCTCAAAATCACTTATGGGAAGGGTTAATGTAAGTTAAATACTGAATAAGACAGGAATATCCACCATGCACAAAAYGATTTAAAAAGTGCTTTCTGGTAGCAAAGTCTCAAAGGCAGCATATGATGAAATGAAATGGGTCACACTTAAAAAGAGGTTTTCATATATTAATGTTGTGATTCATATCCTTGACAAATTATAAATCTTGCTGCAAACTACAAGGGATTATATTAAAGTTCTTAGATATAGTTCAAAATTATAATAGTAGGTTTCCTGCTATTCTCTTCATAATGGTAATTACACTGACTGAGCAGATTAGCTACTCCATGAGAAATTCGGCTGTACATGCAATAAGGAATGACATGCTGAACCCTGTATAATTGACATGGCAAATGTAATTTTTTTTWAAAAAATCTGTTCTATACTTATAACAGTAGAACAACGGGGGAATGATAAGGAAAACTTCATCCTGACTGTAAACAAATACTGTTGATGGAAGAGCTGCTTATACCACCATATTTGCTATTAAGAAAGTAACCACTATCTTTGGGAACACATTCAGAGTCTTGTTTCAATTGTGAAAATGAGAGCACTTGGGGAATAGACCTGGGAACCTGGCAACCACACTGCTGAGAAAGGATTCTCACAACAAAAAGAATCTGCATATTCACCTCTCTATTACCTCACAAGGACACTCCTGTAATTCAAGATTCATTATGCAGTATTCAGTGCACAAGTTAAAGGGTAAATAGTTTTTCCCTATTTTCCACAAAAATACAATATATAGTACTACAGCTAAGCATATTGTACATCAAGTTCATTATGAAATCTGTAGGAGTCCAGCTAGAGACACCAACAGGAACAAGACTGGTATCAGTTAGCCAGGCAAAAATGTAATTTTATTGGGATTTCTCTCAGTGGCTTTATCTTTTGCATCAGAGAAATGTGTTCAATGGTACACAAAATTCCAGTGGACACATTCTTTCTACTCCTTTTAATAAAATCATTTTTTCTGAGTTTCTGATTATTTTCAGTTGCATTTTTAGTCAGAACCAGTATTTAATTAAGCAACAAAATTATAAACACAGCCTATAAACCTCTAGCTTCAGCTAACTCACACAGTGAATTTCCATTTACTCACTGTGTATGATAGCCTTTCCTCTCATCCATTCTCTAATCTAGTTATTTGGCAGGTCACTTAAGGGACAGATTTGCCATCTTGCCTTAAGAAGGGCAATGGTTTCTTTCAAAGCATGCATAAACCTAATGTAAAATAACTAAAATCAGGTACAGTCATTTTTTGTTTGTTTGTTTTTTGGTTTTTGTTTTTTTTTTTTTTTTCTTTTCTCTGTGCCTGTAACTGTATTGTCAAGCTTATTGGTCTGGGTTTCTGACATAAAGAGCCTGAGAAAAACTGAGAATAGCAAAGGTGTGGCACAAGGAAGATTTGGATTTGAGGGGATACACATCGTGTAAAAGTGTACACATAGTATAAAAATGCATAGGCAGGTTTTAGAGTGCAAAGATCAAAGGAAACAATTTTTAACATTTTCTCATTTCATATTTCATGAATTCTTTTCAATTAATTGTTTTTGAATTTCTAATTTGAGGTGATATTTTCTTTAATACCTACAGGCATAAAAGTATTAAATGGAATATTGTGCTGTCTAGCTCTAGGTATCTTTCCTGGAAGGGAAATTGTCTTGAGGGTGTTTTGTACTTGATGGTGTGAGATAGATCCTTTCACACAGAAATTGTTGGAGGACCCTCAGAGGTCTCTGAGTCCCCTGCTTAAGGAACCTCCCTCTGTTGATCAGAGGGGTCAGCAGATCATCTGAGCAATGTGAGCTCCCATCAGCTCATCCTAGCAGACTGTGGCATGAATATCCATACCACTAGAACATTGCCTGCTCCCCTTTTAAAAATTCCAAATAGATCTCCTATTACCTGGGCATTTAAACTTTCAAACAAGAAATAGTGGAAGCCTTGGAAAGCTGTGGAATTTTTTTGCTCTTCTGTTACAAACACAGATGTTAAAAAAATTAGTTTTAATAATATTCTAGTGATTTTCAACCCTCTCATTGGCAAGGAGCTCCTTTTTGGACTATATTCATRCAACATTTGTAGTCATCATGCCAGCCTGTTCTCCCAGATGGAAAATTCATCTCAAGAGTCCTACCACCTCAAAGCCCTTCCTATAACTGTGGTTATATGTATTACTTGTGAAACCTCACCAAGCACCACAATCAATCTTCCTTTGGGTATGTACAGCAGGTAAGACAAAGCAGTGCACAGCTCTATTCCACAATGTATATATATGCAAAACCACTCATTCTTCCATGCAGCCAGTGATACTCAGCTGCAAAAACTGCTTCAGCTGTGCTCTTTGTATGATGGTTTTTAAATATTGGGATAGAAGGACTCAAAACCCCTGCCCTGTACTATTGGGGAATATACACTGTATCMACTTCATGAAATCAGGAACACAAAGAATTACTATCCTTGTAACCATCAGCTATAAATAGAAAAAGAAACATATCACAAAGCCATATCAGAGAAATGTAAAATCAGTTTTACAAGATTAGTTCTCCTAGCAAGAGCTTCATTAATAAATTGAGCATTCCTGTTATGAAACAGATACAATTTCTGCAAAAGACTATGAAATTACATTGCTCTAAATACACAAACTGATTTTGAATTTAACAAAATCAAACTTTTCTGYATCAGTTAAACCCCTTTCACAGAAACCACAATTTTATCATATTCTGAAAGAGAAAGTTATCTAAACTGCTAATAAACAGCCATATCATAGTTAAGCATCAGTGTAAATACATGGACTATACTATACCRAAATTAATTTTGCTATTCACAAATGTTCTGGTCAGCATCTTGGTATTGTTCAAATCAAGAAAAAGAGTAAATMATAAAACAGACACAACACACTACATCTGTAATACATGCAGACATGCACACAAATCGTAATCACCTGAGTCCTTTTCCGCTGTTGCTAAATAAAAAAAAAAATAGGGAAAGAAAAACATCATTAAAGAAATAAAACTAATATAATTTAATTAGGGAAGAATAAGTAACACATAAGGATTTAAAATCATCTTCAGACCATAATTATATCACATAAGTATGGGTTTTGTCATGTGAGGGAGAAATGGTATATGTTTTCAAGTAATACGTTTGCATTTACTAATCCTATAGTCTTTATTTCAGGCCCAGGCACTGAGCTTGCATCCACATTGCGCCTGAGAATTTAGAAACACATATAAGATTAAAAGAATGCAATAAAGTAAGAATATGAGAATATGATTTGTATTAGAACCTTCTTTGTATCTCTACTTTTGGATATTGCTATTGGTCTATAGCCGATATTATCTTGCATTTTGACTGAATGATACATTGTTCACTGAAGAAATGTTCAAAGGACAAAAATCTCCAAAATGTATGACAACCACATTTGAAGGCATCAGTAATATTATAAAGATAAGGACTATATGTTTTCTATATGCAATTTGAGGAGCAAGCATTTAATGCAAACACTAACATGAATTATTTCCAAGAGAAGAATGTATTTTCAGTGCACAGATATGATAATGCTCCTATAAACCTTATGAAGCAGAATGGAACCTATTGCTGAAAAATATTACATTCACATTGGTACAAAAGTAGGATGTTTGCAATGACCTGAGCATCAAAAGAGACCAGTACAGGTCTCATTGCTACTGAAATGCAGTCCATTAAATTGTCTGATGTTATGATGCTGGCGCATGTCACTTTCAAACAGTACTTTATTCTCAGAAATATACTTCACCTATTTCTCATTATATATGCAATGATCTCTTGTGCTATAAGTTTACAACTACATGAGTATAAACCTACTTAATTAAATCTAGTTATGTTCCTACCGAAAGGCAATAAATCCCAAAAGAAATCTGCAAGTCAAATATGGGCACCAGTCTCAGGTGGCTGTTTCAGCTTACTCAGTGTTAACTGTGAATATTTGAAAGTGCAAACTTTGCTATTTTCAGTGGAAGTCCCACAATTCTCTAGGATATAGTAAAAAATTTTGGGAAAGGATGTATTTACATTAACAAAATGTAAATAAACTTTTGCATGTAAATGCARAAAAACTTTTCAAATCCATTTTATTGTCAGTGAGTTTAGATCTTTTGCAAGCTTTTGCATTATTGTAAAAATGTTTCTATTTCTATACTCATCTTTTCAAGAGCTTTGATAAGACGTTAATTCTGAACATTAAATTTCCCTTCATGAATGCAGAAGGATAAAAACTAAGGAAAACAGGGTTTTTTCTCTTCATTTTTCCAGGATAGATTTAATATTAATCTTTTTTTTCTTTAACGCAACATGATATCATAATTAATTACGATAAACTGGTTACTAGGATGGTTTCATGTTGTTACTTCCATGATATAATACTGGTTGCTATAGTGATGAGATGGGTCTTTTGTTAATCACTTGTCAGATCGGTTAACTCATATTTTTCAGAGAATTTGAGCAGAAATAAAAATGGGGAGAATTTGGCTTTACAATATTGCTAAATACATGAGGCTTCTTCATTTTGCTCTTATGCTAACTCTGTTTCTTGTGATCTACTGCTAGAAATACATGWCATTTAAAAAATAATATGCATAAAATGTATATTTTTAAAAAACATAATTCATCCTTCAATATTTTCCTGTAATTAGCTCCAAAAATCCATTGCATACGAATCTGTAATCCTGAATATATCTGGACAGGAGTATCTCAAGCTTTTTGTACTTTATGGAGAATAAAAGTCTGTCTTGACAAGGCATTTGACTATTAGGACTTCCTTTYTGTTCTGCATAAGGTTTAGAAATAGTAAAATGACATTGTGCATCCTGGCCTTTTTTTAGAAAAAATTTAGTTAATTTCATTTTACTTTATAGAACATAACAAACTTCTAGAAACTCTTCTGATTACCTTCAAACCTTGTATTTTGTCTCATTACATTATTCATTCAGGTGTAAKTAAGGTTTTAATCATCAGATTATTAATATACATCTGACAACATGGCAGCAAAAATAAATAGCATTTATCTAGTTGTCCGCCTTATAAATACTTCAGAAAAGAATCTATACAGAGTTTTCAAATTTTAAGGCAGTGACACTGCTGTTAAGGAAAGAATTTCCTGAGGGTAGTTTAATCACTAGAAATAGTTAGAGAAATAAAAAATAACCCATAAACAACCTCTTAGATATATGAAGAACTCAAAAGTAAGAACAAAGGGCAACTTAAATTAGGAAGTCCTAGTCTTTCATTCAAACAGAGTCCCAGGAGGCATATTAAAGCAATGAATAGGAAAAAGCTCCACAGTTCACCAGCTGAGATTTTAATGAGACATTTCCCCTTGCTGTGGAAGGGGTTTGTTCTGGAAAGGGAAAAGGCTGCTCATGGAATATGCAGTTAATAGGCATTGTTGGCTTTTACAGCCACTTTGGCAGCTGATTGCTGTACTAACCTTCTATTTTGGCATATTCTGTAAGTCGAGTGTAATTGATCAAGGCAGCCTTCTCCAGACATTTTCTAACCACTTTCTTCACCTCTTCTGCTGGTATGGGAGTGGCAATATCTTTCATTAAAAC
Organism: Malurus melanocephalus; assembly: GCF_030028575.1. NCBI lineage: Eukaryota > Metazoa > Chordata > Aves > Passeriformes > Maluridae > Malurus > Malurus melanocephalus. Next base: position 1,174,667 of record NW_026623243.1, read on the forward strand.
CTGTGTCAGAGACAATTATACCACTTCATTACAATCATTACCCAAACCCCACAGGAAAAGGATAAAAGTATCCTAACGTTACTACAGATCTGATAACAATTAAAGGCAGAAGTCAAAAAGGAAGTACTTCAGCTGGTGGAGCTGGATATTCATATTTGAAGATTACTCTTCCACCCTGGATTGACTGTTTATACTGTATTTATCCTCACTGTTTGTCATCTTGCAGCAGGCCAATCAATCTTCAGGTRACATCAAGACCAGTAAAACAAGAGCATTCCGTGGATGGGCTGGATCATGGYTACCACTAAAGCTGTGGCTGGGGAAATTTGCTTGGTTCTCATCTGTGGAAAAGCTTCCACCGTTGCTACCCATGGACTCTTCAACAGGATAAAGTTACTCAAATTCAACATATCCTTGCTGTGAAAAAAATGTCTATGTAGGCAGGGAAAACACTGAACTTCACGCAGAATATGTTATTATGAACAAGTAGCAGAACAGACCATATGAAGGTTTTCAAAACATGTGAGTTGTTATTTCACCTATTGCAAGTGAGGTARACCAAGAATCTATATATCTTTACATGAATGTAGAATTATATACGCTGGATTGCTATATTAAAAAAAAAAGTTAATAATTCACTTGCATTTAATATTAATTCTGTACTCCATTAACTTTCCACAGGAAGGTGTAAACAAAACTCAATATGTTTTAATCACATTTTGATGTAAATAATAAAATTTCACGACTCACAACCTTTAAGAAATGCTTCTCAAGTGGATCCCCTACAAGTTACACTCATGTATCTAAAAGTTACTGTTATAAGGAGGGAGCAAGAGATATAGTCTGGCAAAGGATGTGGTAGAAAAGAAGCAGGTTCAGCAATAGAGAAGCTATTAAAAAGACATTGCTGCAAAGTAGACTTCTACAATACTTTCCCACAAATATGGCCTATCTACTTGTGTTAACTTGCTTTTTAAAAAAATTGTAACATCTGGTTTATCAACAAGTGAATAGATCATATTCAGAACCTTTTGTTCTGGGCCTCATTTTTAACAAAAATTTTCAAAGTCAGGTAAAGTAAAATACATGGGTTCTAACCCATTCTGCATCCACAGATGTAGGAAAGCACATTTATTCCCAATGATGGTGCAGATAGAGCACCATTGCTATTTAACAGCAGGAATGGGGAGAGGAAATGGATGTTTCAGAAAGCACAGAGGAACCTACACAGCACTACAGTCACTGAGGTTGTAAGTGAAATAAAACATATATACTCAGACTCCCTATGTGTTTTCTGAACATGATAGAGGTTTTCTAAGACAGAATCTCTATCCATGAATTGTTCTGCAGTGCAGAACTAATATTTGCTGGGACCAAACTTCTCAGATTTTGGGAAAGTAACACAGTCTAAGATTTAAGCTTTTTTAGAATTCATACGTTCATCAGACACCTGCTGATACAATCCCTTTGGAATCTCTGCTGGAATTTAAAGTCCTCTTCCCACAGAGTTGACTGAGATGCTTTTATCATTATGAGGTATTCTCCTTTCCAATCAACACAAGAGGATTTGCTGGGTGGGAGTTTGCATTTATAGTGGCCCATGTCAGATTTGCTGAGTATAGCTTTCGCTTCTTGAATTGACTCAGATTATGCATTTATGGAATATTATTGGAATTATATAGAAGTTTTTTAGTATTGCATATTAGCACAGACAATAGAACAGCATAGAAGGCATAAAGAGGAGGAAAGTAGAGAAGACTTGTACTACTTTTGGGGTAATACTGGGTAAGTGTTAAATTAGAATGGAAAGAGTCACTGACTAGAAGTCAGTGGCTTGAAGTGAGAGTCCAGTAAATACTCTGTGGAAGAGTACGAGGAAAAGAAAAAAACCAACCAGCTTTCCAGTGAGCAGTTGAAACCAGTAATAAAACACCTGAGAAGACATGAGTCTGCTTTCAGCAGCCTGAAAGTGAAAGAAAAATGCAGGTTCAATAATCATGCAGAATTTAAAATATGTTCTCAAACTTACCCTTTCAAGTAATGAAAGTGTGGCTTTTAAAGCTCCTTCAGGACGTCCAAAAGGGAAACAGTATCTTAAAAAGTAAAAAAAAAAAAGAAAAAAAATTAAATAGTAGGGGAACAAAAAAAGGAATATAAAATTACCAGAATTATAAAAGCTGCTTTATGAATTTGCTTTAAGATATATCTTATACAACTGCATTAAATTATGTTAGCAGAAGACTCCCATACCCGAAGTACTAATAAAAGCAAAAAGCCTCTTCAGTAGTCTACCATGGAGTACACATATATCACAGCAGTATCAGCCTACCAGCATTTCAGACCTCAATGCAGGAAAAAACCTCAGTGCAGGAAAAAACCTCAATGGCAGAAAACATCACTTCCAATTTATCAACTATGATGGATATTTAAAGGTCTCTGATGAGTTTAATCRTCATATTCATGTAAAGAGGTACTATTTCTCATGTAGCCATGACAGCTACTGGAGCTGCAAAGTAGCATTCTGTATATTGTATTTTATTTTAAAATTGGATTAAGACAAGGATAAAATGTCAGATATTTTAATTTCTAGACATATAAATGCTGGCAGGCATTCCATATTTTTCCTATAACATTAAAAATACCTAGGAAAAGCACTTACCTTGAATTTCATAATCTACAACTTAAACCATACAACTTTKAAAATAATGTAAATCAAAAGTGATTGTGTTTATAGCTTTGTTTTTTATTTTTGTCTACTGAATGATGCAATATAGCAGGTCAATGAGACTATAGTGCTCAGGCAACTGTAACCTCTCTTAATCCTGTCTATAAAATCTCACTGAGATATACCCAATTGGAAAAAGGATTTTTTACTTTGCTGAGATTATTTTTTCTTATTATTACTCACTGAGAATGGTAGCCTCCTGTGCTAATATTTTCCACTAGTCAAATCTTTTCTACTGATAAAAGGATCCAGACCAGTGAATTTTACATCTACATTTTGGTCAGCCAAAATAAAGTCTTATAAATTAGGTCAATACAGGATTTCCTGCAGCAAGAATTCCAGTATTTGCTTTTATCTCCAGAAAGAGTCCAGAGAAAAAATTCACACAGCCAGGCAAGAGGTTAAAGTCCGAGACCTTCATGATAGCTTTCTCAGAAATACTGTCTCTTCCACATTTGATGCTTGAGAGGCAGGCAGAGAGCTGAAGTCTCAGTGGGTAGATGAGGTGACAGAGAGGAAAGGTGTAAGTACCTTAAGAACTACTTTAGATGACAGCCACTAGCATGGGATGGGCTGACTGCATCTTAATCATAATGGAACCAGGCTGATAGCAGTGAAAATGAAAATTAAAAGGGCCATAGGGGAATATTAAAACTGGAAGCTGTGGGTCAGTTGGCAGGCAAGGGAGAGTGTCTTTTCCAGATGGATGTGTGACCTAGTGACTGAGAAGGACACAGCAAACGTTCAGTGCTGCTCTGAAAAGGCAGGAAGTGACATGCACTCTTCAGTTARACTGCCCATGACAGCTGACCAGAGCACACAAAGCTAAGCCACGGGGAGAAGGCAAAGCTTAGAGAAGTACCAACATATTACAGGGAAAAGTGCTGATGATCCTTGAATGTCTGTACCACTGATCCCCTAATTATAATGATCAGTGTGTTTACAAAATGTTGTGAGATTAGAGGAGCTGCAAATTCAAGATTTCAACTCTAGACATATACACTTGACTGATGTCTCATTAGGATAAGGTAAAATGACAATATTTTGAGGCACAGGTTTGAATTGCTTCCTTAAACAGCTAATTTAAGACCCACAAAAAAAAAGATGTTATTCTGATTTGGTCTCAGATGTGAAGAGGACATGGTTTGAGAGGTGCAGAGCAGAAGAGGTGCTCCATAGTAATAATCATAAAGGATTAGATTGACAGAATAGTGGCAGACAGGTTAGCTTAGTGTGACAAAGAAACAGATTTGGTGTTACTTTACAAAGTATAAATACATATATAAATACAGAACACATTTTCCCTGTTTCTGTACTTCTCTCTAAACATCTTCTACTCGTATTGACAGTCCTTAATATGATAAACTCTCTATTGAGCTTGATGGCCCTTAGCTTATTTAGGAAAGATAAGTATACCATGAAACCAGGAAAATTACATTACCTATCAAGAAAAGTTTTAGCTGCCATCTATCAAAGATGTTCTCTATTCATATGATTTTATGGATCCATAGTAATCTAGAAATAATTATGGCTCAGTCACTTTCATTCACATAATTTTCTTGGTTAGAGTAATACATAGCTTGAATTTTTAAAAAATCAACAAAACCAAGGCCTATATTCTTGCACAATCTTTTTTAGCATAGAAAAATACAACTCACATATTACACAAATAAATTTTAAGTACAAGCACTTGTGTAAATAAATTATTCTATATTTTCAGTATTGAAAATTCCTTTGCAGGTAGACTATTTAATTTTCACTCCCCTTGTTCAAGACCAAAATAAATACTATGAGAAAATTCTTCCAGAAAAAAAATTAGCACTCATTGAATAAATTATATGCTCACCTGAAATGGCTTATTTGGTTTTCCAAAAGGGAGGAAAGTCTGTCCTTAATTTCCTCAAACCTTTCTTTCTCTTCAACAGATACTGTTCCAATTCCATCAGGCCTGTAATATTAAATATTTCATAACTATCAATATCTCTGCATGATGATTCCTCTTTAGACAATGATCTTTATTTCTAAAGTTTTCATTTAACATACATATTAACTCCCCTTTTCCCTTTTCTCATTGTCATGAAAGATAAACGATTATTTTTGAATATAGCTAAAGAACAGGCTGCAGCTGGGCAAGGAACTAAACTTTTGAGCTGAACTTTTCAATTGGAGTCCTAAGTTTCTATGTGATCTCAATATGAACACAAGCTAGCATAYAACTCTCCCAAATCCTTCCAAAAGGTAAACAATATCTTTTCTCAAGAAAATTAGTACTATCTTCATAGTAGAGAGGTCTACTCAAATAATTTTTAATTTCAACTCCCTTAATTGTCTATTTATTTTCCTGAAGCACAGTATGGATAGAAATGATTTCAAAATACAGGTGGGATGGAAACTGCAGTGAGAAAAGCCACAGCAGGCAAAACCTAGGAATCCTGCATAATGAGGACAGTTTGATTCCCCATCCTATAATGACAAACAGCATCATGTAATCAAGAATTCCTTATAGGCACAGCATTAAAGATGCAAAAAAAATAGTCTTTAAAAAACTAAAGCACTGCTATTTTTTTAAACATCAAATTTAAGTCACAATAATTAAAAATAGACTTCTATGATAAGCATACACTTAGTCCAAAGTCTTAGCCTAAGGATGTTACTAATGTATTTATATTAAAATGATGACAAAAGTAAAAAACATTCAAATACAGTTCCCAAATATTATTTTTGCCATGCAGTCACAACTTCCCCACAGTGTACATTAAAAAGAAATGCCTGAAAATTTCCYGCTACTTAACTTCCAGCTCCAAGGTAACAAATCAGCTACTGCTTCTCACCTGAGTTTCTGAACCAGACACTATGTGTGGATCTGCCCTGTATCTTCTCCAGAGCCCCCAAAATGATCTCAATGTTTYTAGAACTGAGAAAATCGTAGTAAAATGACATGAAGAAAGACTTTCTTGGAACATTCTGAATGTTCCAAGATTTGTTCTAGGATTCTCTGAACATCTTTCTCCTAAATTGTTACTTTAACCTTCTGCACCATACTTAGATCTAGGAGGGATAAGTCATTACCTGATCATGACATAAACAACTCTCTCACCCTTTAAATCACTTAYATTTGTGACCTGTCAAGTCAAGGTGGAAAGAATGCCTGAGTTCCTTAAATTATTGTGAAGACAACAATAAAAAATCAGATATGGTGGGCATAGGAGTAGTCAGGCACATCAATATACCATTGTATAAATTTGATGTGAAAGAGCAAAAAMCTTATCTTCTCTCTTTTGATAGATGCCAGGATACTTTACCTCAGCCTTCTGACAGATGGAATGAGCTCAAATTTAAGTAAATTGCACTGTCTGATTTCATTGTCAAGAGAGATTGCACTCTGGACTGATAAAGTAAATAGTTCTGTCATATTAAGCCTCGCTGAGGCATGTCATATATATGTCAGAAAAGACCTAGGGGTCCAGATAACAGTAAGTGAAAAAGGTGAGCCAGTAGGATGTCATATCTGTCAACCTGCACTAAGGCTGGGATCACTACGTACCCGCGACCTGTCACTTCACTAAGTTTGTTGTCAKGAGGAACCTTGTTGACAACAACTAAAATTTTCAGAACTGCTAGATACATGTTGGCATAGAAGCAGGTGTCCCACAAGAAGGAGTACACAAAAGGGTGTTAGAAATCTACTATCTATAGGACTGAAAAACTCATCTCTTGAAAATATACTTTAGGAAGTCTGAATCTCAATTTTGTTTCTACTTGTTGCAGACTTTTTTGCAACAAGGAGAATATAAAAATGCAATTTTGAAACAATTCTGAGATATATTGTGCTGGTGATATTTTTTCAACTTCAGGGAATATGTATCTGCTACTGATAAAAAAAAGAATCCATGGAAGAAAGGAGTCTGACTCAGAGATGAGCTAAAATAGAAAAGATAGATAAATAGCTTCAAAATTCCTACTTATTTAATCTTTTAGATAYTAGTTTTTAATTACTTTAAAAACTGAATAAAATAAATAGCACTGTTTGGAGCTGGTTATTTTTATTTATGAATTACCTCACCTGCCAAGAAAACCAGACTTTAGTTTTCAAAGGTTTAGGTCACCTATAAAATATGCAAGAACTATTTTGCAACTAAAAGCAACAACAAATGTGTCTTTCCTATGATCTCAAATGTTCTGTGGTTTGGATTTGGCTTTTTTGAATTCAAAACCACTACTAAGCTTTGTTCTTGCAGCCTGGGATCTCTCTTACAAGAACTTGGCCAAGAAAAGAGATGGACTTAAGAAAAGCTTTCATTTTAACATCATCTTCTTAAGAAAGGAATGGAGAGTGAGTTTTTCTTTACTCCATACTCTTTTTTCCTCCTTACTGTTCACAAGTTTTTAGAATTAGAGAGCTCGTTGAAACAGTGAACACTCAAAACCTGAGTAGCCTTCTCTCTCTCACTTRTATTAGTTTCCCATTTTTTGAGAACTCTGTCGATTGGATTTGAATTGGCCTGTTTTACCTGCTTAGATCACAGTCTAACTGGCACTGATATAATCTTATCTCTGGTCACTAGTCAAACTGTTTAATTCACTCAGACTTAAATATCAAAAGAGATGAGAAATAAATACYTCATGAACTAGAGCTAGTAAACTGAAGTGGAAAATAGTTGTTTGACCATAAATCACTTAAATAAGGAAACAAAAATAAAGGTTGACCTGAATTTTAAAACTTATTTTCACTACAAAAATCTTGCAAGTTACAGCAAGTTACTTGAGAGTGCTGATTGATTAGGAGCTGGATTTCAGTTTTCCTGTTGGAATGGACTGTTTTTCCTCACTTTATATAATCCTTTAAGGCTTGGAGTACCCTCCAGAATTATTTTGATCTCTAGAGGTCTTAAAACCTGCAATAATTTGTAGAGGTCCCTTGATGAATTGTAGGATTAAGGTTATTGTGAATACCTACAGCATATGAGATAAAACTGTGTTCCAGTTCCAATGGGAWTTAGATATGATGGACACTGGGTTGACTATAGATTGTTTCCAGCCCTCAACTTTGGAAACAGCTTCTCCTAGTGGCCTCTTGGAGAGTGAGTTGTTACCTTAAGCAAGACTGCTTTGCTAAGACAGCCTTGGAAATACTAATACTAAACATGGCTGATGTTTTCCCTATGGAACATCATGGATATTGGTGCTCTTTTGTATATTTACGGATTTAAAAATGTTAAAAGACCTCAGTGAACTTTCCTCATTAATAACGTAGACCAACACTTTCRTCTGTCATGAAAACAGACATCATGAGGAGAGTAATGCACAGATTAATATTCTAGCATACACACARGTATGAACCATAAGGTTGACCAAAAATAATTTGCCAGAGAAAGATAAGAAATTTTGATGCAAAATAAAATTWAAAAAATTACTTCAGCTAAGGTCTGTAATACATTTCTATAATAAAGTACATTTGAAGGACATTGAAAAAACAGAACCAAACATAAATGGCATCCTTTCCTCTAGAAACCAATTGTTTTAGAAGACTTCAGTATTTTCTAAGAGAACTTGTTTTTATATTCAGCAGGATGCACAATCAAATGAAAGAACAGTGACAAGTTTCAAATTAGAAAGATAAAAGTTYGATAAAGGTTTTTTCTTAGTAAACCAAAGATTAAATTGTTTATAATTTTGATGTAGAATTTTTATTACCTAYTTATGGGACTTTATATTCAAGAACTTAAATATCAAAATTTTCCTTTAAAATGCAATATTAATCAAGGTTTTTGCAGAGTCCACTGTTTATATTAGACAAATCTAAGAACAATGATTTCCACTATCAGCTTAGAAGCAGAGAGAGCAGACATCTTTTTATTAACAGAAAATAAAGACAGTGCATCACCACATGGCATTCAAACATAGCTTTAACCAGAAGACACTTGAAAACAGCATTCTGTTGTTTACATTAACTATTCTTCAAATGTTCTGACATGAAACTGGCACAATAGAGCCTTCTGCTATATGGATTTCTCAGGCTGCTCCAACATCTGCTTACGGGTCATGCCCTTTTTTCACAACTGAATGAAAAAGGCCAATTCTGAAGGCCACTAAAACAGATTAAGATGATAAATTGGGTTGATTTTAATAATCTTTTATGCAGTTTTATTTTAGGTGAGATTCATTAATGCCCTTCTACCAAAAAGCAAAGCATGTATTAGTACAGTATMATTTCACCTAACGTATAAGAGCATGTAAAGGCAGTAATCAGTTAAAATTAATGATAAAATACTGTATAAAGTTTAGGCAAGGTAAGAGTATGTAATGGCATTCCTTCATTGTCTAAGATGGCAAGTATAACCTTAAATACACAGAACTTTCTTCTGATATTTCTTAATAAAGTATGAATTATGTTTCATTTTCTACTGACATTTTCTCTGAGGGTTTTCAGTGGCAGAATTCTATGCTGGAACCCTTCTTTGTTCATAGCAAAAGATTTCTTAAATTTGARCACAGAATCTGTTAAAAATGCAAGCAACTAAAAAAAACGCCTACTGAAACAAATAAGAAAAATGGACAGCAGTAAGCTGCCAGGACCACCTGGCAACCTGAATTACCTGTGGTTATGTAAAAGTTCTCATTGAGAACCACCATCTCCCTGGGGAGTGGGAGGTCAGAATCAGAATGGGAGGACAAAAATCAGACAAAGTCTCCAAACAGGCCAAGGGAACAACAGGCTAGTAGGTATTACACACACTGCAGCAAATTAGAAGGACCTATAATATAAGGATATTTAAGGATAAAAATATGGAAAATTGGGTAAATATTCTTTATTGTAAAGTCTGTATGGCTTTGAAGCCATGAGAGAGAAGTCTTACCTTCTGATCTCGAAGTTCTCTAAAAGGATTGAAAACAAGTGGATGAGTATGACCTGACTCATATGAAATACCTGGATTTCCAAACTTCTTTTGCGAGACTCCCTAACCAAAAACTTTTAAGGTTATTAAGCTGTGTCTGTGTAAAAGTCCTTYCATTTACATTTAAAATTACAGTGGTGAGTACCTGCTATGAAGATATGTTATCAGTAGAGTTCTGCAGAAATCTGTGCTGAGACTTGTATTATTTTACAKTATTCATAAATAACTTGGCTAACAGCTGCGAACTGAGATGATAGGAAATGTAATTTTACTGATAGTTACATGGCATAGTGTGGAAAGACCAGGAAGACCTCATGAAATCAGGTAGCAATACAACAGCAGTGATAAACACAGGTGAATGTAAAGAAAACCTAGCTGTTATTCAGAATGGAGATCCTGGTGTTATGATGGATAAATCCATGAAACTGCTGCTGTTCAGTAGCAGTCAAAGAAGCAAATAAACTTCTTTGACTGGGAACACCAGAAAAGGATAAGGAAATAGCAGTAAACTCCCACCAATGCAATCATTGCTTTTTTTCACTTGTCATTCTTCAGTCTTAGAGAGCAAAGACACAGAACAGGWTTTTTCCTCTTTCTCCATTGTCTCTCCAATAGCAGCAGCATGGAATGAGATGTGTAGGAGTCAAGTTCAAAGCAAGAGTTCTTCAAGCAAGAGGAGGCTGAGTTGTGGAACTTGCTGCCAGAGGTGTTGAAGGTGAAAAGGGCTTACAGAGGTTCAGGGGTGCAATGGACAAGTACCTGAAGTAAAGACTCACTCCAGGTCACCAAACAGGCATATTCCGAACTGCAAAGAGTTGGGGGTCTAAAAGAGGAAATACTGCACATGCTTGCCCTTCTTTTACTACAAGCAGGTCAATGCCAGAGACAGGTGACTGGCTTAGAAAAACCCTGACTCAATAAGACTGCTCTATGGAAACACAYGTGCCGAAGCTTTTACAATACAGGAAAAAAAACCAACCCATTTATCTTCCTTTATATACTGATTTTTGTAGCATTACTTTCACATTCACTTCTCATATCTGAACTTCCAATATATCAGATATCTTTCTGAATAGAAAAACGTATAACAAGGGAATATGCTTGAATTTTGAATTTTTCAATTCAGTCAGTAACTCAGCAGGTGGAAAGAAGTCACTTCACACTTCATGTGATACCCACCAGCATTCATTTCAGGCAAGAGGGACTGAATAGAAGTCACAGCATGAAAAGTAGACAAGAGTGAACGTGATGGGGAAGAAAACAATAGCTCCTACCTGGACTGTTTAGACTGAAATGTCAGCATTCAGGAATGTCCTATAGTTCCTTGTTCTGCCCATTTCACTCTCACCAGCAGTAAGTTTATGCATAAGTGCAGAGCAAGAAGTTTACTTGTGAACTAACTATTTTGATGGGGACCATATAGGATATTTCATGTGAATGACCATGGAATATTTCAAAAGMAAACCACTGGGATGAGAAGCCAAAGGTGATGCTACTGTAAAACTATATAGTACCAGAAGTACAGACAATTAAAGGTGATATTATTGACTAGAGAAAATAGTTGATTCAGAAACAAKGGTGTCTATTTGTTTGAACAAAGTAAAGCTTTTCTTTTAGTGATATATTTAGTGATATATTTTCCTTCTTGGCTATTCAGGAAGAGAATGCCTTAAGACTGTCATCTACACAGAAGCAGAAATACCTTTTCTACACAAGCAGTTTGTTAGTCCAGTTGTAATGGACTAACGAACAGGAAAGGAAAGGCACAAAAAAGCCTTGAATTTCTCAGTCTAGGACTCAGCACATTATGTTTGACCCTGACCAAACATTTCTGTTCCCAAACCAACAGCACCAGTGTAAGACACACGAAGTACCAGTATKCTTGATAAATCTACCAGAAGTTGTTACTCATACCTTCGTCTCAGGAAAGAAAAAAAAAAAAAAAGCTGTGGACTATTCTCTATCTCTTGTCTTGAGATCTGGAGGCAAGGTCTGCTGCATACAGCCTACACTGGAGGGCAGTTYAGATCTCCTTTATGCTCCAAATATCCCTGAAGCTCTAGGAAAACAAAACTTTTACATATTTATTCTGGGTGTTTTGAAATAAACCCTGTAAAAGGGTGTAAATGGTACACCCTTTTAAAAGCTGTAATGGTTACTCTGTCAAACTCTGCAAGATTATTATAACCTGTGGCATGAAAAATGTTTCAAGTCCTTGGGCGTAGCTGAAGACCTTAAGAGATACCTGAAGGTACAAAAAAATGTCRTCAGTTTTGAAAACATGTGAAGGGTGAAAAGAGCGAAAGCAGGTTCAGTCTGAGTTTCTCCTCACCAGAAATGAAGGTGAAAACCACTTGTATCTGATCGTTTGACCGATGCCACTAGATTGCCTGTTATTTTAAAATTCGTACGTAAAAGAAATGGACAATATGAACTAGAGATATGGCTGCATTTCTACATGCTCCTCTACCACCTGACTTCAAGATCAATTTTGATGATCTTTCCCAGGCTAGGGGAGGGTCTAAGATCTCTCTGTGAAGCAAAGGTGACATATAAATTAAATACATCATGCCCAGAGTATAAAGCCCTTTGTTCTGTGGTCTTTCTGATTCCCAGCCTGACTTACAAAACACAGATGTATAATGCCAGGGACCAGCCTAGAACTTTGGCCTATCATGCATTGTCTGTGAAATTCTTTTTTACCTTTTACTATTTCTTAGTGCTGCGGTAAATGAATGAGTGGGTATATTATGTGCCAGTATATGTGTCTGTCATTCTGAATGTGTCTGCCTCTGTCCTTGACTTACTTTTTTTCTTTCTTCATGTTTCTTTTTTCTTCCTTTTTACAATATCTCAGTTCTAGTCAGATCCTCTCTGTTCAACACTTCTTTTATTCCTAAAACACTCATAATGCTATTCAGAGAATATCTGTACAGTAGGAATAGACAGAATACAGAGTGCTTACCACTGTGTAAATGATGTGCTCCCTGAGATATTTTCATGCACTGCGCGCACTGTTGTCCTTCACTCAAATTATGAAATAAAAAGAAATGTATCTACCTTTCTTTTGAATTCTTGAAATAAGTTTGAGCAATTATCACACATATTTGTCTTCTTAGGTTGAAACCAGTGATAAAAATGYGACAAACAACAAAGACTTAGACTCAATAGGAAATATGAATGTGTCAGGTTCTTGAGAAACTGACAAAGAAGCATGCTTTTACAGAGAATAGGTTACCAAATAAAAGCCAGAAATCTCCTAACTTACCAGTATGAATGTTAAGATTCTTGACAGCATTTCAAGCACATTCAAAAACATTTCAATTTTGGATATTATTATCACGTATTACACATTGTTAATCTACCACTATGAAATCACTCAGGTCACAAATGCCCAGCTCCAGATGAGGCTTTGTCTGAGCCAATGAAGGAAACAATATCCTTCATAAGGATTGCCTCTCCTCCTCTGTCTTGAGGACAAAACAGGCTCTGTGGCTGGCTGCAAAGCAACACAAGCATACACTTTGGGCAGAAAATCTCTCTCCCAATCCCTACCAAGATTCAGTTCTGGGAATTTACTGACAGCAACACAGTAATTTCTTTTTGGGACTGTGATGTTTTCCCCTAGTGACAGGATTGGATCAGGTGGGAGGATCTATTGGGTTTCCCCTTGCTATTTTTGAACTTCTTAAACATATTTCATACATCAGTTTACAAGTCTAGTGCACAGAATAGGGTTCTCCTATAATTTGATAGATTGCTTGCCTCACTCCCCAGTCAAATCCAAGGAAGACAGGGAGAAAGTTCATTGAATTGCCACTGTGATAGTCTGAGACTGGAGCACGTGCTTGGAGGTGAGGCTGAGGGAGCTGGGCTTGCCCAGCCTGCGGAATAGGAGGTGTCGAGGTGGGGAATGACAGCCCCAAGGAGTGCTGGGTGGTAGACAAGAGGCAATAGACATAACTACACTGAAATTAGACAGGTTCAAACTGGGTAAAGACCTGACTGGAAAAAGCCCTGAGCAACCTGGTCTGACCTTGTACCTGACTGTTTCATGCAGGTTTGCCTAGAGATGTCCTGTTGTCCCTCTGGACCTGAGCTATCCAATGATCTCATCTGCAATAGCCACTCTCCCACAGCAGAGCTAGTCCTCTCAGTCTGGAATAAGACATRGATGAAGCAGTGCTTCTTTTAAAGAATTGCRTAGCATAGCAAATCAACAACTTKTTTTTTTTTTAAGTGTTTCACTTCAAAGTAGAATGAAGATATMATCCCAAGACCACCACTGGGACCAAAAGCTCCAGTAGTCCATGTCTAGTGGAAAGGATTCCAGAAGTATCCTAGCTCTTCCTGGCTGGGGGGGGGGGTGTCACACCCAATTCCCAATACATGTTATTTCTCTCCATCATAGCACAAAAGAACTCAGTTCAGTATGACTAGTTGCCAAGGTAGAAGACTGCAGAAAAAGTCAAAATTATCTTTGAACTGCAAAATTGTTCAAAATGTTTATTGAAAACACCATTTAGTATCACAACAAATGCACAATGAAGAAGACTACCTTTTTAACAGGATGAGATCCTTTTCTCTAGAAAACACATTACATTAATACATACTGAAAGGAGATTTTTTAAAATAATAATTGTATGGAACCTCCAATACCCCTGAAGAAACTTTCGTGAACTGATTTCTGTTGTGTGCAGGTCCCTACCTGGTGAATGCAARAACCTATAGATACTTTCATTCAGAGTATCCATTTAAATTTGATGAATTAAAAATGTATATCATTAAATTACCTGTTACCATGAACATGAGAAGCACAAAATGCAAAGCTGTAATGCAGTAAGGTTGGATCAATGACAGAACCATTTTCTGAATATTCAATCAGTTCATCGAGATAGCAGAGATGGCGGTGACAGCCTCTCACTCCATAGCGAGCGCAGTATTCATCCAACACAAAGACTTGACCTGGGCTAAACCAGCCCTGAAAGAAAAAGGCAAAAAGCCATGCAATATTTTGGGATTTATTTTCTGACTCTCAGCTTTAAATCAAACAAAGAATAGAAACATATATTTTCATGTCCATTACATAAACTTTTTATGTTAGAATGAAYATTTGACTAATGCTGACAGCACTGGAAGGTAAATCCTACAATAACCCTTTTACTGAAAGGATTAAATGTCAGGACACTGTGCAGTTATAAATTACCACTAATATGAAAGATATAGTTTACAAAAAATATGCTAATTCATCCAAAGTCTGGTACAGTTATGTCAAATCTAATATAACATAAACTAACACTTTAAAATAATTCATTTTGTTTTAGTAAACAATTGTAAAATACAAACTAAGGTTTGGGCAATGCTGAAGGACATCATTAACATGGACATTAAAACAGTTCCTGGATGGCAAGCTCTCTGTGGCCACAAGTTGGATATTTTGATCACAATTCAACTCTTTACCTATGTAACATGCATGAACTTTTAGTAACTTTTGAGCAACTTTTAGTAATAAAGAGCTACAGAGCTAGATAGTTTGCTAAAAGCCACCTGAGTAAGATGAGCAAGATTTGACCTTCAATAATAATTAGCTATTCTCAGGCCTACTGAGACCTTTCTTGGTCAGTCTTGATGAGACCAGAATGGCATACCCTGAACAGACATAAGCAAAGTACAGATTCTTTCACATCACAAAAACAGTTCTCGAATGAATCCAGAGTGTAAAGAATATAATTGATTCTTGATGCAGAAATATGATAAAAGTAGCACAGTGAGCTTCCAAAAGCAGCATGAAGCAATATATAAAATCTTGGGAAACTACAGTTACTGCTTAGTTGCTTTACAGAAGCATTTTAATCTGTTCTTATTTAAATTGTTTTTATATTTCCCTCTCATCATCTCTCATCATTCCAACTCATCAAACGGTTAAGAGAGATTGAGGAATACCTGAACTCAAATACATAATTCACTTGTATAAGCAACAGGATTTTGCAAAGTCATGAATTTATAACATCAGTATAGCAGCTGAAGACCAGTATTTCCCTAATGCTTGTGAATACTTCTGCAAGATAAGATGTTTAATGTTGATTTAAAATATGAGCAAAAATACCATACTTAAAAATATATTCACATCAGTTTTTTTAAAAATCTGTGTTTTAACTTTACTAAAAAACATGCATGAGGTAGGAATTCAAACTTTATATTCTCCCTCAACTCTTCAGCTGAACATATTATCTACAAACAAGAATGCCTCAAAGGTMTTTCATATTTAATAAATTTATTTGCTCCTAAATGATTTCTTTTAAGTCAATGTTTCCACTGCATTCAAGGAGCTTCAGCTGTTTCTAGAGAACATTTAGCTTTTTTACAGAACCCAGAGCAGAACTCAGCATTTTAATCTAATATCTGATCATGCTGCAATGCCTCATGTAGCTTACACAGTGTTTGATGGAAAATATGGTATTCTATTGAAAGAAGAAAGAAAAGGGATTTTAACAGATTCTTTTGCAATAATATGCATCCTAGCCCTGGATACAATCAACAGTGGTTTGTGACTGATATTCTGCCAATATGTTGTCATTGTAACTGATCTTTGCCTACATTTTTATGGAAAACATAACAAAATGCTGCATATCATTGCCTAAAGTACAAAAGCAAACTCTTATTAAATTTCTGCTCATTCCCATAGGATAAAACTGTGACAGGAAGAGAAAATTTTAAAGGACATATTGATTAAACTCCAGTCTCTCTTAAAATACCTGTTTGTGTGGTCATTTTTAATATAAATGTGTACTTTCTTTGCCCGTGTTCAATCTCATATCATGCACAAGTCTCACAAACACGTAACTGTATCTTATCTATATCCTACAATGTATTGGTATTAGATAACCACATTTTTTTCTATTTTATAATTGAAAAAAACCCCAAAACCTCAAAACCTCAAAACCTCAAAAAAAACCCCAACCTCCTCAATACTCTCCCTATACCAAGAAGAATGTAGAATTTAAGAAGTTTAGGTCATAGAGTAATACAGATCTGTGCATAATATTGATTCCTACACTTTTAAATTTTTTTTGCAAGTTGTACATGTAGTTACATTGTATTTGCTGAAATAAAGGGATGAATTGTTTCTAAAAAATTATAGGAAATGAGCTGTTAGAAAAAAAAAAAAAAACACCAGACTTATCTGTCCATGTATTCTATTGTTACCTTGACATTCCCATTTTTTTAAATAAAAAAAATATGATCAAATATGCAATTAAAAAAAAAATAAAAATCACCCATTCCACTTATTAAAAGCTGAATTTAAAAAAAGAGTGGTAAGGAATACATCTGCTTTATGGTTGCTATAGCACTGTGCATTTCACCTAACCTCTTCTAAAAGTTCCTGATTTCAAGGTTATATTAAGTGTCTTACTATATTATTATTATAAAAAAAGATTTTGACCCCAATGCACTGGTAGAAAGCTAACCATTTTCTCTTTGAGTGCCAATTACTTTGTACAGATGTACCTTCGGGCCTCTTTGATTCAGTGTGCAACCCACAGATAGAAAATGAGTCCTTTAACTTTTCTATACATACATGTCTGGCAGTATTTTAAAAGGGAGACAACTGTCATCAAATAATCATTTCCCCCCCTTTTTAACAACTGCAAACAAACCCAAAATTCCAATTACTATCTTTGTATTACAAGACTAGTCAGAACAATGGAAAAAAAGAAGTAAAAATCCCCCTTTTTTGTTGCAGTTGGGACAGTAAAGGAAAAAGAAGATTATGTGCTGTGAGGCATTTTAGATCTTTAGTGAGAGATCACTATTTCAGACATAATATCAGGTGAAAAATAAAGCCTCAGGAAGTTATGAGGTCTTACCTACAGAAACCTGTTTAACAAATCTGTACAATCTGATGAAATTCCACAAGATTGTTGCTGGTTTTCCCTAATGAAAACAAAACCTGAAGCAGACCCATCCTCAACTAGTCCACAAAGCACAGAATAGAAAACTACTGTAGGAACAGGAAACTGCAGCCAATATCTTACCTTTTATAGCTGTCTTTGAATGTGGAAAACATTCATTTTGATACAGGGCTCACGTTCTATTTGCTTTTGCTTAATAATAATACTCCCATTCGTTACTTGCAATTCAGCTAATACATATATCCCATATCTATAAATTATGGGTCTGCCTCCTCTCTTTGGTGTTTTTCCTTCACACCAGAGTGGAATGAAGAATTACAATAGAAGTGAAAATGTCTGAGATGAGGCAACTTCATTCGGACCTTAAAGCACCTTTATAGGTGTCAGTAAATCCTGCCACAGGAGTTCTTAATCATTAAGAAAACTTTCTGCTTTTATTCAAACCTCCCCAGAGGATATGATACATTTCAGCTGATAAAATTGGAGACAGTTTGTGTCTCTTTGCTTTCTATTGCGTGGCACAGCAGCAGCTTGCAAGTATATAATTTTCAAATTTAAAACCAATCGATTGGACCCTTTATTCCAAATACAATTGCAGCTGTTGAATGAATGMGGAAGAAAGGACTACTTTGTAACAACTATTTCTCACTTCTTTATATCTGTCTTCCAGCCAGTACTCACCAAACAAGAATAGGAGTCATTCAATCTGTGATCCAAGGTCTGCCTCTGAAGCAGTCTAAAGAGGGAAGCATGGTCAAATTTGCAGGGATTAGCAGAAATAAACTCATCCATGCCATGTTTCTGGCCACGGTCTGTATCTGTTATACAAAGGAAAAATGTGCAGAACAAAACATGAGTGTGTGTTTAGACTTAAAAACACAAGTGTACACATAGCAYATAAGTTTCAGCATCTATGCTTTCTTGAAAATATCTCAAAGAAATAACTCATATAGAGAGATGCTTGCAGTTAACCTATTATAGTCTTGATCTTTTAATCTGAAAATATTATTTCTGAATTATTTTTCTATCATGCCAATCTATGCAGTGTAACAGTGAAAAAAAATGTTGACCACTGACAGATAAACCAAAATTTAGAAAGAAATTTTTGTGCCATAAAACACAACACAGTACATTAAAAAAGTTTTAAAGCATTGTTGTCTAGTGAGCTCTGAAAATATTTCAATTTAAAAACAATGCTCTGAGTAGCAAAGAAAAATATTCTGTAATTTCCTGCTTTTGTAAGGCTCTCTTTCTAATTTTAGCATAATAACCACAAAATATTAAAAAAAAAAAAAGAAAAAAACTAAAAAACCCTGAACAGGTTTATGCATTTATTTCCACAGAAAAGAAAGAGCATCTTTACTGCCGTTGAAAGTACCACTTAATAGAAATATTCATCATGGCTTGAAGCCTACTTCTCAAATGGCAAACTGGAGCAGAAATGAACACACTGGCTTGAGCTAGGTCATTTCCAGCCTTCTTTTTGTACTCGGCTTTTAATGAGACAAACCTTAATGTAGTAATGGCAAAGAGCTCCTTCAACCTTCCAGCAAAGTGTACTGAAAAAGGGAGCAGCATTTTTGTGTAAATACATTGAGAAAACATACCATCCCAAATGGCACTTCAATCAAAGGCCCAAATTTATTGTTCTTCACAGATTGCATCTTTCAACGCCTTTAAACCCCGCGGGTTTATCAAAAGAGAAGCTCTAGTGATTGCTTTCATTAATGCTATGTTTTGTCAAAGTCCTCAATGTGAATTATCTATCTAGTATGGACAGAAAAAGCCTTACAGTGCCCAAAAGGACTAGTTATGTATTAGCACATTAGCTGTCTTGGATTCTATAGACTGTACTGGGGTGAACAGTCCTATCAACTTAAAAATTGACTTATCTTTTCAATAGGGTCTCAGCTCTTTGTTCCTTTAAATTCAAACCTAGGTCTTTTTATATTCGTTACCAGAAAAGTATAGATCTAAGTGTATCCTAAATGCAATTTTGAAAACCTGCATAGTAGAAATCTAAAATTTCTAAAGAAAGGAGACAAAAGTTTATTGATTAAACCCAATTATAGAGTCAGGTTCATAATAAAACTCAATATTGATCTGTGGGCATGATGCTAACATAATCAGTCACATTTAGAAATTTAGCCCCAGATCATATTGATCCATGTCAAGTCCAACTTTCAGCTGTATTTGTGGATGGGAGAATTATTTAATTCAAGCTGAAGGATCTGCAACATCAAATCCTAGAAAGATGCAGAAACTAATTCATATCACTTGACTTTGCATTGTCAAAGCAAGAGTCACATCCATGTGACAGATTTCACCAAGGTGGATGTAGCAAATAAACAGTATGACAATATGTCAGTGGTGTAAGGTGTGAGACCATCATCCCAGAGAAACAGCAGCATGTATTTTAAATGGTTGAAAGATCTGTAGCATATGTAATTACACAGATTAGCAATATTTCAATGACCATGAGACTGGCCTATCCTTGATGACAAACCAAGCTCGTATTTTTGACACAGATACAGGAAATGCTCTCTCTTAATTAGTGCAATTTAACTGTATTTAAACACGCTAATTCAMAGATAAACAACTGATATCAACACTACATGATTACAAAAGTACCAAACAACATATGAAGTTATAGTTTCCAAAATGTCCAAACACAAATAAAACTCTATGAAACCCATTATATTTAATTTTCAAGTGACTGATTTCAACATTACTGATAAGTTTTCCTTATAAGAATATCAGTTTTATCAAGAGATTTTTATAGCAAAACAAATGACAAAAATGAAAAAGTATTAATACTTCTTTTTGCCACCATGTATAAATTATACAAAGCTGAATCTTTCTTAAACTAACCTTTTGCTTTTTACTCTGGTTAACCATAGAAATATAAAAATTGCCCCTTTTTTAAGAGAGAAGATCTAAGTACTGACAAGTAATTATTTTGAAATCAGGTGACTGGATGTTGCAAATGAAACAAGTCCAACATACTGATACAGTATCCAGAAGATCATAATGTTTAAGGTGACCTACTGAACACAACACAGCTTGCAAAAGCTGAATTTGCTATTACATAATTTGGGCAAAATGAACAATTGCATTGATTTTAAAGTATAAATATTTTTAATATTTAATTCTGAAAGAAAGATCCATGGCTATTCATCTTTTTGAGTGAATCAATCAGTACAAATAACATTGTCAAACAGTAACAGAAGATCTGTTACC
Source organism: Malurus melanocephalus (assembly GCF_030028575.1). NCBI lineage: Eukaryota > Metazoa > Chordata > Aves > Passeriformes > Maluridae > Malurus > Malurus melanocephalus. Next base: position 1,195,441 of record NW_026623243.1, read on the forward strand.
AAATAAATTTTAGCAACAGAAAAACAACTAAGAACTTACCTTTGCCAGCTGTAGGCAAGCAGGAAGTAACAGAAAAATAGATCTAGTGTAATACATTTCATTTTTGTTTATTGCTATGATATACAAACAAGATAACTGGCAAATATTTTAAAACAAAATGGAATTTAAAAAAATTAAGATCTTGAGCAGAGTTTTTGAGGAATTCATAAATGTTATGACTGTGACTAAAAAGGYTACTTAAGACCCTATTTTAAAAAATTGTTAGAGTGATTAATTTTTTCAAATTTCTACACAAATGATCATTAGCTGTCTGGTTCGAACAACAAGCAAATGAAAAAGGCAAATAAGGTGCCTTGTTTAAGAAAAAAATACAAAAATACAAATCCACTTTTTCAATCTTGGAAAATATTGCAAAGATATTTGGGGAGAGCTTTGAAGCAGTAATATTTCTCTTGCTTTTTCACAATTAGTTTTTCTTCCCTTCTTAATGGAATTTGTTGCCATGCTTTCCAAGTTGCCTTTAATTCAAAATCATTGTTTGTGTATTATTTCCATGCTGCACTGCCTGTTTCAGGTTGTGGGTTTATTTCTTTTGGAAACTGTTAGCCAAAAAACTACCAACTTTTTTTTGGATCAAGATAGGACAAATAAATACATTTTCAAATGATGATAAAAACAAACAAAAGCTATTGCAGGAGTTTTAGCATGTCTTTGGGAGTTCTCTTAGACAAGGATATTCATTTTGGCAGAACAGCATTCTGAGTATGCCTTTTGCCACCTTTGTAAGCAGCTGTCGATTTTAGTCCAGCTGCAAAGGCTATAAAAATCCTCAATGATTCAGCAGAGTTGACTGAACTAAGACTACCAAGAATTTCATGTTTATGGCACATTATCTAGTAGTTCTAGCATCCCTCTACAGCATCTCTCCCCCGTTCCAGCCCAGAAGCAAATACACATTTCCTGCATCATCTCCTCTGTGCTAGAGTGAACCACAGGCACTGGCCTTGCAGAGTGGTGACCTACTTCTTTCTGTGGCTCTCAATGACATCTCTGCTTGAGTTTAAACATCGTGAAAACAATCTGAACTAGCTCAGGCAAGCAGGAAAGAAGACCAGGTAGAGCCAAGCATTTTAGTACGATGGGGATTAAAAAGATTTAAAGACTAAGCCTAGTAGGGTAAGAACTGTGACTCTGTTACAGAAGGGGCTGGAACTGGTTGGAAAAGACAGTGGTAAGACATGCATTACACTCCTTCAAGTGCCACTCRAGACAGACAGTGACAGCTTACATTGGGAACATTTTGACTCCTGGTCATTGACCAGGACTCCAAAGTGCTACGTGCTTAGAAACACAGGCCAAAGAGGCAATCTATGACCCCAGAACTTTATAATTTAGGTACCAGACCATGAAATATCTTCTGCAGAGAAAGTGGCAGAGAGTGAGAAAGAGCAGGCCCATTTGGCCAGACTGTCAGGCTGGGGATACCATACTGACTGATTGCCAGTATTTTGTTGAAGGGTAGATTTGAAGAGGATAATAGGTAGTTTTTACATGTTTCTGAGTAGCACAGAAGGGAGCAAACAGGTGACTTACTGACCACCTAAGGTGGTGGAGGCTGGTGTTAACATGTTCTTTCTAGAAGGGAGATAGGGGTGGTTGGAGGCAAGCAGGAAATGGACATAAAGGGGATGGGGGAACATGCAGGGAAAGTGGAGTTACTCCACTCTTTCAAATGGCAAAAGGGTTATGATGGACATAAAGCTGTAAAGCCTGCTGAGAAAACCATGACAAATGAAAAAAAAATATTTTATTTGTTTGTTTCTAAAAATGTAAATAATTGTAAGAGATWTTCTCTGAACTCATGAGGGTGTAGGTTCAGAAAATTTGCCTTTGTATTTCTTCATTAAGACATGACAATCTGCTCATGTGCTGCTTTTATCTCCTGCATAATGACCAAGTTATTAGCAGTGCTCAGCACTCCAGCAGCATACTTTCCAACTGTATGAATATAGCTCCTAATACATTGGTCATTACGAAAGGGGTCCCTTCCTGAACCTTTATGTGACTCCGATGAATCTGATGATTGATCTGATGAATTGGTGCTTTCCCTGAAACATCAATGTTCTTGGGAAACTTCAGGCTATTCTACAATCATGCATCCTTAAACACGCTTTGCATTCAACATGCCTATGCAGAGCAATGGAACTGAAGATCAGTCTCTTTTTCTTGATCAGTGCAGACATTAGCCTGTCTTTGCTTCTGTTTTGGAGTCACCTAATACCACAAAACAGCAATACAATTTGCTTAGAGATGAAGAAATTGGCTAGTATACATTTTGAAAGTTGGACAGGAACAACAGTAGTTTGATTCTGTTAAATGACAACTTTCAAATGCTTTTTATAATGATCAAGRAAATTTCAGGATGAAAGAAGATATTTTATGAACACAATATMKAAAAACATTGAAACATGTCTCCTCAAGGTGCCTTTTTTCTACATCCTACAGTTTAAAGGTATTAATTTTCTCCAAGTTACTGAAAATTCTTTTTGAACATTTTATCAGGGTGAGTTGATTTTTCATCTTAGAGAATGGAGAAGATGGGGACATGGTTTAAATGTCATTTACTGAAATTTGTTTTTCAAAGCCCAAGTTGGTTTTCTGTGTGCAGAGGTGGCATTGCAAGATGTACTGTAGAAATAAAAACAATGTGATCTTGTATTGGCTGGAAATGCTTAAATTATATATTAAATGGAAAATATAAATCATGAAAATAGTAATTGACAAATTATCTGGTCAAAWCTGTATTTCCTAATACTAAAAATCTATCATACTAAAGAAGAAAAAATTGGAATCTAATTTATATGCTGACTCTTAAGTACTTGGATTTRTATCTTGATTAAAAATAAAAGACAYTTAGCTTCATGCAAACATTTTTCTAAGGGGAAAGAATATGAACTTCTTGTGAAACTCAATGTATTTAAATGTGACAAAAGGTCAGCTATAGATTCTTCTTAGGAGTAAAAGAGTCTCTCAAGAAAATCAGCACATTATATATTTAAAGGAAGTAGGAATCCCAGGAAACTATGTAAAGTTATACATGAAAACCCTCCTTCTTGCAGTTGCTTAAAAACKGATTAATTTGATGATGCATATTTCTACTTCCCGAACAAAAAATTTTTCCGCATTTAGACAGAATTTAGCTACTACAGAAATCAGTCAAACAATGGTCCTAAACCTCACATTAAATTAATTCCACAAATCACTATATTGCAAAGAATTTTATGCATTATTAATTATGAATTGTTTTGTGAAATATTACCAAATATCAACATTGAAATGCATTAGCCACAGATTATTTATATACAGTTTAYTTATATCAGTTTGTGTAAGTAGAGACATAAGCATGACAGAAAAATACACAATATTTGAGGCTTTTGACCTTCCCTTAAAATGTCTTTAAAATAATACTTATTTTTTCTRTGGTTTCCACCTAAGAACTATAGTCACTCTAAAATAGTGTCCAAAATAATATCAAGATGGGACAATTTTGCTGTTTAATTCTTTAACGCTATCAGTAATTTTATCTCTGAAAACATAACTTCAGTATATCCAAAATTGTRATTCTTTTTTGTACCTTTTTCTTTCTATAATTTGCATAGCCCTSTAGTCAAAGTTTTCCAGTTGCTTTCACTTCCAGGTAAATGCTGTGTCCAAAACCAGGAGCAATTCCTTGGCCACTACTGACAGTGGCCACTTCTTTTGTACTTTCTAACTGGCACAGATGAAGTTGAGACATTAGGTGTGAACACAATGAGCTGCCACCACTCAGCACAAGCCCAGCTCACTGGGAGGAGGTGAGTGGAAGCTCTCCTTGGCAGTTGCCCTGCCTTTGCTTTTGAAACGTTAATTCCATCCCACTTCAGCTTAACACCACCATAATGAAACATTATTTCACTAAATGGTTCAGATTAATTCCCTTCCAAATTGTCTCAGAGTAAAAACAGGCGTCAGTGCTTTTGTGAGGCTAAACTTTTTTCCAAGGATCTTCACAGCTCAATCAGGATTTTAGATAAATATTTCTAAATTTAATGAGCACATTTCAGTGTTTTCTAATCATAAAATTGTATAAGATTAGAGGATGAATAGAAGGCCATGAGACTGATAGGAGGACTGAGGGAGGAGAATGGGTTTAGGTGGACCTGTTACAGACTTCGGACATAAAACCAAGCTTAGTCTAAAACATGTATCTCCCCTCTATCGCTGTACACTTGCGGTTATATGAAAATGATGATTGATTATTGCATACAGTCATATGACATTGCAGAAATTTGATGGCTGCTACAAGGATCCTTGGATTGCACTCAGCCTCTGTAAAAACATTAAAAAACCCATACATGCTTCCTGTGTGCAGATATCTACATGAAAGAATACTTTCAAAGAGATATGAATATTTAAAGATATGTTTAATATATGCTGTTTACCCTGATTTCTCTAAAACAATATTTTCCTCAAAGAAAAGSGATGAAAATTTAAACCTGAATAATTTAAATAATTTTTAATGTTATTTAATATTACACTATTTCCCAAAAAAAATTAGCATCTAGTGCCTTTCAACTCACAGCGTACTGTCTGCATAGCAATTTTTAGGTAACTAATGCATACACTGTATGATAAAGTTGACCCAAATCTATAACAATTCTGAGAAYAGATTGATTCTTTTTTATTCAACACAACACTGGCTGGCTAATGAAAAATATAATGCAAACCAAACACTGTCTCCATGGTAATATGTGGGTCAATTGTAAGGAATATGAARCTAATTGCTGTATTTTCATGGATTATAATAAAAATAATGACCTGCAAGTCAGGATATCCCTTGTTGTYAATAATAATCTGAGTTAAAGAGCTTCTGCCTAACAACGAACTGCAAAGCACATTTGCCTCATGAATAAGTTCTGCTTAATTAAACTTCTTGGAGGGAACAGCTACATATTTTACCACCTATACCAAAAGCAAAGGAGAAAAGAAAACAAAAGCCAACTTACAAAGTGGGGATGTATCTGTGTTGGCATTGCCTCCTTTAAGATTCATCTTCTGAGCTTGACTTGCAGGAACGGGCTTGTAAGACTGACCTGTGGCTCTGTACATAGCTTGAACCCAGAGTATTCTATCCTGCTCATCGTCRCTGGCAAATATCACGGTATCGCCTTCTTTAACAGCATTGAAAAACATTCGACCACCCTGAAGACCTGAAGCAGTAAATAAGAAGGTAATCTTGATAAATACAAGTCACTTCTGAATCACCATCAATGTTTATTATATTATTGGGTTTACTCTGAGTATGTGTGTGTGGAGGGGTATGTTAAAATATTTTGTAAGTATTTATGACCTAGAAATAAGATAAATATAGAGCTGTAAGGATCAAATAATAATACATGGAAGTAACGTAAGTAGAATAAATATATAAGTGACAAGAGAAAATATTTACATGRCTCCACTTTCAACTCAGCTCCAACGTATTTCTTACTCATTTTCTCTGGGTCAAATGCTATTTTTTAACATATTTTCTTTCTTGGAATTATTTTCTTAGCTGAAAGTCCCTGCCAACTTTATCTCTTATTGAACAGACAGCTCCATACCTCTTTTCAGTGCTGGTCTTCCTTAGTCTTTTCTCATTTCAGTAGTTTTTTTTTCCTCAGAGCATGTAATGAGAACAGCACGCAATACTCAATGTGACTGTGCTCGGGATTTCTTTATTACAGAATTGTTTTGGTTTTCCAAACACCTTCTGATCATTGTTTGCCTTCTCAATTGTTCTAAACACTGAGCCAACATTTTCAAAATCAATCTTCAATATCTCAGAAGTCTCTTAATTTCGTAACCCTGCATTGCATAGGTGGAATTGTTTTTTGCTGCTTGTGTAACTTTGATTTCCCTTTGACATTTTAATATTAACTTGTGCAATGTTCTCTGATACCTCCAAATTTATTTTTGATTACTATGAGTAATTTGTCTATCAATCACAAGCACTGTCATAATTTGCCTTCTTTTCTAAATTATTTATGAACATACTGTACACGACAGTACACATGCCACCCCCATCAAAATAAGAAAAGGAAATTCACTTTTTTTTTTTTCTTGTATTATATGTGGTCTTACAATGTTTCAGGAAACTTTACAGTAAAGTTTAGAGCTCATTAGCCTTAAAACAGGCTTCTTTCCAAAAGTACGATTTTTCATACCAGAATGTGTTAGCAGAATAATTGCCAAAGAGCCTTGGGATTTTTTGCTGCTAGATCAAAACAAGAAAATTGAATCAACTATTTTACACAAACATACTGGGCTTCAGTATCCTACTTCAAAATCATGGAAAGTACCTGTGTGAGGAGCTGTGTAATCCACAGTGTATCCTTCCAGTTGCATCAGYTCCTGAGGCTCAGACTTCTTTTCTCTGTAACTGCACATTGCAAACGTGTACTGGCTAACCTGAATAAGAAAATACTTCTAAATTACTGAATTGCATTCCAGAACTGTTTAAAAAATGTACCATGGTTTAAATTAGCATTCATTTGCACTGAATAAATAAATACTTTTCTTTTTTTCTTTTCCAGAAGTATTTACAGTTAAAACTTCTCATTCTTTCCCCTTTCTGCCAAAAGGAATGAAAAAAACCCCAAACAAAATAACACATAAACACATGTCTCTGCATTTTCCTGAAATACATTTTGGGCTGATGCTTTATGAAAAAATGAAGGGAAGCCATTTAGGTTCTGGTAGGGAAAACACTTGGTATTGTAGTATTGACCAAATTTTTCAGTATACTGTAAGAGAAAAAAAGGAATATATTCCAAGAAACTGAAAAAACAAGGACTTTTATGCATAAAAGTACTGTTTGCAGAAAGAGTGACACAATTATCTTGTAACTGGAAAAAGGAACATATACTCTGGCCAAATCTAGCTAATGATGGGAAGCACCAAAACTTTCAGTTTGATTTTATAATCTAATTTCTGTACCTCTTGCATCTATGTTCTCACCCACCTCCGGCTTGCTTGGCTCACTAGATAAAGTACTATATAGTCCAAACAGCTTGCAGCCTATATGAACAGCATTGGTTACTTTTCATCAAGTACAATTATAAAAAATATAATAAAGCAATGAGAAAAGAATGTGTCACCAGGAGGTTTTTGACTCTGTAGACAGAACAGAAAATTATAAGGAGAGGTGAGTAAAAAGTGACTGGAAAAATAAAGAATTATAAAGAAAGAAAAGTAATAACTGTGAGAGGAAAAGCAATCACTGAAACGAAACCAAAGTGTTTCCAGCCTTACATGAAGAGCTGAGAAGATTATAAAAGATGACCAGAAGCAAGACCATATGAGTCTSTGAACACTTGAAACTTAAGGGAACTGAAAGTATATGCATCTCTAAAATTCCCATTTCCAAGGACTTTAGGATACCTGGCTGACAGACTTCTTTTGAACTAAAATAAGGTTTCTTAGATCTGTAAAATTATGCAAGGATTTATGGATAGGGAAGGCGCTCATCTGATACATGATGGATAATCTTAATTTCAACTGGTGACTGCTCAGAGAACTTATCTAAATTTATTGTTTTGGCTATAACTTCAGAAACGATCCTTTTTGAAGTAAAATTTGGATAGCTGATTTTGGCTTAGTTCATGTATTTATTGATGCTGTACCTTTACTCTCTGTAAAATACAGATTTTTTTTTGAAATTAAGGATGGAATACTATTATCTGGCAATGCTCTGAAAATATTTCATTATTTTATGTATTGGGGCTTTTTTGAAGCAGGACTGTGTTATGCTACATGTATGCAGCTCATGGTGACTGAACTTGCCCTAGCACAGCCTGTACAAGTAAAAGGAGCAGGTGTAACAGCTCTTGCTGCAAAATGGCCATCGGCCCTCAAATGCCAAACTGATGGCWCCAGAACCACAGCAGGAGTCTACAGGGGACAGAAATTAAACATAGCTATTTCAGTTTCATTATTTCCTTAGCTAAGCAAGGCAGTTTTACCAAAGATAAGAATTTGAGAAACTCTGTCAGGTGACTGAAACTGAGTGCCAGCTTTCCACATTAGATTTGGTACATTTGCTTAAGTGGGCATACCAAAACCAGGCTAAATATACATAAACACAAAAGACAATCAATCCCATCCAGAAATKCAGATTTTCAGGCCACATGGGCCTATTACATGCAGCCAGCCTATCCTCCAGCATGAACGGCACAGCATCATTTCACCTCACTGTTTGTATGTTAARCCCACAGTTTTGCTTTCATTCATAATTACACATATTTCGTTACACACCTATTTTAGAAATGACTGTGTTTTGGTTTAAAGATTTTAAGTTATGCTGGGCTGAGAGGGCAGGCCCAGCACGCCCAGCCCTGGGCACAGGCGGAGGGTGGCCCGGCATGTGGGAGCGGGAGGCAGCACTGCCATGGCACCTCTGGGGATGGAGGATGGCCCCAGGAGGCTGAAATGGAGCCCTGGGCTGTGGGCAGGGACAGTCAGGGATGGTGGGCACCTCTGGRGGAGACTCTGACAGGGTTCATCCCTGTACCACGCCATCTGCTCCAGGCCTGGCAGTGGCATTGTCTCTGTCACTGCTTGGCTTTCCCTCCTTACAGTCCCAAAACCACATTTGCCCTCATGCACAAGCATGGAGGGAGCTTTAGTTAGTCACATAACTCTAAATCCTTTGCAATTAGCATTATATTTCATGAGAGCTTCCTCCTTTATTTGCAAACCAAACTACAGTCTTAATTTTTGATACTTGGCATTGTAGTAAAAACATTTCTCTAATTACTCCATTTGATTGACTGAAATAACCTAACAAGGACCCACATTCATCTCTCACATTTTCATGCCAACAGCTCCACATAACCACATGGTACAGGCAATCTGAGCCACAAAAAGGGAAGGTAGCAGACACTAATCATGGAAATGCATAAGATGCCCATATTTTTCATATTTCTTCAGCTGAAATGTTTTTCAAGATAAGATTGTGGAAGGTCTGGGCTATGTATCTTTCTTAATTTTTAATCTCGCCTCTATTACAAGACAGACATTATAATGCTGCTGATTTTACTTTATCAAACAYTGCAAATGCAGTTTCTTATTTTAAAGAAACTATCAGTCACAACTGATGACTTCATATTTTTGTTGAAAATGAGACACTTTAAAGTTTTTTCACCAAGGAAACAGAAAAAACTCCAGAAAACTTTGCTGGGGAAAAACTTTTCAACAAAATAAAGAAACAGAGAACTTGCCTCATTTATTTACACTTGCAGCCTCTTAAATCCTTTTCCTTATGGTCATTGGTGGCTGCTACCATTTGCCACAGAGAGAATCACAAGCACAACCTGAAATAATAACTTTCTAACTTTTTAATATAGATCTCTGACTGGGTGTAAGCATATTATTAATAGTTAATGGAGGTTTAATTAGCTTTGCCTAAGAATTCAGAGAAATAGCATAAATACTTCATTAAATAGTGGGTATTCAAAAGTCAGGACTATGTACAACATATTCTCAGAAAAAAAAGCAGAATCAAGACATCTTCTTGAACGGTAATCCTGACAGAATTAAAGGCAATCCCCTTCTTACAACTGCATTCACTTGTATTTTGTTATTTTCCAGATGTCCACACACCTGACTACCAGCTGTTCTACCTATTTGATAACATGGTGGAAAATCAACAACTTATATGACAGATAGGTAGAGAAATGTGAATGTGACTTATGAGGAGTGTCACTAAGGGATGTCCCCACAGGGCACAAAGACCCTGTTTAATGYGCTGGGAGGAAGTGTTACTGCAATCCTGGAGGCTGATTCTGTGATGTCTGCTACAGGCCATCATGGGCAGCGCACTTCAGGAAATCAGCAGCAAGAATTAGCCTGCGTGGCTGATGTGTTTAGAAAAAAAAAAAAMCATGGAAAAAATGACTGACTTTTCAAACATTAGACCAGATGAAATTAAAATGACAGAAGTGGATCTGCATTCTGATTACTGGAGGAAGATATCATCAGCCAATAAATGAAGTAAAACTCATCAGGTCCAGCTGAAGCTTTTTAACGAACATGTTATGGCCCTGACTTTTTCTGGTTTTAACTTAAAAACCTTTTAGAGAAGTGATTGGATAAAAGGATAAAAATCAAATATAATTAAGAGGTTAAAATTTCCAAATACTGTTACTTTTGTATAACTTTGATCTATTCTTTCAGAAACCATTAACAACTTGTAATATGTGCAGCAATAATGACGGTGCATATTACACACATCACACTCCTCAAAAATCAACATTCTTCATCTGATGTCACAACTGAGTTACATTTCCAAAGTATGTGTAAATCATACTGATAGCCTCTGTCTAGCAATGATAGCACTGAATTTCACGTCCTTGATATTTCACCAGTGCAAGCTAAAAGTTAATATACAGAAGAAGACTCGTCAATATGTCAATAATATATCAATACAACAGACTGGTTCATTACTGAATGCTTATTTCACATGTATTGACTTCAGCTTATTGCCAGTGAATGTACCACAGCAGGACTATATAAATGAGCCAGAGCTGTCTGGACACTAAATATTGATTTGACATTGTATTTTTTATATAGCTTTATTGACTTGATAGCTGTTTTAAAATGAAATAGATGACTAAATCCCATCACAGTAGGAAAATTCCTGTAATATTCTCCTCCAGTATTTTGATTTCAGCATAGGCAGCAGAGAATGGTTAAAATTAACTTGGCCAGAATAAAGGGGTGTCCCAGATGATGGCTCCATATTTCATRCACATTAAGAGTATTAGATGTCTCTTAGATGTACAGTTTAAAAATCAGATGATACCTGTGCCTTAGAGGACAAGAACAAGTTCATTCTTTTTGTGAAACAAGTGACAGGTAGGATAAGTGTTAAAGAAAAGCATGATGGACAAGGGAGCATGTAGACTTAGTGTTTTACTTTGCAACTTGAAACTATTTTCTGTTCACATCCATGCCTTGACAACTGTACTATACAGAGATCTTCCCAACAAATATTAACAGTCACAAAATGTCCTCACCTTTTTACAAAGGACTTAGGTAAAATCAGAACCCAAATGAATTCTGTAGACTTTCCAGAATCTCCTTCAAATACTCTTGGCTTTTAACATTAATAAAGAACTTGTTGAGTAACTTGTTGAGCAACTTTTTTTGCAACCTTATGATTTTAATCACTTAGGAGTMCAAGGAGACCAGGTGAGTGTGACTGACAGAGTGAGCAAAAAAATCAGGTTTTCTGTAAAGTAGTTTAGAAGTTTTTGCTCTTAAAAAAGCCTCATTAACAGGCTTCAACCTTTGTATGATAATTAGGGAGAATCAGATTTAAAGAGTTTTCTGTCAATAAAGCAGGAGACAACAGCATTCTCTGAACTGACTGTGAAGAACATCAAGTGTAATTTGAAGACAAGCACAAACAGAAAAACATTATATTTTTCCAAAGACTCACAAAAAATCAYGAATTTCTCTTTTAAGCACTCAAAATCTACTATTCTATTAAACTCAAGTCAGTATCAGGATTTACTAGCATGTGAAAATACTTACAGTTCCAGGGTTGGACAAAAAATTATAAARTAGGAGTCTAGCATATTTCTGTGGCCAAGAACAATTGCTACACCATATTTTCTGTAACAATTATATAATTTTACCCAATATAATGTTGCAAGGAAGAAAAAAAATATTACAAAAAATCACAAAAGTTCTTAATAGTAATTATTGCTGCTTTAATTTCAAAGCCAAGAAATATTTTTTGAGACAGAATCAATGAAGCAGTAAGTTCCATGTTGTGAAATATGGCTTTATTTTAAATTGAGTACTTGTAGAAAGCTGTCAGCAGACTATTACAAGGACACAAAAATTTCATCTGGAAATTTCTAGATTTCAGTTGAAATATCATTCAGTGTAGGGACCCATTTGTATATATCTATAAAATTTGGTCACATTTATGTTTACTATGTATTTAAATTTAAAAAAAAGAAATAAAGCTTGATGTCTATGCTGCAAGAAGCTTGGAGTAGTACTGCCTATGTTTCCTGAAGATACTGATTTACAAATTACTTCATACATAATTTATAGCCCAAGAATTATTTTATTGAAATTTCATGGCTGGCTACTAACCTGAACAAGCACAAAGTAGCGTTTTTTCCACCGCTTCCATACCTTCTGTCCTAGAGCATACAAATATCTGCAAAGGAAATAATAAAGGGAGTGGTTTTCTGTTAATAAGAAGCATTACATTAGGAGGACCAAACACATATCGGTGTATTAATTTGCTGTGTCTACTGAGCTGCTTCTTCAGTGTTGTCATATGCAGAAAGTGATTTTTCTTCTGTTTACTCAAACCATAAAAATGCAAAGACAWTCCTTTTCACTCAAAATAAGACAAAAGCCAGAAACAAATGACCTCATGTTTGCAAAGATTAACCTGCTTATCACTTCTATTTCATCAGTTTCATCTGAAAAATAGAAAAAGTATCTTAAAGTAGAACACTTTTGATTACACAGAAATACTGAATGTGAGAAAAGTTAAAGTCTCCAACAGTTTTTATTCCATTTGGTTTCCACAGGTTTGTTAGTGTTTATTTAGTCTGTGGGAATTCAGTCCCAGTGATAGCTTGATAAAATGCTCACATAACACAATGTCAGCGGATACACAAGATTAATTTTTTTTCAGAGTAAACTAGAATCTAATTTCCCAAACAGAAGCACTTCACTATAAAGACYCTTGGATGACAAAAACTCCTTGTCACCTTAGCAATTTCCAGGCTTTGAATCAGAGGATATAATCAGGAGTATCAACCAGTGAGATGAGAAAACTACAGATGCTGAAACTGTTTGGTGGTAGAGAGAGCACACTCATTACCCAAGAATTTGCAGTGAGTTTTCTGGCATTATAGTGACTTTTTTTTCTGTCACTGTGGTCATGTTGCACTGTGAACAAAGACAGCAAGAAGAGAAGGATGAGAAGTGAGATTGTAAGCAAGATCCTATGAGTGGTAAGGATCTGATGGTGAAAACCTGACAGGAGAGCAAAATATTATGTATGAGACATCCCTTCTGGCTTCTGTCAAATACATCTAGTACAGCTAGGCTGGTCAAAGGCAGAACAATGTCTGCTAGACCAATGCGTGCAGGCTCCACAGGGCACTCTCCAGAGGATGCTGGTACATACATTATGAAGCAGCTATAATAACTAGGATGGGAGATGGTTGGTCAGATGATTGACAGATGAACATGAGCCTCTCTGATAAGAGAATATGGTTTGCTGCCCTCTACTCACTTCTGTGGCTTTGCTGTCTGGTAGTTTGCAACTCAGACAAAAAACAGAGCAATGAACCAACATCTTATGTGAAATGAGTAAGCAAGACACAGGCAAAACCTTTTGTTATGCCTGTCCTGGGTGTACACTCAAGCATATTAGGCATCCCCATATTAGGCATCATAAAGGACAAATTTGTGTCAAAAATAAATGTTCAGCATCCTGCTTATTAATTATTGTTAGTCCAATTCTATAGTAGCTCCTTTATTATTATGACACCAATGTTTGCCCTTCAACTCCTGCTACACCTGTGTTGAAGCTCTACCTTACTTGGTTACTCTGCTTTTTATTTGTAYGAGAGATAAGAAAATTTGCTTTGTGTACACAATTACCAGTTGATGTGGCCTCCTTCGAATTGTCCAGATCTTGCCACATTTTTTCAACCTCTTGATTCTGTAACTATTATAAATTCAGTGAAAAGAAAGGGTTATGTCAGAAAGGGTACAAAAAAGGGCCTATATGGTTTATTTGAAAATTTATAATGCTTTGCACTAAGGAAGCATCCCTCGGAGTATCATGAAGTGATAGTTTTTGGATTTTTTGTGATGTTTCAGAGGGAAACTGTCCCACAGACTGTGAACACCAGTTCAAATACACAGTCCTCCATAGCTTCAGCACAAAGACATCCTGACTGTATTCTCACCCCCTCGGCGTATCTTAAATGACRGCAGAGAGCCATAGACTAACAAAGGCTTGCTTGAGAGTAATCATGGTATCATCAGTGGTGASTAATCCTCAGTGATACTGACCTCATGTTCTAACAAACACATCAAAAAATGAGTAACACAACCTTAGAAACTTTATGTTAATCATTTTTCATCATTAACTGAACCAGCTATAGGAATGCATTTTTAAAATAAGAGGTCTTAAAAGAACATTTCTTATCAGACAAGGTGATCTTTTTAGATTACTTGGCTGCCTTTTAAATTATTTTTCATGTAAGACTTACCACTTATAGCTCTGCAGTACAGGCAGAAAAAATATAAGATACTATAAATTCAAAAGCATAAAATAAAAAGGCACATAAAAACAAATTAAATAGTAATGTGCATTTTCATTCCTCCTACAAATCACTTCCAACTAAGGTGCTAAATAAGAGCTTCCTTGGGAAACAAAGGAGTGGAACATTAGCTACCTAAACTTTAAACTTTAAAATTCACAAGTCTTACATAAGACCAGGTAACAAAGAAAATGACATTCATAGCACAAAGCTGGGATTTAGTGTAGAAATGCAAAGCCTTATGCTGTCTAATTTTATAAATTGCTATAAACACATAGTTATAATCTGATGTCAATAATCCATCTCCCAGAGCCATCTCTAGTGGTACCAGTTTTTTTCTAATGTACAGAAATTCAGCCATTTACAAGGGATATCTCCTGTGCTCATTTTAAATGTGCCTGCTCCTGAAAGATAAAGAGATTAATTCTTACTCAAGAACCTAACATTTACACCTAGAAGGACCCAACATCCTAGACTTCTAGACTTCTTTGAACTTCTTTCTCATTCATTTTCCATTAAAAAAAAAAAAAAAAAAAGAATAAAAGAGGGAAGCAAAGGATCTAAGGACCTTGTTATATTTAGACTGTAATATCTAGGATCTGTATAAACTGCAGTTGATATCTAGAACAGAAAAAATCTACAATAGCCAGTTATCAGCATTAAATGACACTTGGGTAGAAAATAATTAGGTTAACAGATTCAGRAGAGAACTAAGTTGAAGAGCATTTTATTTTGAAGATGGGCAACTGCATAATTTTTCAGGAGCCTCAGGTAAATGCTAGCACTGCAAACCAGAACAGAACTTCACGGCCATGAACTCAGAGTTGCAGCCTGCTGTTTCCCTACCCATAGGTGTAGCAGTGTTCTCCCAGAAGTCACAGTCGCTCTCTCCATCCAAAATATTGCACACAAAATGCACTGCATCAATTGTTCAGACAATTTTAGACATCCTCAACAGCAACAAGAAACACAGAACAGTAATTCATTCAAACACTGTACCTTTCTTTAGGTAAAATATTTTGTGCAATACAAACAGAAAACTGGTATTCAGGAGTAGCCAGTTCCATATTTCTAAACATTAACCACACCATTTGCCTCAATTTTTCTTGCTCCAATTTGGATTCCAAAGTTGGAATAATCTAAAATAATTAYAGAATTTTTAAAGTCCAGCCATATACAAGGAAGGAAGACACTGAAAAGCTTCCCTTGTATCTGATCACAATAATAGTAACTGCTTAGATTTGACTTCTCTTTAAGATCATGTATTGACAATGCTTAATAAATATTCTGCCAAGAAGCAAAGRATTGTGTTTCCATGTACATTGAAACATATATAGATGACAGGCTTTTATTTTGTAAAAATATACAATATAATAAATGAGATATGCACACATAACATCTACATCTGTACATATKCACATTAGAGAACTCATTAATAGTTAGTACACATCTGGTTGCCTTCTTCAATTTTCCTATATTACTCATATAATGTCTAGTAACTTAAGACTAATGCACCTGCTTTTATTCAGCACATAGAAAGTAGGACCTTGATCAAATATGTTAAGTAATTAAGTGTGACCCCAATGTTAAGATTTTCTAACATGTTTTGTAGTAATATGAAAATGCAACCAAGTATACAAACCATGAAATCACTTTTTGGAGACTTTTTCTCATWAAAAAAACAGTTCTGCAACCTTMTTTTCTTCAGCACTACTTAATACTGCTTTCTTTCTCTTCACTCACTCCCGAATTAAAAAATAAAAATCAGATTTTCATGAAGTCACAGATTTACATGATTACATCTCACAGYGCTCACATGGTACAACCTCACCCCCCCATGTAATATTTAAAGTTAATTTTCCTCGAAAACAAATAAAAATACAAAAAATTACATTTCCACTACAAAACACAGAAACACCTAGATAAAAATGTTTTATATATCATCCTGTCTCAGTCAGTATAATTTTCGTCTCCAGAAATGGAACAAATAAAATGAACAACCATTTACTTAAAAAAGTCTGGGCATCACCATATTGTAATTACATGAAGTTTGAATATATCTTAGAGTACATTTCCTCATGCAAAAATGTAAAACCATATTGCTAAATATTATAGCTCATTTTCAGTTAGGTGGTGACATAAAGGAARGAATATGGCAGTTTATTTGCTCTAACTCCTCACCTCACTGCAAAAGTGCAGGGTTCTACTTTTTGATGAAAAAAATCAGCACTAATGAATAGCTGAAAAACATAATTGTGTGTGGAATACCAAAGCTATTCACTGTGGGAGAAATGAGAATACACTTACTACTTCTACAGAGATCATTTTTAGACCAGCCCTTTTATTCTAAGGAATGAAGCAATCTATCTACATCTTGAATGATAAATTCTCTACTTGTAAAAGGCTTCATTTATCACAAACAATGAAAAAAATATATGGAGAAAAATCAATACATGTAGCAGTTTAGTCCAGCAAAGGCCTTTCTTAAAGAGAAACCTCAGTCAAGGTTGAAAGAGCAATTAATGCAGTCTCAAAAATCTGGGCCACTCTGATAGAGTTCGGTTAACATGTGGCAGAAGTAATCATCCACTTGTGAAAATGATTTTCAGTTCATTCTCAAACACCTTTCAGACACTCATGATCCCATTTAACTGACAACAATACAGGCTATCCGTGGGCATCATTGCATTCGCTCAGAGAGCCAATGGGGACCAAATGCCCACAGGCACTTTCAGTCATCCCTGCGCCTTGCATAAAAGGAATCTTCCTTGCACTGCATTCCTCCTTTTATTTAACCCTGCAAGATTAAGAAATTTTTTTGTTTTCAGTTGAGGATGAGAGAGAAAACTGATTCAAGACAACAATATGACCTGGGTCATAAGAAACCTAGCTGTAAACATTCTCAGATTCATTTTAGTACTTTCTGTGCTCTTGAGAAAGAGAACTAAATAAGCCTTCAACAGATGGAATGAAAAAACCCAGCCTAAACTACTCTAATTATGCCTGCTAAGGATAAAGAAATGTTGAAGAATGTCAAGTAATAGAAACATCACAGCCACAGAAAACATTTCCATTTCTTCCAATAAGCAAGATACTCATCATATGAACAGGAAAACGTGTGGGGTTTTTTTTTGCTGCTAAACAACTTTTCACTTAAGAGTATAAATGGTTATTGGTATGCTGGATGATCTGATGTCCCTAGATTCTTTAACAGTGATATCTTACTATATTCTAGAGTGCTTCAACATTTGTGAATATGCATGCCAGTACTTATGGAACCTGTGAAGTAATTACAAAGGCAACTTGAGAATTATTAAACTAATTTATGTCATATCATGAAACATATTTGGTATGTAAAGTTTTGAGTGTTTGTTAAGACAGAAAAACATCCTTCAGGCTTTAGAGAATTACAGGCAATAAAAGATTGAAATCCTTCAGATGCAACATAAATGTAGAAAGCACTCTGATTCTAATCTAATTGCAACATAAATAGGTAATGCAGCTCAACTGCAAAACAGCTGGTGCTGTGGAGCTGMCACTCACTCTCTGTGCTTGTAGATGCAGCTTACTTTGGACTAGCCCTAGTCTGAACCCAAGGACAAAATATCAACCAGTGTATTGCAGCATGTATGGGTACACCCCTGAAGGTAATTAAATTTCACCTGAAAAGATGAGAGTCTGTGACCACAAAAGCACAGAAAGCAGGAGCTAAGAGACTGGTTTTCAATATGGTAATCTAAATTTAAATTCTGATGTTAAACTAGTAGAAAAAGTTTAGATAGCACTGCTCTCCCTTGCAAATTCACTTTGGCTGTGGAAACAGTTCTTGACATTGACAGACTTTAAATAACTCGGAAGCATCCTGGGCACCCAGAAGCAGCTGGGTGTCCAGTCTCATCATCTCTCCATGTCACTGGAAGCACATCACACTGCAATTAGATAGCAAAAAAACTGATGGCTTTTTTTTTTCCGCCAGGCACTTAATATATATATTTCTGATCTAGAAAGCCTAAATTGATTATTTAGGTTAATAAATAGGTTATACACATCCACTGATGGAAACAGCCAAAAGGTGTTGAAAACTTTGGTGGTAGAGGTCAGTAAGAGCAGTGAGCTCTTTCAGGAATGATACTTGGCTTTGATTATCTCTGACTGGTTAGGTACTTCTTTCCACTATGATTTTTGTATTGATATAATTTTAATTTCATAAAGAATACAGCCCACAGCAGAGCTATATTTTTTAATAAAACATAAGAAGAATGAGATAAATAAATTTCCATTCTAAAGACTATAAATTCAAAGTATTTTCATAACATTTGTTGTTATTATCATGAGTAGGTATTTTAAAGCACTTATGAATTAGTATGAAGTGGTACATCTAAACCAGCAAAGGCATGAGGAGGCATGCTATACATGGTATTCCTATTTGTGACTTGCTATGAAGGACAGAAATTATGATAATCTATTAGCCTAGCACTTTCCTTTAATTTGTGCACACAAGATGTTTATTCAGAATGTTATGATTCTAAAACTACTTTTTAAAAAAAAATTGATACCTGGAATTAAAAAAAAAAAACCTCCATAAAAGAATTAATTTAAAACCACAATTTAAAAATATCACTAAAGCTTTAAAACAAATCAGTTTAACAAGTCCTCACTTACACAGCATTGTTCTCTTAATAGGAACATTACTTGACACTTGAGTAGTGCTTATAAACCAAGCAATTACTCCTCACAACATGTCCAGTGCAGGAGGTTAGCGTTTCCACATTAATTTCTATGGGAGAGAAACCAAAGTGGAAAAGAGCAAGACTGTTCAGAACTTGAGGTCCCAGTGCACCAGAAAAAACACTCAAGAAAGGCTCACAACAGCCCTTATCTTCCAGAAGTTGGAAAATGCATTTCAGAAGCTTGTAAAGCTTTTCAGCCTCTTAACTGTGTGTCAAAACATATCCAACAACTCAAAAAACTCATTAATGATTGAAAAAAAAAAATTAAAAGACAATGTTCCAAAGCAAAACAGCAAATTAAATGTTTGTCTTTGCAACTCCTCTCTGCCACTTTCCGTGATCATGTTTCCTTGTATTTTCTATCAATCCAGTGTAAAGTGCTTGGAGTATATTTAATGTTCAGAACTGTGCAGATTACCCTTTGGAAGTTCCCTTCTGTCTCCCTGGGGTCTACCAGATCCCTACAGTGCAAAGATTCCTAAGTTAGCTGTTGTAATTAGTTGCCTGAAAAGGCATGATTTGAAGGAGGTTTTCTGTACTTAGGAATCATGAAAAGTCAATAATGTGACATTCATGGAAATTTTTTTTTTTTGCAGTCTGACAAAACTATTTATTCTAAAACACAATTCAGAATAATAATAAWAACTGGTTATTTTGCTCATTTCAGCCAATGCTATGAGATAAAACTTCTGTGGATGCAATGGCTGAACTTAGCTGATAATGTACAGAGACTACATTACCTGTAGAGATTTCAAAATGTTTGGCACATGGGCCAGAAATAAATTCTTTTTAGTTGTGCTACTACAGAACCATCCAGAATAGAAAGCATCAGAGCACAACTTAAGTGGTAAAAATGTAGTTACTTTCCTGGAATTAATACACAATCTTTGAAATAGCAATCTCTCCCCCACTGCAGAAATTAAATGTTTTKCATTGGGAACTACATGATTTTCTTCTAGATTAAAATTTTGACACTTCATGCTCTCATACATTAGAAAACTCCCTTTTAATCTARCAGACTTCATGTAAACATTGGATCCAATGAATACCACTTTTCTTTYCATCCAACACAGCAGGAAAACACAACACTGCTTGTATATCAATGGTGTGGACTATCTCCATCGTGTCTGGAGCATCTCTAAGGAATGCAGGAACAGCGCCAGACATTAATTTCCACTCTCACATAGCAGTGCAACTGTTAAGGCTTGTTTCCATTAACTCAAATTAGTTACATTTCATTGTGCATTTTAGGCATTCTGAGACAGGCTGTGAAAGAGAAATTTAATTGCATTGAATGTTTGCATATGCAAATAGTCATATCTGACTCAGAAAGTCCTTCATCAGCAGATGAGTGGAGTCTGACAGAATACTGAGATTACTCTTATAAATTTTCCCAGTCATCAGCTGCTGGCCACAGTGGAAGACAGGTTAAATGAATGTTTGRTCCAAGACAGTAAGGCTAATCTAACATTCTGATAGAGTCATACTGCCTCAAAATATCTRTCAGTGCAGAATAACAACTGTAGGTGATCCTTTCATTAAAATCTAGATTGAAAAAAGGACTTTTACAAAGAACCCAATCAGATCTCTGAAAATATCTATTTTAAAAAAAACTTCCCTATGCAGAATATATGTAGAATTTAAGGATGCCAGAGAAACAAAAAGCGTTCTGACTCCATGCCCCTTTGGCTCTTTTAAAGAAACTTCTCCAAAAGAACATAGAAGTGGCCACTCAAAAGCACATTCAGGACGGTGCCTTGTTCTCAACAGGACATGGAGGGAAGCACGCAGCTACACATCCTCATATACTCATGCTGTTACTGTTCCTAGAAGCTTCCTTATCTAGAAATGGTGTCTCTGTGTCTGTAACATTTCAAGAGATTTTTGCTTCAATTAATTTCCATAATGGTTTTCTCAGTCATTTTAAACTTAAAATCTACACCTAGTAGCACAACTCCACATCTCAAATGTCTGTGCCTGAAGGCAGCTCTTATGGCTCACACTGAAACTGGCACCCACTAATATTATTCAGCAATTGTCTTGTGGCACCAGAAGAGMGAGCTTTCAGTGTACAGTAATTTGTATTAGAACCATTAATGTGATTGAATGCTTATCCTTGGAAATGCCACACATTAGTAGAYAATATAAAACTGAATTCTGCAGGGCTTTAGAAAACAACAGAAATGCTTTACTGAAAAATATATCCCCTCTGAGAAAGTTCCTCATGTATTTCTTTACAGTATTCAGGATTTTTAAAATGGATTAATATAATTAGGAGAAAAAATCCTAAAATGCTTTTTGAGTGGTGATTCGGAGAAAAAAATGCTATGCAAAAAAGGTACAAGACTGTAAAAAAGCACAGATTTGCTTTTTGTCAGAAGTTCTTTATCATAACAAATAYGTAGAAAATAAAATATTCAAATGCTGTTCCTTCAGCAGAGTCTCTAAACYGGAATTTATGTGCAAGTGGAGATGTAAGTAGGAATTTAGAAATACAGAATTTTCTACCCATGAGGGAGCATCAGAGCCATCTACTGGGGTCAGTCCAGTCCTGCTGCACAGGCTTGTCTGACAAGTAAYTGTCTCCCCAAAATTACAATACTACAGTGATATTCATCTGTAAAATTACTGTTAAATAAATTTTTTTTTAAAAAATCCATAAAATCAAAAGAAAATAGAAGCGGTAGCACTGATGAATTGGATGTGAGAAAAGGTTTGATTAACTTCCCCACACTGGAAGTTTTAGAAATACTTTTTTTTAAAATGGCATTTATTTGTAAATAACACAAAGGAATAAAATTTCTTCTAAGGATGTTTGGGTCTTCCATTTAAATGGAACAAAAATTATAATTATTATTTTTAGTATTACTCATTAATTGTTCAAATCTGAGATTGAGATTTTTCACTTTCCCCAAATATAACTTTACATATGAATATGTATATTTGTATTTAGACACACAYATATAGAAGGACCCATTTCCCGCTGTAACTCAATCAAGCATTAGAGAATAGAGMAGTTCCTGTGTCCTGTACGCATATCAGAATAGCCACCTCCACTCCCCAAAAACTTGATTTACCACAATACTATTACAGAGTTCATCGGACTTTGCAGAGCTAAATGTTCAACTAGGCTTTAATAACTCCCACAATAAATATTTTAAAACCTTCTTCCAAAATAGGTTGTGTATATACAGAGAAAAACTTCAYATTTATAGGTAGTGAGAAGCTACACTTCAAAACTTCTAAAATTAACATGCAGATCCTTTACTTGTATTGGCCAGAAAAACATGCAATTTTTTTCCAATTATAAATGTTTTCAGAAGACAATATAAACAATCAAAAATGAGATTAATTTAGCTCCWTTACAATCATATTTCTATCTTCTCCCTTAATTTAACCATGCTGCCCTCCTGTGGATGTCAGGACATGCATAACGCCATGGCCCAGAGTAAAAAAATCTGTCTCAAATTGATCCCCGTTCTCTGTTTGTGGCAGATGTGAAAGAAAATGCCACCGTGTAATCACAAAAAGTGGTTAAATTAAACTTCAGGCCCAGGGCTGKGAAAGTTATATTTCAAATAGTTTTAAAATGAGTATTTTATATCAGTAGAATTTCTTGTTATTCCACAAATCATATATCTGTGGGAGCACAGAGTCATACACATTAATAATAGATTTATGCTCAAATTAGGGGGAGAACATTCATTGCATAATGATGAGTTACTCCATCAGTTGAAGTGCCAACACAGTTGAACACATCTATTATAAAGATTATCCAACAACTCAGAAAGCATAGAAGTAATTTGCAAAAGTATCAGTATCTAGTAAACCAAAAAATGCTAATTAGTTAAACTGTAGTATTTTTTGCCTGATRCAGAGATACCACACATATCTTGAGAAATTATTGAGTCAAAAATATGTTACATCTTCAATGATGTTTTAAAAGAACAAATATAAAAGATGGTTTGGAACAGAAGCATCTAAAATTAGGGGGAGGTCTATAATCAATTATTCAAAGAAATTATCTCACACAGAAAAAAAATTCCTTTTCAATCAGTTACATTTACATAAAGTCTTTCTTGTTATATGGGGTGTTAATTATCAACTGGAAATTAATATTTTGCTYTAAAATGTTTATATAACTGGAGCTCATCTAAACTCAAGAGTTGTTCAGATTTGTTAAATTACTTATTTAAAACAGAACAGTGCAGAACAGATCCCTAAACGACTGAAGTACAACTGCTGGAGTGACACAGCACTGTTGGTTTTTCTTCCAGACTAAATTTCTAAATGCTGACAAACTGTGCCTAAAGTCTTGATGATAAAGAATGCCTTAAAATACTTCTCTCTCTGAAAAAAACTTAAGTTTTTAAAAGCTGTAGTGTTATTTTCTGATACTAAAATATAATGTTAGGAAGTAAACACATTTTCTTTAGAATCTTCTTARGACTTTAACTCAGAAACAAAAATGAAAGTGAAATACTAAATTTTRAATCAAGCTGCTCTGTCAAAATATTTTACATATTCTTGAAAAGACTGCAAAATAAATAAAAAGTCTCAGGAATGCAAAAAAAAATGTATGAAATTCTTTGGGACCAGACTAGACAAGACATTTAGTTTAGTCACATGCCATTTTGTGCCAATTAATGAAGTTGTTGACATGTCATATCAATAAAAAACAAATGACCTAAGTAATGGGACTAATTAAATGAAAAAAGATAATTAAAAGCTTCTCAATATACAATAAAAAATATGGCTTAAAGTGTTCTATAATGTTGTCTTTTTATTTTCCCATTATCTGTGTCTCTGCTGAGTTTTAATCAGTGTATCTATATGCATAAAACATAGTGTCCAGATGTTAAAGTGTTGATGGCAAGAATCAGGTGTTCAATTAAAATATATTGAGTGTGCAAAGAAAAAAAAGCCTTCCATTAAGGAGAATATATACAGCTCAATTAAAAATGAATGTAACATTTGTGATTAAGTTGAACACCCACATTCCATAATTACAATAWAATTTTACACTACATGATTACTTCATTAACTTAATCATACAATTCCCATCTAAGGATCACAGTTATTTTCTGTTTGAAATGGATCCATTGCTTTTCAGTATAAAAAAAAAAAAAAGGTAAAGCTGCATTTACAGAAACCATTGGTTTCTCTCCTCTGATTCTTTTTWTATTTTCATCAGTAGTGAATGAAAAAAAAGGCAATTGTAACAACTGTTACAATTGTTGTTACTGTAACAACAATTTTTAGAGATCTTAGCCTAGCAAGTGTTCTCACCTACTGGCAATATTTGTAATATTTAACACCAGTCCCAGTTGCACTGTTTGTGTAACTTCCATTTCATTTTAATCTATTCATTACTCAGAAGGTGTTTCTAAAGGGCTTGACTAAAAGATCTGTGAAATGACACCCCATGCCCAACCTATTGCCTTTAATGTAAAAAGAAACATTCCGTACTCTTAAATCTTTAGACCCGTGCTTTCAGATCTTACTTTGCCCTTCAAAACTAAGACTTTAAAGCAGATGAAAAAGGTTAGAGAGCTACAAACATTCWGTTTTAGAAAAGAGAATTGCTGTCAGCTGTCCAGCTGTGAGGGGAGCACATTTKAAGGCACACTTCTCCACACTAGCACTACTTCAAACTGAGCCAAGTTTCTTATTCTCTTTTACTTGGTCTATCACATGGTGCAYTCTAATAAGGACTTTGAACTTAAAATGATCTCAAAATTTTAATCATTAGTTAAAATCACAAATGTAGGAACCCATGATAAAAAYAGTAACTTCTAAGCCACTGATTTATTGAACAAGGGTAACTAGTTGTATATTAAGGATTAGGTACACTTGTCTCATCAGAACCGTATCAATCATCATCTTTGGAAAATTCTATGAAGGAAAGCAGATGGCAGTTTTGGGCTGGGAATCTTCTAACATTATCAGAGAAACTCTCCATTGTGGTAAGGAAAGGGAAGCTGCTCTGACCCTGATTAAGATTTAGTGGTGGAACTCAAACTTACCCCTACCAGAAGACTTGCCCTGCCAATTTTTCCCCATGTTACTTCATACAAACAGCATGAAAGATCACCTTAGAGGTTGTTGCTCCAAAGACAAACCGTATGCATTAACACACATGCATTTTTTCTTGAGACTCCACCCAGAGCACACTGTCCAGCCCTGGGACAATGTAAGGACATGTTCCTGCTCAAGTGAGTCCAGAGGAGAGTTACAAAGATGCTCAGAGGTATGGAGCACCTCTCCTATGAAGAAAGGCTGAGAGACTTGGTGGTGTYCAGCCTGGAGAAGAAATGGCTCTGAGGAAACCTTAGAGTAGCTTTCCAGAATGTAAAGGGAACCTACAAGGAAGCTGGGGATGGACTTTTTGCAAGGGCATGTAGTGACAGGAGAAGGGGGAATGGCTTTAAGCTAAAGGAGGGTAAGTTTAGATTAGATTCTAAGAAGAAATTCTTTCCTGTGAGTGTGGTGAGACACTGAAACAAGGATTGCCCAGAGAAGTYGTGGRTGCCMCATCCCTGGAAGTGTTCAAGGCCAGGATAGATRGGGCTTTGAGCAACATCACTGAACAGGCACAAAGGTAATTTAAAATTAAAGCAGGTTGGTGACAGTAAGCATGCAAAAARGACTATTTGCAGTGCAAGATGAGCTCTTCTTTACAGTTTTTATTTAAATAAAAAGAGTGAGATAATAATGCAGAACTCTGCACAAAAGCATCTGATGACATTGCAGAAACTGCCAGCTTACCAAGGTGATGCCTATTTKGGGATGAGACATGCTCAAGGCCCCTGACTAAACAGGGCCCCTGACTAAATGTGTTGACATTTAACAGGACATAGACTATTAAAGGTGCTAGCTATGACAAACATGCTATTTGAGCAAAGCAAGAGTAGTGCACAACCATGGGCTCTGCTATTATGTCAAAATTAAACTCAGTACTTTAATAATTGAAAACATAMTGTGGAGAAAAAACAAGACCAACAAACCACTTAATTGAATTTATAAAAAAGTTACCTCTGCCTTTACATCCAGTATTAGAATTATTTTTTACTTTACATCCAGTGTTAGATTTATTTTTTCCACAAAGACAAAAATATTATTGAAATCCACCCTCAGACCCAGGATAACACATCTGACCCTACAGTTTCTGAGGCAGTATTATGACACACAGGGAGGATTAGACTTGTTACATACTTTTAGAAATTAATTTTGCTGCTGTAAATACCTTTGATTTTGTAAAGGCTTATATTCCACAAAAATTAGGTGAATTTTACCTTCCTACAAATAACAGATGGGCAGCACAAGAGACAGAAGGACCTAAGAGGTAGGTGGCATRCCCCCATCCTTGCAGTTAATAGTACTGGCACTCTCGGTATAGAAATAATGCCAGGCCAGTCCAGACCACATGCAGTGTCAATCTACGTCAGGTGAAAGCAACTCTCTTAAATTTGATGTCACAGATTAGTGTATGGTACCAAAAACAACTCAGATCACCTCAGGAGAAAGGCTAATAAATAAAAGGCATCTTTCACCTGCCTGATATGTGTGCTATGCTTATTTGTAATAGGATATAACAATATAAACAAAATCTAAAACAATTATTTAAATAAGGTTTGGTCCTGCAGTCTGAGAAAATAATAAAATTGCTTAGCTGACTATGTCCGGCATAACGTTATGAATATCATAATCAGTTACATCTTCATTACTTCAGACTCATGCATGTACAGGAAGTTTCCAGACAACTTTCAAAAGAMACATAGATGGCAAAAAGTTAAAAATTTTAATCTGAAATAAATAAAAATATAATAAGAAATAACACATAGTATTTACCATATATAATTCTTGAATAGGTTATGAAGCAAGAATACTTGCAGGCACTTTCATTCTAATGATACTGTCAGCATATTTCAGGTGCATTTACAGAGCAGCAAATTCAAGCAAAATGAAAAGTCAGATTTTCCTCTAARTGACACTTTTTCAAAGCTATGGGAGCTGTGTAACATACATAAAGAAATTTCAGCAGAAGTCAACTTAAACTTTCCAGTCAGACCAGAGTCTYCCCAGTTATGCTGAAGAGTTACTGTGAAATTACCAGTATTCTGATCTTATTACAGCAAATTTTAGAACACTTGTGATGTGATAAATTTCTTCAACAATTATTTTATTAAAAATAAGGACTCTACTCTGTGCTTTACTTGTAAGACAAATGATGCATAGTAAAAAAAAAAAAAAAATGTCCTGCCTATATTTCAACTAATGTCCATGAAATTGCTCAGATCATGAACTTCCCTGTGAGGACYTAATAAGGCATGCATTTTCCTGCAGCATGACAACATTTAATTTTTTAATACTACTTTCAATCCACATAGCACTGACTGGTCAGCCCATCTAGTCTACTTTCTTGGTAGGARAAACACATGCAAATGAAACTTAAACCAAAGTTATTACTTAGTGTTTAAAAAAAACATCCCAGGTACAAATCAYAGTATTTTCTCAATTCCTCCCCTACAATTTAGTAAACTTAAGGTCTATTTTCAGTAAAATATGAGTGCATCATTTCACCTTCTAAATTACCACCCGCTTTGCTATTTTTAATGAAAATAGAGAAAAAAATATCTTYTGCACATTAATGACTTTCCAAAGTTCTTATCTGCGCATTTCCAATAACAGGAAAGACTGTTTAGATCGTTTCTTTTTGTATTTTTTAAAAATCCAATAAAGCAAATATTTACAACCACAAATACAAGATTTCACATGTCAACATGTATTTCAGGTACTTGCAGGATTGAAACCTTAATGGAACCTTTGACACGGACATCAATAGAAGATGCTGCCCAGTTTGGCCCAACCACTTTCAGACACTTAAATCAAGTACCTAAAGAAAAAAGGATTTATCTACATTGGTAAATTAATCTGAGTAAGTAGTGTGCTTTTGAAGAAAATCCCTTCACCTCTCCAAAGTTGCAGCACTGGGTTCACACAGCAGAATTGATCCAGGGTGGGTGAACTACACTCCTCTTGCATTAAATGAAATCAGCTGTGGTGCTCAGCTCTGCACCTCACACATTCCAGGCACTAAAGTGCAGTAAATCTGGGACAAGACACGACAGAGACTGAACAGTATCCCCACAAATACATGAAGTGATTACCAGGTCCTCAGCAATCACTGAGAACAGATCTGTTTGGGCACACTTCACAGTTGGCTCCCTTTGTAGYCAGGAGACACATCCAAACAGAATTCAGGTCTTCCAGATTACCAYCTGGATTACCCATTTGTATCGGGTAACATAATTTTGGCAGCCATCAGTGGCTAAAAATCCTTCATAGGTGCCTCAGACAACTCTACTGCTCTTTGAACAATTCATTCTTTAATTCTTCTCTCTCCATGGCAGGATTATCACATGCAATCAGCCTTCTTGGTGAAGGCTTAATCTCCTCCCACTGCTGCAACAAGTGGCTGCTGCYAGAAGGTACTCAGTTGACCAGGCTCTCTCAGCAGTGATGGTGATTCAAATTTACCCAAATGGAGAAGCATAAATTAGGAGTCAGCCATATAAAACTAYGATGAAAAGTCCTAAGTGATGCTGCAGCACAGCTCATCACCATCCTTATGGCCTAGAAATGTGACGAACTGAGAATTGCTGCCAAAYGTTTTTTCATTTACTTTTTTTTTCCTTAAACATGCACACAAAGATCAGGAAATTGAGGTGGGAAGAGCTTTAAAATTAAGAATTGTAGATTAAAAGTTGATAGTATAGACTACAGAAAAGTCTATCTGGCTGTTCTATGGGTCACTAAGATGTTTGATCCTGGATTCAAAGATATTACATGATAAGAACAAAAAAAATTGTCATTTACATATGAATGCAAGGCACCATTAAGGTAAATCATGAGAGATAATTCATGCCAAAAGAATAAGAGTTTAGGAYACGGTGAGACTGTAAACAACTGCATTAAAGAAGGCTGAGAACAAGGTTAGTTATGGATAGTTACCAGAATGACCAGCTCACTCCAGTTGCTTATTTTCGGAGGTTAAATAAGGACTTTAGAAAAGATGAGCCAAAGAAGGATTTGACACATGTAGTAGTGATTATGGGGATTTTCTGTACCTAATCAATTATGCATACTCCATCCCAGTGAAGGCAAGAAGATATTGAACAACTATTGCTACAGTTATGATCTAAAGACATACATATAGAACTGAACCCGCATCACTCTGCTCATCACAGAGCTGAAGAAAACCCACCTTAACATTTCAGAAGCTTTAAAGTGAAATAAAAGAAAAAGAACTGCCCTGTATAAAGAGTTGTAATAATTTCTAATGTGAGCAGAATCATGATTTAAACATAAATTACATATTAATAAGAACAGATTCTCAAATTTATTCTCAATTATTTTACTTCATTTAAAAAATGCTATGAGCAAAAGCAAACCAAAATTTTTCATAAARAAAGAACTATTTTAAGTTTTACTATCAACCTTGCCTAACCCACAGATTATTTTCACATGAAGTCTGTTGTGATTAAGCTAAGTGAGTTTGGATCTAAATTTGTATCTCAGCTTTTACAAATATTTCAGATTAATTACTATGGAACAAATGAAGAATGACACCTTAATTAGTAATGCTTCTCTTGGCAATTAGGATTCTCTTGGCTTCTTTTAGCAATTAAAGTGGCAGTGGCATATCATTAAGGTCTTCAAAGATTCCCTGTACCTCCTCAGAAGCAATTACTGTGGGAAGCACTGAAAATCAGGCTCATAGCTATAATCTGTTCTCTAAGGATCTAGCAGCAGGAGAAACTCTTTTGCTTTTTCCACCCATAATACTGTTGCATTAATCCATTATCATTATCCAATCAATCATTAATGTAATTTTAATGTGTCCTTTCTCATGAAGTTCAATTTCATTTTTTTAAAAAGCAACTGATTATAGTAAATTGATTTGCAAAAGTGTGTAATAGTAAAATAATTTAAATGAAGACAGTTATCACATTAGCACTTGTCTGCATGGCAAGATGCTAACATTCATTTAGCACAATGAAATACCAGCATTAACCAGTAACCAGCAAACAGAAAATACTCATATGAGACCTTGGTACAATAGTAGTAACACCTCCATGTATCACTGAAAGTGATGCTTGTAACATACATAGGAAATTTTGACCTTAAAATATATAAATGCATGTCCCCTCACRAATGTAAATATGAGGACAGGTTTATTAGAATTCAGCCAGATAAGATAGATACAGCTACATAAATGACATTTTTGACCCTCTGATTAAACAAACAAAAAATACACACCATTGCTATCGGACCCAATTTTAAATTGTTAATCAATATAGGCCAAAATTTGACCAATATTTCTGTAGAAATATGAATCCACTGTTTCAATTTTTAATTTTCTGTTACTTTCTCAGTAGTCTCATTCTTTGTGTCAGAAGTTCTTGAAATGCTTGGATTTACTCTGGGCTGGGATTCATGAGTTTTGTCCYGCAGAAAGGGATACTGACACACTTGCCTTAAGGGTCTTGGATCATCAGAGTCAGCAACTGTCTGAGATTTACTTTTGAAAAGAAAAATAATTTCCTTTGTAAATTTTATTAAAAAGCTCTTATGGTGAACTTCATGCAKTGGTTAACTCACAGATCAGCGATGCCAGTTCTTTCCAGTACAAGGTGTTCAGCAATGACTACATTCAAAGAAGTTTTCTAAAGTTTGTGGCCAGGATACTTTTCATAGCAATTTGTGACACATCCTTTTTCAGGATTTTTCACTGAGTAGAGAAAATATCCTCTACACATACAGAYATGTGGTACTGAATATTAGACAACACTTTGGCACAACCTGATGTAAAGCTGATGATATTTTTTACCAACCTCCCTTTTTTCTTCAACAGTTCACTGTGTTTGAAATTCAAACAAAGCCTATTTCATCAGCCATACAATATATATTCCACAAGTGGTAAAGACCTGGCATTAATACAGTTTCCTTCAGCACTGCAGAGCTACCTACAGCTACCGTGCTTGTCTTGATCAAACGTGAGATTGTAATGCAAGGACTAGACTGAAAATGGATTGGGAAATGAAACTTTGTATTTCACTCCTCTTTTGTCACACCTCTCACCCGAAACTCTGCTACTGTATGCCTTCCTGTCAGAAATTACAATGCAATCTTTCACCCAGTGTCTCAAAGGTATATGGCAAGTAAATRYAAGGACACATTGTCCATACAATGAATTTGAAYATTATCCAACTCTAATTCAAAAGTGTTGCAAACATGTAAATGATCCCAACAGTTCTGTAGTGCAGGTACTGGCATCACTGGGTCAGTTTTTGGGTTTTGTGTTGGGTTTTGGCCAAATATTATGTCTCTCTTTCTCTGCTACCAAGTCCCATGACCTGTTCAATTAGAGTAAAAAGCAATCTCCAATTCACTTTTGCTTCATAAATAAGTTTMTTTATGAGAGAATTCCCTTTAGAGATATATGCTTTTGTTCATCTTCCCTATTCCAGTCATCCCCATTAGCTTATAAGGTACTYGTTGGAAAAGGTTCATTTGTGTGGGTAGATGAGAATGAAGTTYTTTGGACAGCTTGGGCACTACACAGAGGTCAGCTACATGGAGCAAACCTTGCTGCATCCCCTTTGCCAGGAATAGGACCGACAAGAAAAACTGTGCACAACATAAAATCATAGTGAGAAGGCGTGACTAAATTTKACTTAGACCCAGCTGAGATGAATACACACAATTCCTGCAATGGGATCATCTTGCAGCAGACTGCTGCATCCCACAGTGTTTCAACACATTGTAGCAAGATTTCACAACTGTGACAGACAGGAATCACGCGTATTTTTGTTATTTGGTTAGTGAGCCAAGAACAATCTTTGCTTTGTGGTAGGTATCCCTTTCCCACACRTGAGGAAGACTGGTGGAGGATTATCTTTTCACAGAGGTAATGTCAAATGCCACAAAGGCAATCTAAAAACATTCCATTTGTATATGGATTGCTGGTCATCTCAAAAAACCGGAAGGCCTGATGCTGGCAGAGGGCAATCTCTGAAGTATTTTTAGAATTATTTACTTTCTAAATGTATTTGAAACTAATTAGGAGTAATTGTAATTGAAATTATAAAGAATACTAACTACTCTTCTTATGAAAAAAAAAAGGAAAAATTTTTAACAAAACCACAGGCATTAAAATACAAATGAAGCATGTTTGCTGCCAMATACAACACGCTGTGTGTGTTAGAGGACAACACAAGTCCTAAACTGTCACCACAAAAATCCTCACAGAAATTAAGTGATATTTATTTAATATAAAATATTTATTTAATTTMGTAAGATTTGAATAAAGATTAATTTATTCATATTCGTAACTTTGTAAATAGAAACGACTCTATATATAAAGATCAACATAGGAAGAAACGCAAGAAGGGAGAACTTTCCTCTTGGAGGCAGTAGCTGAAGTCACTGCTTCACTACCCTTTTCTAAGAAATGCAGTAGCAGGAAACAGGATGCTAGATGGTGCTACTGCGCTGACTTTATGGTTACAATCAGACAGGCAGCACAGAAACTTGTAAAGACAAATCAAACGCTCTATAGGGATCCAGAAGAGTTTACATATGTAGAAGAAGAAATGCTGCAGTTAGGAAAGTATTTGAGTATTTTAATATTTCAGGAAGTTCAGGAAGTTATGCTATGTTGATAAAAAATCAAAAAGAGCAACAGGAATCTCTCAGATAACCTGCTCTTGCTTTTGAGAGAGAAAAACGTTAAGGAGAAACATGTTTTCAGTAACTGTTGAAAAATAATATACAAACTTTTATCTTGTAGAAAGTAGTACTAATTGAAGAAATCTATGCTTCATCTTGCCATATAATAACAAGCATTAGTAAGGGTATTATTGTAGGTTTCTAACACTTTCCTTAACTTTGAAGCAATTCTACACCTATTCATTTAAGAAAATTAAACTTAAAGTTTTACCATAGCCAAAAATTTGTTTCTATTTTATCTTTTTACTGTTGGTAAAACAAATTATTTAGAATTATTCTGACATATTTGTGTGTTTTGGCTTGRAGACTAAGGATTGAAACACTTCAAATTACAAAGGCTTATCTATGACAGAGCTTGCAGTGCTTGCTAAGAGAAGAGTGATTGTATTCCTGACATYCTACTTTATCTGTACAAGTAACCCAGAACTGCAATAATTTCASTGTAGTCACTTTGCATACTTTTCTGAAATAATGATAGTGAGAGCAGGTCTCATCTTCAGATCAAACCCAGATAACACATCTTACAATTATGARGGTAATTCTGTTTCTCATCCTGCTCTTCTTTGCCAGGTGACCAGGGACAAACAGCCTGCAAGATCTGGCAGCACCCTCATTCTGGCTGACTTCARTGCCCCCGTGGCTCTTCTCAGCTGAGGGATGAGCTCAGCAGCAGCTMTGACTGCAGTTTATCCAGGTAACAGGCACACACGACAGCCCTACCACTGAGAAGCCAGCAGCCCCCAGTGCTGTCCTCAGCTTTGTCACCAAATTGCCCATGACCTTGGGTGATCTCTGTTCATTCCTGTCTTTCATTTCACTCAGCTACAAACTGGATTATACTCATCTTCCTCCCTAAGGATGGGCGACAATAGTAGTAAAAATGAAAGGAGAAAATTACTTATCCACTAATTCTGCATCTTAGAAGACACCTAACCAGGGCATTTGTTTCACAGATTTCCTTTAGTTCTGAAATTACAGCAGCAGGAGAAAAAATGTGATTCTTCAGTCATATTCAGAAACCAGTAGCTATATATACCATTTATCAATGCTCTCCGAAGAACACTTCAGCCAATTTCAAGTRCAAAATCAGAATTAGCTAATCATTAGCAAATTAATGGTGATCTTTATAGTTTCAAAATACAACCATAAACAAAAAAMCACAAAACAAAACCCAAAACATCAACAAGTTGTGAGAGAAAAACACTTTCACACAGATTCCTAATGATTATGGAGACTATGAGTCTAAAGAAGTCACCAGAATACTTTCTTAATAGASGAAAGACAGAGAGAAAATGCTAAATGCTTGCAGAATGTTTAYTCCAAATGCAAAAGTTTAAGAAACTAGAGATATGTCATTTCTACATGCAACATGTCATAGCAGAAAGTAGAACAAGATATATAAGAATGAATATTGCCCTTCAAATCTTGGAAAAAATTCAGGACAACAGCTAGGCTGAAATGTTTTACTTTGGAAGTCAAACTCAAATAATACCACTTTGTAATACTGACCTGTTCATACTTCTCATTTTGTAAGAATTTAATTTTACTTGATCATTCATTTTCCTTTTTTTTTTTTTTTTTTTTTTTTTTTT